>NC_056737.1:1951869512-1952089512 GCF_019279795.1 Protopterus annectens
CTATGGACTGGAGTAAGGCTATGGACTGTTATACAGCTGCTTCTTGTAGTACATGATTTGATTGCCTCAACTTTCATTTATCTCCTTTGTGACGAAGTTACTTCACCAGACCGTACATATGGGTTGCACTGGAAAAGGGATTCTTGTTTTTAGTGGGCTTTTCCAGGCTGTTTCCTAATGAGTTTTACAAAATGAGTTCCACTTTGCTTTGAGTGATTGTTGTCAGTTGTTATTGTTATTATTTATTAATTCTACTAATGGACACTTAGATATATTATTGTCTCTTAACTACAATTTTTTTTTCATTTTTTCATGTTCATATATATATATATGTATATATATATATATATATATATATATATATATATATGTATATCTTAGAGATTTTAGATAATCTAATACGTTTTTTATAGGGCATTATTTATGTATACACATACATATTTCTTCTAGTCATGTGATTTTACCAGTTGTATAAATAGAGTGTGGTTTAATTACTGCAGTAGTTCTAATGAAGTCCTGATTTGGATAAAAGCACTTAACTTGCTTACTGCGGCTTGTTTTCTGTTATTTGAATAAATTGTAGTGTGAGTTCACTTTTTCAGCTCAGCTTTTCTGTCGTCTTACATGGTTACCATTTCCAAATGTGTTCCACGGTTGCCTTTTAATTCCTGTGCCCTACACATAGCTGCTAATTAGTACTTAACTATATGCTGTTTAAATATGAATTCCAGCATATCAGTTATAGTTTAATGGGTTGTCATATGCATTTTCTATGAATCTGTCCTTTAAGGGAAGTCTGTTTTCCATGAAAGAGTGTTTTGCTTTGATTAGAAAATGGCTGTCATTTTTTTCTGTAAAACCTGGAATACAAATTTTAAATGAAATCAGAATGTCTGTGGTAAAAGTTAAAAAGAAAATAGTATGTACACTGACAGTGTTTATTGTTGTTGGACAGATAGACATATTATGGGTTATTGATATTGCTGGCAGTGGCCTGATTATTGCCCTGCATAGGGTCCCATTTGTCCATGATCTGGCTCTGTTTACTCCGGAGGTATATGTTGCAATAGAATGGTATCATCTATTCAAGTAGATCAGACCTCTACTGAGTGATGCCAGAAGGGATAGCTATTCTTGACAACAGAGAAGACATAGTGAAGTAAAAAAGAGATGCAGGTGTCCTGCAAGCATATTAGTCTCACCCCCCACAAAAAAAAACAGTATGTTGTATGCAGTAATATTTCTGATTTTTTATGACTTGTGGGTTGTTGAACTAAAGCTGATGTAGCATTTATGTTGTCTTTAATGTTTAGAATTATTCACTGCACTAAAGAAAGGGTTAATTCATTATTAGACCAGGATTGTGCAATTTAATGTATACGTGTTGCATTTTAGTAGTTTAAACATGTTGTCTTTTAATAATATATTCTTGCAGTGTCTTCTTTAACTTTCAGAGTGGCTGACATTTGTCAGGTGTTACAGTCTACATTATCTGGATTGATCAAAACAGCCTATGTGGAGAGGGAGTCTGTTCCAGAGCAGAGGTATCATCTGTGTGATATACAGGTTCCTTCAAATTGCTCAGCTGATGTTGCAGAAGAGGTTTAGTTCTCTAGAATGAATATTTTTGATGCCATTTGGCTTTCTGGTGTGCAGTAAATCCATCAGTATTAGGTTGGAGGATGCCTTGTATGTCAAACACAGTTGACCTCTTGGCAGTCTATAGGATACTAAGTATAGCGGCAGGGATTTGAGTCATTCCATGTTGGACATATTGTTTACACTTTGTATACTTTTAATAAAGTATCTCTGTGGACATTCCAGGTATTGCATGTGTCTGGCCATATACATGCCAAAGGAGGCGTTATATTTAATGATTGGCCTAATGATGGCTGAGTAGAGAAGAAAAATTACATCCTTAGATCTAGATTCAATCCCTTTGTTTACAAGCTATGCAGTTTGGAAGGATTTCTTACAACAATGGCCACACACATTGGCAAAAGTCATGGGTCACCAGGAAACTGATATTTTTTTTCCTCTCTGAGAACCAGGAGGAAGACCTGGGTACAGAAAACCAACTCCTTTTGAAGTAAGCATCAGTGCTATGACCCTGTGCTCCATCTATGAAAGCCTGAGGCTCAGTGGTGGAACTGGCAAGGAGACCTGGAAAATAAAGAGAAGGCAACAAGAGAAAAGACTATGCAGCCCGTACAAAAGAAGAAAAGATGGCACCCTTATGGAAATGAAGGGGTTAGGTATCAGGACCAAACAGATCTATAAAGAGTTAAAGAAAAGACTCAACAAGGTTAAAGAAGTGAGAGAGAGAATTGGAAAAGAGAGGAAAGATGGGTGGGAGTTGCAGTATATTCGCAGAAGACAATTTAGGCAGTGAGGGACATGCAGAACATACAGGGAACAGGTGGTCAAAGCCTGGGAATACTGCAAAGATGAACTTTAACCCCCATGAGACTGGTAAAGGAAATCACAAACAGAAATAGTAGATGTTAGTGAAGTCAGGAGGAAGAGGTAGGAGCGCAGCACATATTCTGAGACTGTGGGTGGGCATAAAGGTCTGAAGGCAGGCAAAGAAGATAAGATTTAAAGAGACATTTCAAAAGAAAGCAGGGCACACTTTGGAAATCTATATGTGGGGCATAAAGAAAGAAGACAGCATCTAGGAAGAAAGGAAGATAAATGAAAATGATCTGTCTGCTGAACATAGAAGTTGAAGTAACCATAATTCAAAACTGGAAGGGAGCAAAAGCAGTACAAGAAGAAATTACACAACATGTTCCTGTGTGTGGGGAGGAGAGGGCAAACCTGATCAGAATGAGGAAAGGATGGAAGGGAAAAAAAAGCAATGGAAATAGATATTAGAATACTAAAAGAGTACAAATCATGCTGAGCATGAGAAGATAAGCCAAGGAGAAACCAGTGTCAGAAGGGGGTGGAGAATAGAGATAAGATAGGAAGTGAAACAGCCAACCACTGAAGAGATATGGTACAGCATACGGGAGGATCGCTTGTGAATGTTATATACTATTTGGAGTGAATAATATGAAAAACAATCAGAGATTACACCTTTCACACACTTAAAAGAAAAAAAAAATCCTTCCATTCAGCAGTTGCCAACCTTCTGTCAGTCTGTATTTCTCCACTGTTGCCCCTTCTCCTTATGTACATCCTTTACCTGTGTTTGTTTGCATTTAATGCATTTTTTTTCTTTTCCTATACCGTTATTCCTTCCCGCACTTGTTCTGCTACCTTCCACTTCTGCCTTTCTTAAAAAATGGAAAATATGATATGCATTGGTTACACAATGAAAGTGTGCCATCCTCTGCCCTCCACCAACCCACTCATCATATAATTCATCTTTGCATTCCTCTGCTTACTCTTTATTTCTGCCTTTCTAGCTCCTCCTTTCCTCCCCATTTATATGATGGTAATATCTGGCAATTTGCTGTTGTGCCTTTGTCTGGGCATTATTTATGTATACACATACATATTTCTTCTAGTCATGTGATTTTACCAGTTGTATAAATAGGGTGTGGTTTAATTACTGCAGTAGTTCTAATTAAGTCCTGATTTGGATGAAAGCACTTAACTTGCTTACTGCGGCTTGTTTTCTGTTATTTGAATAAATTGCAGTGTGAGTTCACTTTTTCAGCTCAGCTTTTCTGTCATCTTACATGGTTCCATTTCCAAATGTGTTCCACAGTTGCCTTTTAATTCCTGTGCCCTACACATAGCTGCTAATTAGTACTTAACTATATGCTGTTTAAATATGAATCCCATCATATCAGTTATAGTTTAATGGGTTGTCATATGCATTTTCTATGAATCTGTCCTTTAAGGGAAGTCTGTTTTCCATGAAAGAGTGTTTTGCTTTGATTAGAAAATGGCTGTCATTTTTTTCTGTAAAACCTGGAATACAAATTTTAAATGAAATCAGAATGTCTGAGGTAAAAGTTAAAAAGAAAATAGTATGTACACTGACAGTGTTTATTGTTGTTGGACAGATAGACATATTATGGGTTATTGATATTGCTGGCAGTGGCCTGATTATTGCCCTGCATAGGGTCCCATTTGTCCATGATCTGGCTCTGTTTACTCTGGAGGTATATGTTGCAATAGAATGGTATCATCTATTCAAGTAGATCAGACCTCTACTGAGTGATGCCAGAAGGGATAGCTATTCTTGACAACAGAGAAGACATAGTGAAGTAAAAAAGAAATGCAGGTGTCCTGCAAGCATATTAGTCTCACCCCCACAAAAAAAAACAGTATGTTGTATGCAGTAATATTTCTGATTTTTTATGACTTGTGGGTTGTTGAACTAAAGCTGATGTAGCATTTATATTGTCTTTAATGTTTAGCATTATTCACTGCACTAAAGAAAGGGTTAATTCATTATTAGACCAGGATTGTGCAATTTAATGTAAACGTGTTGCATTTTAGTAGTTTAAACATGTCTTTTAATAATATATTCTTGCAGTGTCTTCTTTAACTTTCAGAGTGGCTGACATTTGTCAGGTGTTACAGTCTACATTATCTGGATTGATCAAAACAGCCTATGTGGAGAGGGAGTCTGTTCCAGAGCAGAGGTATCATCTGTGTGATATACAGGTTCCTTCAAATTGCTCAGCTGATGTTGCAGAAGAGGTTTAGTTCTCTAGAATGAATATTTTTAATGCCATTTGACTTTCTGGTGTGCAGAAAATCCATCAGTATTAGGTTGGAGGATGCCTTGTATGTCAAACACAGTTGACCTCTTGGCAGTCTATAGGATACTAAGTATAGCGGCAGGGATTTGAGTCATTCCATGTAGGACATATTGTTTACACTTTGTATACTTTTAGTAAAGTATCTCTGTGGACATTCCAGGTATTGCATGTGTCTGGCCATATACATGCCAAAGGAGGCGTTATATTTAATGATTGGCCTAATGATGGCTGAGTAGAGAAGAAAAATTACATCCTTAGATCTAGAGTCAATCCCTTTGTTTACAAGCTGTGCAATTTGGAAGGATTTCTTACAACAATGGCCACACACATTGGCAAAAGTCATGGGGTACCAGGAAACTGATATCTTTTTTCCTCTGAGAACCAGGAGGAAGACCTGGGTACAGAAAACCAACTCCTTTTGAAGTAAGCATCAGTGCTATGACCTTGTGCTCCATCTATGAAAGCCTGAGGCTCAGTGGTGGAACTGGCAGGGAGACCTGGAAAATAAAGAGAAGGCAACAAGAGAAAAGACTATGCAGCCCGTACAAAAGAAGAAAAGATGGCACCCTTATGGAAATGAAGGGGTTAGGTATCAGGACCAAACAGATCTATAAAGAGTTAAAGAAAAGACTCAACAAGGTTAAAGAAGAGAGAGAACAAATTGGAAAAGAGAGGAAAGATGGGTGGGAGTTGCAGTTTATTCGCAGAAGACAATTTAGGCAGTGAGGGACATGCAGAACATACAGAGAGCAGGTGGTCAAAGCCTGAGAATACTGCAAAGATGAACTTTAACCCCCATGAGACTGGTAAAGGAAAGCACAAACAGGAATAGTAGATGTTAGTGAAGTCAGGAGGAAGAGGTAGGAGCGCAGCACATATTCTGAGACTGTGGGTGGGCATAAAGGTCTGAAGGCAGGCAAAGAAGATAAGATTTAAAGAGACATTTCAAAAGGAAGCAGAGCACACTTTGGAAATCTATATGTGGGGCATAAAAAAAGAAGACAGCATCTAGGAAGAAAGGAAGATAAATGAAAATGATCTGTCTGCTGAACATAGAAGTTGAAGTAACCATAATTCAAAACTGGAAGGGAGCAGAAGCAGTACAAGAAGAAATTACACAACATGTTCCTGTGTGTGGGGAGGAGAGGGCAAACCTGACCAGAATGAGGAAAGGATGGAAGGGAAAAAAAAAGCAATGGAAATAGATATTAGAATACTAAAAGAGTACAAATCATGCTGAGCATGAGAAGATAAGCCAAAGAGAAACCAGTGTCAGAAGGGGGTGGAGAATTGAGATAAGATAGGAAGTGAAACTGCCAACCACTGAAGAGCTATAGTACAGCATACGGGAGGATTGCTTGTGAATGTTATATACTATTTGGAGTGAATAATATGAAAAACAATCAGTGATTACACCTTTCACACAGTGAAAATAAAAAAAAATCCTCCCGTTCAGCAGTTGCCCACCTTCTGTCAGTCTGTATTTCTCCACTGTTGCCCCTCCTCCTTATGTACATCCTTTACCTGTGTTTGTTTGCATTTCATGCATTTTTTTTTCTTTTCCTATACTGTTATTCCTTCCCGCACTTGTTCTGCTACCTTCCACTTCTGCCTTTCTTAAAAAATGGAAAATATGATATGCATTGGTTACACAATGAAAGTGTGCCATCCTCTGCCCTCCACCAACCCACTCATCATATAATTCATCTTTGCATTCCTCTGGTTACTCTTTATTTCTGCCTTTCTAGCTCCTCCTTTCCTCCCCATTCATATGATGGTAATATCTGGCAATTTGTTGTTGTGCCTTTGTCTGGGCTGCTGTCAGTGTCAAAGGGTTATGTTATTCTGCATGTCATGTTGCTGACGATTTTCTTTGGGTCACTAGTCTACCCATTCTTTGGCCATGCCAGCAGCATGGACACTGTCTTTAATGAGGCTGCAGTATTTAACTTTGCAGCCCCCACCCCACATAAAGGTGATAAACCAGTTTTCCCTCATCTCTAATTAGTACCAGCCATGTTTTACTACATACTCTGTACTATTTAGAATTGTCAGATTGTATTATGCATCTTTCTGAATACTCCCTTTGAGTGTCTGACTTTTGATTATATTAAGTTAAAGAAGCATAGGGCATTTTTAAGTAACATTATTCCCTCTAGAATTTCTGTTTACCGTTATCACAGTAGACTACAAATGAACATGGTATTTGACATTTATACAGCTACCAAGTCTTGTTGCTAGGTCAAATGGTGCCCTGGACAGTCCAAAAGACTTCCAGAAGCTGAAGGCAGAAAAATGAAACAGACTCTGAACTGTAGAAAAGAGCTCGCAAAATCTTCTTGCTTCAGTTACTAATGCAGAAATCAACTAAATGTATTAATTCAAGTCGCCATGAACCAATGAACCAAATCAGTCTTGACACAGTACTGCACTAATAACCAACTGACAATTTTTGATTGTACCTAACAGCTTGTGCCTGGGTCAGCCACCCTCCCCTGCCCTACCCCAGTTACTGAATAGCAATTAATAGTGAACTATGGTTGCCTAAAAATTAAGAACGCTTTACAGTATATTGGAAAATGAGTCAAGTTAATCAGAGAAATTAGCTAGTTGCTAAAAGTAATATTCAGGGTATATCAAGAATGTTTGTTTACTTGTAGACTTTTGTTAAGATTAATCCTAAAAGGTGTGTCTTATTTGCAGGAGAGACCAATAGAATGTATGCTAACTAGTGGTAATTTGGTTAGGACAACAGTGAAATTGTTTACTACTGAAACCTTGAAACTGCATAGGTCAACTGGTCACATGGTCAACCCAAAATCCTGAATCTGGAACAGCGAAATTTTGGCCAAGTTGAAACTGAATACATCGACACCCGTAGTTTGACGTATTCGACATAGCAGGAGGTGATGTCAGTCACATTCCATAGTCAATGGTATGTGGATTTTACTATATATACCAACTCTGAGATCACACTACAGTGAGGAAATGGGCTAATTCCCTGTTCCTTACTGAACCGCGATCTCGGTGCACAATGCTGAACTCAGATACTCAAACTACACTACCCATTCGCTGTAGTGTACTCAATGCATTTTGAGTCGGCATTCTGCCCATTAGAAAACTGCCTTTTGACCACATGCAGGTCAACAGCGGTGACTTTGAGTATTCAGTAGTAAACCCAGTGAAATTCACTTACTCTATTGGTAAGTGTCTTTGTGGAACATGTGCATCCGTCTGCATGACCACCAGCTTTAGCAGATGAGACCTCACTTTAATGTCTTATCGAAGAGATGGTATCACAGAAATTTAGCATCTCTTACCTCCATAATGCTGCACTTTAGTCTGTATGGAGCATGCATCTAAGCACATAGTGCAAGGACAGAACCCACAGACTTCTGAGCTTTTTAGTGATATCTGCTGAGCCGTTAACACTGCTGTTTTTTGTAAGGCAGAAAATATAGTAACCTACAATTATACATAGTATAGCAGAAGATACAAATAGAGCCTATACCAGGAAAATAAGATCTTTGTTTCCATGCAGCCTGTGCCTCATTATTCCTAACGTGCTGTTTCATTCAGTAGTATGGTGTATGTGGTTTGTCTGAGAGGTACAACAATTCCAGTCTGAATTTGAAAAGATAGCACTGCAGTACCTGCTTCCAGAACTTGGCATGTTCCATAAACTAATATTTATGAATATTTACACATTTCTTACTGTGTTTAGTTGTACAAATAATTGACATACTGTTAGCACATTCATTTAAATATCTGCTGGCAGTGAGAAACCTGACATCTGTAACAAGAATTATGCAAATAGCTGTGCCTTCTGTAGTCTTATATAAAGTCATCATGTGCATAAACAGAAAAAAAAATGCTTAAAATGTAATAATGCAAGCTGTCACTGGGCAGTTTATTTTTAGCCAAACACATCTGAAGTGAGAATTTTACTAGATAGATTTAAAAAGACAAAATGTGCCAAAAATGAACAGAAAATGATTATATTTATACACCAGTTACAAATGATATTTTTACAATAGTACATTTGGAACTGAAATGAAGATAACTCAGACAGCAAAATATAGCAGGTAATTGTTTTTTTACTGCAGTAATAAAACCAAATGCTTAATACATGAAAGTGTAACAACTGAAATATGGTTCTATGAAAAAGGGAGGTGAAGGTAGAACAGGTAATTACTTGTACTGATGTGTAATAAATGTAGAAAATTAATTTATTACAGTTACAAATCTGAAAATCTGCACATATTGTAAACATATCTAGGTATATCTCATATAAGTAAAATGTTTGTTAATATTATTTGTTTGTTATTTATTTGCCATCTGTTACCAAGTCTAAGGGCACAACCTTGGCCAAAAGGCAAGTTGCACATCATTGTTTCAAAAGGATGCTGTTAAGTCCTCTATGCAAATTTGCACTATGCCATATTGTGGATGGAATGATACTGAATCATACATTTTATTCTGCTGGGACTGTGACAGTAGAAATAGGTGTTAGTAATTTAGTACTGCTTTTTCTTTTTACTCATGTAGAATGTTAATATTGCTTTGCTACAGTTTACCAGAACTACCAGAAATTCAGAAAGAAAGCAGCTCCTTGATATATTATTTTGAAGTGGTATGGCCCAGGAAGCAAAGGGGAACCACTCTGACTGAGTAAACCTCAGTTTTCTTAGGAGGTTATTGGTGTGGTGTAGATGGTAAAGGGGGGTTCCTATTGCGTGATCAAAAATTGTAAACGATGAACGTGTATTGAGCAAACCCAATTGGGCGAAATGTCTAGCAGGTAACACAGAAATTGGTGTAGGGAATATTTTCCCTTAACTTCAATGCAGTGCGATCTCGAAATAGGAATATTTAAGTAGTGGGGTTGTGGGGGGCGCAGGGGGGCTTGCCCCCCTGCCTACAGCATTTAGGTAAGTATAGTTTTTTTTTTTTTTTTTTTATTATATTTTTGAAATTTCAAACATCGCTCATATGGTGTCGGCCATACGGTCTTTGATGTTTGAAACATTCAAAAATATAATATAGACCTGGTAAGGGTGAAACACTGTGCTCTGCATGCAACATGGCACTCCCACATGTATAGTGGTATGCCTGTTTATATCACTCATGCATCACCATGCTAAGCCAGTGGGATGCTAACTGTGTTCTAGATAGGAGCTTGAGCAGCATATCTATTATCTGTGCTAGCTTATCACATTGAGGCAGGAAGAGCACATCAGAGTGAGGGTGGTTGTTGCCTAACAACGGGCATTACCTTTTATGATACAGAAGGTACAAGTGGGTTGCATCTTGGCAGTGAGCATAGCATTTTACTGTGTGAGAGGTTGGAAAAAGACCATTGCATATAACTGGTCTAGAGGTTGAAAGAAGTAGAATTGGATGACAGGCTTTGAATTTTGCTATACTGAAAGTGATGGAACTTCCCATATAACAATAACTGCATTTTACTATGTAGGAGGTAGAATGGTGATACACTTCCTGTAAATAAAGAATATTTTCTCTCACTGTTCTAAAAAAGGAAGGCAATACTTCTGCAATCTGATCTATGGCTTTTACTATATGGGTAGGAATGGGGTCCTCAGACAATAAGTACTGGAGAGGATGATGCAGGCTAGAAAATAGCATTTAGTATTTATGTATAAGGGGTGAGGGGTGGGATACCCCAAATTTTGAATAGATTGTATTTTTAGTCTGCAGGATGGGTAATAGCAAGAGGTAGCCCTAGGTAGTGAATATTGTATTGTACTGTTTTGGGAGGAAAGATGGAGAAGAGCAGACATGCTCAGTAAGGTACACTACATAGGGAGATGGGGAATATACTGCAGCACTATATTACGCAGACATCACTACATGTTCTAATGAACAGTGCTGATTGGAACATGTTCATAGGTTGGTACTGGGCTATCTGCCCGAAGGCATATATTAGCCCAGCCACGTTGTGTGGTATTCACCTCCCCTTTAGTAGTTCCCTAGACCCTTGTACTAGCAGCTAGTACCCTTGGGCCCTATGTAGTAGTGCTGTTGGTGTGATCCCCGGTGTGAACTCACTGTTACCCATCCACTCATCAAGGTTCCTCTTGAAGAGTGATAGTCAGGGGCTCTGTCTTATGTAGATCGGGACCCTGTTCCATAGTAAGGGAAGTCTCTGCGAAGGGAATCTATCCCTCCAGCAGGTTCTTTTCATTGTTGTGTTGAGGTTTATATCCCTAGAGCATGTAGCTCAAGTAGATTTGGTTTTGCTAAGATGGAGCATGTTCAACAATTCTGGGTTGGACATGGCTCTGTACGTTAGACAGAAATTGCCTCTGAGAAGGCGGTATGCAACAGAGAACAGTTTTAGCTTTTTCAGTCGTGCTGCATAGGGCAACTGTTTGAGGCCAGTAATCCTCTTGGTTAGGTACCTCTGTGGTCTCTCCAGTTGCTGGAGATGTCTAGCCAGGTACATTCCAATTGGTGCATTGTACTCAATAATGGGTCTGATGAGGGAAGAGTAGAGGGGCACCATTACATCCTTAGATCTTGAGGCGAACCCTTTCGTGATCAGATGGGTCACATAAAAGGATTTTCTAACCACTTTGGCAACATGGTTATCAAAGGAAAGCTGACTATCTACTTGGGTCCCTAGATCCCTTATTTCTTCTTCAAATTTCAGGGGATTACCTCCTATGTTGTAGTTTGTGGGTACTCTGTTTTGTAGTGTAATGTAGTGGAGGCCACCATTTTGTGAGAAGGGAAAATGTCCTTATATTCAGGGCAGATGCTATAAGTCCAAAATAATGAAATCCACAGTGGATTATTACTTCATAGTACTGTCTATGTTATGCCAGTAGTCAACCTTCCTTACTTCTACCAACCATTCTTAGCATATGCACAAGTCTCATGTGTACATAATTCTAGAATAAAACTTTAGAATAAAATTTAAACATTTTTAAATGTTTATTTTCATGATTTTCTCAGTATAGTTTGTAAATTTTGTCCAGTTCAGTAAGAAGCTGAGATCCCTCATAAAATCCTCCAAAGCTAGTTACGAAAATAAAACTGCCAAAGATTCCAAAGACAACCACAAGGCATTCAATAGCTATGTCAAGAATCTAAATGGCAATGCTCAGATCTGCTCTGAGCTACAATAGAATGACATTAAATATACTGATCATAAGGATATTGCCAATATCCTGGCAGATCGATTCAGTGCAAACTTCACACCCCCTCTCACCCCCTAAACGGCCCATCTCAATACCAAAAGATTGCCATATTCCGGTAATAATGGCCACACAGGTAAAAAACGCACTCTACAAAGCTAAGAATACAGCATCCATGGGACCAGACAACATCCCAGGCTGTGTACTACATGAACTACAATATGAACCGGCACCTCACCTAAGTGTCATGTTTAATCATAGCCTCACCGCAGGCTTCGTGCCCACTGAGTGGTGCACAACTACAGTTTTCTTACTTCACAAGGGGGGATCCACCTTGCATCCCAGGAACTACTGCCCCATCAGTCTGAGTTCTTCCTTTGTTTTATTCAATAAATTGAGCAATTCTATTTATTTAAAACTTGCAGCATTGCATTCCTTACCTGTTAAAGATAAGAGGCAACTGAGAGGGGCATTGGCTAAATCTGTGTTACTATCAAACTTTGATTTCATACACGTGTTTGTATAGCATCTGCCAAAAAGAAATGAAAATTATTAGTTATTTATCATTATATTTTGAATATGTACACAGGACTTCCTTATAACATCTAAAATGAAATCATAACAGTATATGTGTTGGATAGTGTTGACTATATACTCATTTCTGTGGAATTTAAAGATATTCATGATTAATTATGATGTTTATTACTGTATTTTAGTTGGAAATTAAATGAAAAATTAGATTATGTATGCAGTAATGTCCATCAGGGTCAGTGTTATAGGGAAACATCATACAAACCAATAGAGTTGTGGAGATAGAGCCTTCCCTCTTCTGGAAGGCCTATAACAGCCACACACAGTAGGGCACATCTACACTTAGCAAATAATCTCTCTTTTATTTTATTTTGATTATGCAGTGCTGTAACTTTAAAATAATGTTTCCTTGTGTCTTTATAAAAAACCTCTCTCTCCTTGTATATTCTTAGTTGAATATTTCACCTGTTGAACATTTAGAAAGTACTCACTATGTATTTCTGACTGCATGTCTGCATGGCTGTGTATTTGTCTGTATGCTTGTTAATATGTTTTGGTAGTTACTTTGCCTTTATACTGTGCTGTATAAACTTCACACGCATGCAAGAGCTCAGACCTCAAATGTCTTAAGTCACTGCTATCAGGATCATGGAAAACAAGGGCAGCTGCTGAAAGTTTGAAAACATGATTCAATTGCTGTATTTATTCTATTTATTTAGAAAAAAATGTCTAATCAGAATAAACTATTGCTGGTTTAATAGCTCTTCTGACAGCTGTCAAATAAATGACTTATCTGTTTATTTTATTTATTTGTATTTGTTTACCAGGGTAGAGCACTGACTTCTGCAGACCTTTATTAGACATAGCCCAAGAGCTCTGTCTGGGTAAATGACTTGCTCAGAGCACAATTTAAGAGCTGTTCTGGCAGCTGTTAAATAAATTGATTTGACTAAAGTAAAACTTTTAAAGAAGCATTCTTTAGACTTTACTTTAGTATATGAGAAACCTTGGTCATATGAAATCTAAACTGAATTTCCATACTTTTTCATGCAATATTTAAACTTAATTGCTATGAATATAGACAGTGACAGACACAAGCATTCATCATCATGACAACTGGATGCAATTCCACTCTCTGCAACCTGGTGAAACTTTCAACAAACAGCACAATGCTCAGAGCATCCACTGAACTTTCTTCTTGATCACATACAATACAAACACATGAAACAATTATCTGATGATGCGACACATTCAAGATTTACCTCTAAGATCTTTGAAACATTTACTGCATCCTTTCTCTGGTTTCTTTTCATATTTAAGTGGTTTGGCTTTTAGAATATGGTATTGTATTGCGCTTCAGCTGAGCAGTCCTCAGTACTAGAGCCCATAGCACCCACATCAGATGCCTAGTTCAAGACTTGAGAGGGTTATGGATATACATTCATATCTAGCTTTAGAGAAGATTGATTTTGTATGTAAACAAATTTTACTCTCTCTTTTTTTTTAATTGCTTTTTACCTGGTTTAGTTAGCTCAGCATTTGTATTATATTAATGAGCATTTAGCATTTGTTGAGGCTATTTGCTAACCAATGTTATGACATGGGATAGCCCCTATTTTTTCTAAAGCAAAGGCTACAAAATCAGTTGTTTTTTAAGATTAATATCTTTATTGCAAGTTAGATAACTTTTAAAGCATGATGAGAACTTTTGTATGTATTCTTATCAATGGATTTATAATGGCAAGCTGCTATTTTATATTGTTGTTATTGTGATATGAATTGCTGGAAAAAGCTAAGCCTTCAGAAATTTCAAGTATAAAGTAAAATGAAATGAAAGTAAAGATAAAGCGTGTCATTGCAAAACTGTTTCAGTACAACATGTAGGCTTAAAATAAAGGTAAAAAGGATTTAAGGCATGCTTCCTAATTCTAGTATTTTTTTAATCTTCCCATAAATGCTTTTAGGAGGGGTGACTGTATATTCACTCCCTTATTCTCACCTATCATTCTGATCTAAATTACCTTAAACTAAGGAACCCTTATTCAGGCAATTTTATCAGTCTGGACAAAGCCTGTAATTCTGTGTCATATATCTTTCTAACCGGACTCAAATTCCACAGATTAGACTCTTTGGCTTTGAAGTGGTTTTCCACCTCATAGACAAGGGTACAATGGCCATATATATAACAGTGCATTGCATTTCTTCCAGCAGTTTAACATTCTTAATATGATTACCCAAGGATATACGATGATATGCTTACTTTTCCTTCACCTTTTTTAACTTAGTCAATAACCACCAAACCATGGAGAACATTTACTACACATATAAGGGCCATCATCATCCAATATGAACTTTCACCTATATCATTTTTTTTTTTCAAAAATCAGAATGGTCTTCCCTTCCTAGCTTGATGGCTCTGCAAACAAGCTCCTCACTTTAAATCTAGCTATACGTCCTCTGGTGCACTTAACTGAAAAGTCATGTGCTCATTTGTGGCTAGTTGTTGAAACTGCTCAGACTTAGGCATCATCCTCCTTGACCTGATTTTATCCTCCTTCCATCATACTGTCTCATTGCAAAGAAATATCTCCTTTGTGCTAAATTATTATTATTACAGGGCCATACTTTTCATTGTGAGTGAATCTCAGTAAAATTTGGGTAAGGAGGTCATAATACCAGTCCTAGAATAAAGTTTCCTCCTTCTTACAGAGTCTGGTACCAACACTGCCAGGGTTTAGGTAACTCTACCGTGCCACATTATGACCCAATCCACTCACAAAGAGCACCACTGAATATGCTTTTCCAAAACCAGCAGTACCAGTGACTGACACCAGTTTGACCTCTCTGTCTCCTATTCCTTCTTTAATCTTTTGTGATAGAGACACTGTCCCTCTCTAAGAAATATCCAAAAATGTAAATCTCTCTCTCTCACTAGTTACCAGTGCTGTAATCAGGCTCACTCCTCTTCCTTTTATATCTCCCATCATTCTTTCACATCAGGAGGCAAAGCATCTCTTTCATTTACTGCAAAACCCCAAATGCCATTCCCCCTCATGTGTCCAGGCCCAGCTTAGATTCCCAGACAACATTTCTGGCAGCACCATGTTCTTGGAGTATAATGAGCTGGCAGACAAAAAATTCTCTCAGAGTGCTCTGTCAGGAATACTGGTTGAGCAAGATGAGTGTAACTAAGGAATTATTACTATTTTTTTGAGCTAGGATAAAGGATCTGAATTGCCTAGACATAGCAAGGCCTGTTTAGTTTAATTCTGGTATCTAAAAAGCAATTGCTAGAAAATGGAAATCAAAGTCTAAACCAACCATACTTGAAGTAGTAACTATTATAACAGAGATAAAAGAACAGGAAGTGGGATCTTTAGAAATGGGTAGGAGACATACCTTTCAACCTCTCAGAGCAAGAAATCTGGACAAAGCCAAAAATAATGGGGGTGGGGTGGGGTCAAAGGCCCAATAATAGGGACAGATTTTAAAAATTGCTCCTATAAACTTTGAATGTTGCTAGAATAACAAATGTTGCATTATTATGCACATTCCAAAAACATGCATCTGGAGCATTTCTCCCCGGGCCTCCACTGAAAACAGGCTCTGTGGAACCTAGTTGGACTTTCCCAGTCAACAAATGTTAAATAAATAAATAAATTATGTATTTTCTGAAGGGTACGAAGGCTGAAACTCAAATGTTTGTCATTATGTATTATTTAGTGACTTCAATCCTCAATGATTTGCCAGATAACCACAGATTTTTTGAGGAACAGACCAAAAATATAAGGTAAAAATTTGGACATTCTAAGAAAATATGGACAGCTGAGATGTATGGTAGGGGTAAATTACATTAAAAAAAATAGAAATTGTGGAAAAATACATGCAAAGAAATCTTTTAAAGGAGGAATGACGTTTAAGAGAAGACAAGAACTTTGCAATATATGTAATGCTCATTTAATTATATTGTATAGAAAATATATGTGATATATAATGTCTGTAAATGTAAACTTCTTAATCTGGTTTTATTACTTTTATATCATATATCACAAGATACATGTCAGTAAAGATGTTTACAAACACTCCAGGCAGCACTGGCATTGTTTCTTTGATTCCTTTCCTTCCTTTTTCCTTCCTGTGGGGGTCCTTAAGATGTGTCAGTGACCAGCCAGTTTGACTTTTAATGTGCTGTGTATCCCAATCCTTTACTTCAGCATAGTTTAATTTTTTTCTGTCATACTTTAGGCAACTCTTATCCTCAATTGATTGTACTTCACTGTCTCATTGCTTTTTGTATACATTCTTAAACCTTCTTACTGTCAGACATTCTGATTATAGATGGTTTCCTCCCCCCATCCCATATATATCTTTATTTCCACTGATGAAGTTACCCCTGCACCGCACTTGTCCATTTATTAGGGTCTATATTAGAACACCGAACTTTCAAAATTTCGAGTGTTCTAATATCGAACCCTATTAATCGAAAATTTAAAACATCGAACATACAGAACATCAATTTTTTTCCTAGGGAAAAAAATTTGCTGTTCCAAAACACATACACAGAACACAAGCACACCAAACAAACATCAATCCACACACATACACCTACACTCTTACACCTAATCCTACACTAAACTATACATACACCACTAACTATCCACTTACCTTAACCCAAACCCTAACCCTAAGGTCTGTCACTATCGCACAGCCACCTCACCTGTGCCTTAATCCTAACTCACCTACCCCGCCCTAATCCTCACATCCACACAATCACACACTTACCTGACCCATGCCCTAACCCTAACCCTAACTCACCTAACCCGTCCTAACCCTCACGTCCAGACAATCGCACACTTACCTGAACCCGACCTGTAACTTTCCACCACAGCACTGAAAATACCAAAGCAACAGAAATAGACAACCAAATTCTTTCCCTAGGAAAACATTTAGTTTTCTGTTTCTTTGATATTTTCAGCATTCGCTGAAAATGGGTCGATATTAGAACACTCGAAATTTTAAAAGTTCTGTGTTCAAATATAGACTCCATTTATTATACTGTATGATTGATTCACTGTTCTTCAGCTAAGATGCAGGTGTTGTTATTTTTATCACTCTTTGATAATTATTGGACTAGGTCATGGATGAAAAATGATCCAGTGGTCAATTCCACTCACAGACAAAAAAAAAATCAATAAACAATCAAATCAGTAAGTGTAAACGTATGATAATAGCACCAAGATTTGTATTACTATTTCACATGGATTTAGCAATATACAGTCATGCCGCCATTGTACATTGAATACAGCTTTATTTCAAAGGACTATGGTAGTTTTGGTATTTTGACAAGAAGTATTCAAAATATTTTATGCTGCTAAAATTGATGTTCAAAATTACATCATACAGCCAGAGAGGAAGGAAGAGTAAAACTACAGAGTTAGTAAGAATGCAATGAAGTAAGGGTAGCTTTTATGCTGTATTATAAATGAATTCCACAGCTTGCATGGACTAAAAGAAAATCTTCAGTGACTTTCACTAAGCAAGAGTTCCGCTTAATGCTATAAATGAAGGTGATTTGAAACTAAAGTTTCATCTTATAGTATATTTCAACCCTTAAACATAAAAGAAGCATTTAGGTGGTTCATTCTGGGGCAAGTACACAGATTACAAGGAAAAAACTGAAAATTTCAGTAAATGAAAGACAATTTCCATAAACTGCACTCTAAAACAGCACTGCAAACAAAATACTTAGGCTCAAAGACACACCACATTAAAAGTCACAACATATCTGTGTGATGGCAACCCTGTTATGCTACCTTGAAGGCTGGGTACAACTACCTTAAATATTGTTATGAAATTTGAGTTTGCTGCATGTAGAGAAGAAATGTTCCATTCTTTTCTGCATTTGGTTACAGAAACAACATTATTATTCATCTCACTGATGCAGCATAACTTTTGCAATCCTTGTAACAAACGTGCACCTTTACATTTTTACACTAGCAGAGATTACATTTAGGCAAGCAACATTTTTTAGTGTTTTTCTTATCAGTTGATGCTAATGAAATGCATGCCACCTCATTGCTAATTCAAGCATAAATTGTAATTCTGTGGCAATAATTATTGTTTCATTTTCCCATTTAAATTACTGAACCAGTTAACCACATGCTATTTTCAATGTTTAGCAGTTTTGCCTCTACAAATCTGATCACCAGAGCAGCCCGGGTGGTCACCTTGTCAATTGCAGTGCTGTTGATATAAGTCGTTCTGCCACTTAAATGAAACAGAACTATTGTGCAATGAATACAGCAGCTATTTTAGATGATTTGGCTACTATAAAACAAGTACGTTATCTTTAGGAATACTTCTCAACCTCTTAGCAGAAGAAATCTAGACAGAGTCAAAAATAATGGTACAACAAATGCCAAAAAATAGGGACAGATTTTAATTATTGCTTTTATAAACTTAGAAAGTTGTTAGAATAACAAGTTTTGCATTAACATGCCTTCTGTGAAGGATATGAAGCCTGAAACTGAAATGTATGTCATAATCTGGAGACATCTATCCTCAGTGATTTGCCAGAAAACCACAAACTTTATGAGGAGCAGACCAATAACATGAGCCAAAAATCTGGATATTTTGCAAAAATATAGACGGTTTACAGCTATGTCTTTATGGGTTAGCTTTCTATCTCCATGAAAATAGGAATGCAATGTTATGCTTCTAATCTGAAACAAAGTTAATTTTTTTGAAAAGAGTAGCACTTTGATTCAAAAAAATATTTTACTATTTATTATGTAATCACCTTACACAAATTAAGGCAAACAATTTGAGTCCATTGCATGCTAATATCCATTTTGTCAGTGAGAGTGAGTTTATCATGAATACAGTCCTTGATTAATGTTCAGTCTGTACAATCCAAAAACTTTAAACTTTAATAATGTTTAATAAAAAAATAAGCATTTGTAAGATGGTAGATCTCTGTGAAGTTTTGCAATATGAGTCTTCCTTTGCATTCTGTGTGAAAAATTCTAGCAGCAAGGTCAGTTATCATGCCTTAAACTTTGTTTATTCATATCTGCTGCAGACATCCATATCTGCACAAGTGAACACATACTCAGCAGGATCTTACATGCTCACAATTTTTAAAATATTTACTAGTATTGATTTTAATTTCTTAAATCATTTAATGGTATTTTTCTTTGTGTGAAATCCTAAGAAAATTACTAAAGCTGTAAAAAAAAGTTGTTCAAGATATAAAACTAATCAGAATTGAATTTGTTTGTTTTCCCTGCTCTTTTTTCTTACAGTTGCCATATACTCAAATTAAATATATTAATTTCTTCTTTCTTTTGGTTTATGTTGCTAATTTTCTTTTCATGTGTTGTCATGCAAACTTTTTATATATGCGTGCAGTTAATGTGTGTGTATGTATTTATATACTGTATATATATATATATATATATATATATATATATATATATATATATATATATATATATATATGTGTGTGTGTGTGTGTGTGTGTATAAAATACACACATGTGTCCTAAATAGGAAATAAAGAGAGAGAGAGAGCAAGAGAGAGAATTCACTTTAATATGGATTTCTTTTGTTTAGGCTTTTGCCAGTACTTCCAACATGTTGTGGAGGATTCATGTGCCAACATCTTCAAGGCTAGGTACTCTGTGCATGGCATCTTGTCTTATCCAACTTGTACTGTGGTTGAATAGGTATTCCGGTAGCTGTCTGTGAGATGTTTTACAGATTTTCTAAATCAGTCAACAATGCAGTTACTAGTGGATAAGTGCTTTGCTCAGACTGTCTGCTCTGTAGCATAGATGTATCAGCATTGTATCGGGTTATAATATATGAGACAGGCAAATTGGATGCATTTGTGTCATGGCAAGCTAAACTTGTTCAGATGCATCTTTGTGACTCATGACACTGGAAGCTGGTCTTCAGTCCACCCCCCCCCCCAACAACACACTCCCATTTTAGTGTTCTTTAATTTGCTTTTTATTTACAATATTAAATAAATGAGCAGGTCTTAGCCACTGATCCCAGGTGCAGATCTTACTGTACAAAGGGGAAGAATCTAAGTATGGCATGGATTGACTACAAAAAAGCATATGATAGTATCCCACATTCATGGATAAAAGAATGCTTAAAAACGTATAGGATACACCCTACACTGATCGACTACATTACAGTGACCATGAAACAGTGGCAGACAACTTTGCAATTAAGCCATGATAAAGGAAAAATTATTATCCCAGGAACAAAAATTCAAAGGGGGATATTCCAGGGTGACTCTCTGTCACCACTGCTATTCTGTCTTGCCCTTAACCCATTAAGCTGTCTACTTAACAGCTTAGGCCATGGGTATAATTTGGCTCTTAGAAAACAACAAAGTGTAAAGACTTCTCATCTACTCTTTGTCAGTGATTTAAAACTATAGTTCATCTGATGAGGAACTAAAAGTACACTTGCAAGTTGTCAAAATTTTACAGATGATAAAAGAATGTCATTTGGTTTTGATAAATGTGCAAAAGCAACCTGTAAAGCAGGAAAACTGCAGTACCAGGAAAACATCAGTTTGAAACACGGATGTGATATAAAAGGAATGTATAAATATTCGGGAATTGATAAAGGATCAACAATAAAGCATGAACAAATGCGAATAAAACTTAAGTAATACTTTAGAAGATTTAAATTAATCCTGAAAACAGCTTTGACATCTAGGAACAAAATCCAAGCTATAAACCAATTGTCTCTTCCTGTACTAACTTACAGTTTTGGAGTGACTGACTGGCCCCAAAATGTGTTGGATAGATTAGATAGGATAACAAGAAGGATGATTCATGCCCATAAAATGATTCATAAAAATCAATACATACCAAGATTGTATATTCCCCGTTCTGACGGAGGAATTGGCTTGAAAATGATTACATGTATAGATCTGCAGTTGTGGGACTCCACAAATATCTGCTGACCTCACAAGACCCAAACATAGTGAATGTTTTGAAACATGAGGAGAATAAATCTAAGATGTCTTCTCTGCTTAATCTAGCAGAAGCATATTGGCATCAAGCAGGAATGGAAATCAAATCAGAAGTAAATAAAAATCAGGTGGCAACTGAATGTGCCAATAAACAAAAAAAAAATAATAGAAGTTGAAGGACCAGATGAGAAAGCAAGAAATGTGAAAAATGCGTAAATATAGTTGCAAGTATAGAAAACCTCTGGAAGAACCTCATGTTGATCAGGAATGAATGCAGGAGTGGTTAAGGAGAGGCAAAGTCAAACCAAGAGATGAAAGGTTAATATTGATGGCCCAAGATAGTGGGCTATGTACACACTGGTTTACAAAGTCCATTGAACATGTGGGAGAAACAGAAAAATGTAGGTTTTGTGAAACCGAATTGGAAACATTCACACACATTGTTGCTGGTTGTGACATACTAATGGCAGAAGGACTGTATACTGAAAGGCATAATAATGTGGCAAGACTGTTACACTGGGGATTGTGCAAACATTATGGCATTGAAATGGTTGAAAAAGACTGGAAACATGAGCCAAAAAGCATCATAGAAAAATGATGAAGTTTACATCACATGGGATCACCCCTTACTAACAGTTCAAAAGATAGATGCTAGAAAACCAGATATAGTAGTTCATGAAAAGAAGACAAAAGTAGCATTGATCATTGAAATCACCACATCCAGTAATTACAGTGTCTTGCATAGAAAGAGACACAAAGTCATAAAATATCAGGATCTGGAGGGAGAAACAGGGCAATGTGGAAGAAAGATACCCAGACAGTTCCAATAGTAGTAAGAGCAGCAGGTCTTATAAAAAAGAATCTAGAGTCATATTTAAATATGTTACTGATACATGTAACCCCGTATGAATTGCAGAAGGTGTCTCTACTTCGCACATTGCGGGTGCTGCGAAGATCACTTTTAGATGATATAAAAAGATTGAAATAATACTAATTTCATGAACTTTAAACGTACTTTGACTTAGGAATGGGGCCCATTCCCATCATGGTATTAAAAATCCAAAAGATTTGGAGAAATTAGTGAAGAATCAGATGCTGAGTATTAAAAACTTGGGTACATATGCTTTGGTTAAAGACTTAGACAAATCTAAGTTCTGTGGCCAGCATATCTAAGTTCTGTGGCCAGTAGATAAATGCAAGATTCTTGTAGTATGCAGATTACTAAACATATTTTTAATATTTCTGTGCTATGCTGACATCTCCATAAATGAGACTTATTGTCAAGCATGCAATTGATTTTCCAGAGCAATTATTTGAGCTTATATTAGCTAAATGCTTTCTGAATCGCTTGACTGGGTTAGTAGGTAGAAGATCCAGATGGGATGCCTGAACTGTGCAATTAGAAAGTAAGACAAATTTGTTGGAAAACCATGGAATCAGATGTATTTGGTCTGATCTAAGTCATCCACCTGTAAATGACTGGGTGCAGTCCACCCATACATTTACTGGACTTGTGCTCTTCATTGACCAAGCTCTCATGTTTGATGCCAAAGACTGTGGGTTATATTCCCTCATCAGATGCTTGATTTCATTTTCTGTTACAGACACTGCAGTGCAGCATAAGGGGATGGTTACTACACTCCTTTGTGTTCTTTGGGTGAGATTTTAAATCAAAATGCCATCTGCCTGACATATTAATAATGATGGTGGCTATAAAAGATACTGTGTCACTTATGAAACAAAAGCAGGGGTGTAATTACATTAACTGCAACATGATAATATAATAGTTAAAAAATACATATCACATTATAGTAACAAATTGCAGTATTGAAGTGAACATTTTGTTGTATAACATGTTTGTATATCCAGCAAATGAATTCATTGTTGAACAATTGTCACTTTCAAATACACCATAAAATATCAGAGATAGTGACAAGTTCTTAATTTGTGCATGCACTTCACATTGTATAGGTTCATAGGCGTATATTAGGCTACAAAAACACTGGGGCCTTTATAAACCTAGCCAAGCATCCCAGGGGTATCCTACATGTTTATGTGCCTTACAGATTATTTTAAGGGGAATACATAAGCTAGGGAAAGATGTACAGGCTGGTGCTGTCCATTAGAGACATAGGTGCTAGACCTGGTGTGTATTTCCGGTTTCACATTCACTGGTCCAAGTTTCTGTTATACTGGGTTAGGGAAGACCCCTGCTTCACACAGAGGGGAAAGCCTGTTCCAGAGAAGGGAAATTCTCTAAGACACATACTTGTCCCCCTGATTTGCCCAGTTTATGTCACTAGCAAAGTTTAAATTCCTAGAGTTATTCTGACGCTATTCATTTTAAGGTCCATTTGAGTGGGATCCAAGGATGCCTTGTATGCCAGGCCTTGATCACCTCTCAGTATTCTGTAGGAAAGCATAATGGTAGGGCTTTGAGGTGAGCTGCATATGGCATGCTATTTATGCCCTGAATTCTTTGTGTGAGGAAACTCTGTGGACATTCCATTTGTTGCATGTGTCTAGTCAAAGCCACACCACATTAGAGCATAGTACTCTCTGATGAGCCTGTTGATGGCAGAATACAATGGAGCGATAATTTCCCTGGACCTAGACACCATGACTTTGCTTATAAGGTGAGCAAAACACAATCATTTCCTTATTACCTTAGACACATGTTGGTTAAAAACAGGTTACTATCTACATATGTACTAAAATCCCTGACTACTGGTTCTTCTCTTAGGGGTGTGTTATCGATGAAATAATTTTCTAGGGTAGCTGACTTCCCAAAGGTGACTACTATACATTTCATTGCACTGAGTTTTAAGGTGTTAATTTGGTACCAGTCATTTGTCTGTGTTAGTCCTTCTTGTAGGATGTTAGTGTCTTGGAGTGATTCTACCATTGCTTTTAGTTTACAGTCATCTGCAGACTTGTTCACCCAGTGGCCCTTGATATTGGTCTTGACTTCAGAGAAGTAGATGCCAAGAGGACTGGACCCAGCACTGAAGAACTCCACTAGAGACTGGCCTCTTTGTGGAGGTGATCTCCTGTATCCTAACTTGCCGTCTCCTATCTGAGAACCTGATAGCTATCCAGTGCATAACACAGGGATTTATGCCTATATCCATGAGTTTGTTTACAGTGTCCTAGTAAGATATTGTATAAAATGTCTCAGCCTGGTTAAGGTAGGCAGCATGCACCATTTTGTCCATGTCTGTTGCCTTGTTGACCTGCTCAAAGACGTCCACCAGCTTGAGTAGGCATGATGTGCCTTTGATGAACCCAGACTGGATTGGATCATGTGTATGATGGTTTTCTATTTCCTTATTAATCATTTCCATGATAATTCTTTCCATGGCTTTGCATATAAGTCTAGTCAGACTTATGAGTCTGTAGTTCTCTGGGTCCAGTGATAGCCCATCCTTGTGTGGAGAGATGACCTTTGAAGTTCTCCATTCATATGGAACAAAGCCTGTCATGTGGCTATGGTTAAACAGTAACTCTAGTGGTCCCAATGGATAATGTTTCAGACTATTTAGGGGGCATCCTGGTATTTTATTGGGGACTATCAATGCAGTGCTTTTCATCTTAGAGAGTGCATTATTGACCTGTTCCATGGTTATAGTTGGGAGGTTGATTGATGGTATGTCCTGGAGGTGGCTAAGGGGGGGAGAGGGGGTGAAATTTTAAACTTTCATTTCCAATCAGTTCTCCACACTTTCTTGTTGCTGCCTTTGAGGTTTCTTTTAGTAGTCCTAATTTCCCCTTTAATTGTTTATTAGATTGGTTAGAGTGTTTTTATCATGCTGGCATAGTACTTCATAATCTTAGCTATGACATTTTTGTTGTTGCAAAACCTGCTTATGCTTAGATTTTATCAGAGTGATTTGTTTTTTGAGTTAGTCTGGGCTTATTGCTGTTAACCACAGATGTATCGCTACATTTATTGACATGATTGAACAGGGTGTCTGTGAACAATTCTGCATAGACAACTTTGTTCTCAGTTATTTTTTTTTTTGGGGGGGAGGTTGAAATTTTAACAGGCTACCACTTAGTAGTAGGAACTTTGCATTAGAATAGTTCATAAATGTTATGGGGTTAGCTGGGGTCACATAATTGTTTTTTATTATAAAGGACACAGCTCTGTGGTCTGATCCTACCTGAGAGGAAACTGCACTAGGGGGCATGGGGTACAGCATTCTCCCATATTTGTGAATACCAGGTCAATTTGCACCTCTAGTGGGCATATGGACTATCTGGTCTGAGGTGTTAATGTTTATAAAGTCCAGGAATCCCTGGGCCTGCACATTTGGGGTTGCATCACTTTCACAGTTTATAATGGAATAATTGAAGTCCCCCATGAATGTGATACCACATTGAATGTTGAGGGTCTCCAGTTAGTTCACATCAAGTTATATGTTTCTTGAGTTATAGAGTGTGACCTGTAGCTTGCAAGGATATGAAAATGGACTTTGCCTATGGAAGTATGGACATGGAGAAGCCCAAGCACATAGTCCTGCTTGGCTATTCTTGAGATGAGTTTGTTGTTGATATTGACTGAGACACCTCCATCTTTGGTCCCTGCATGTGCAGTAACTGACCTGAATGTATGGAAGGCATTATAGTCCTGCACTGCTGGAATGCTCTCGGCAGCTTTAAGCCACTTAACAGTAACTGCAGAGATGTCCATATCTTCCAAAGTGAAGAGAGCCTGGAGGGAGTGGAGTATGTAGTTTAAGCTTCTGACATTGAACAGCAACACCTTTAGAGTCCCTTGGTTATATTTACTATGTCAGGTTTGTCAGTTTGGCATTGCTTAAAAAGGTACTATGAAGGAAGACAATGTTTTAACTGATATTCAAAAGCCTAGATGGGACAGGTGCAGATGATCATTGGTAAAGCAGTGTGGTATGTTGGCCATATCCACCAGTGCTGACTAATATTGTACCCTCCTTAAAATGATGCCAAAAGCTAAACCAATTGTTGAAGTCAGTCACCTTTTTGTTTGTATTGTGGCAACATCCTTGAAGGTAGAATGCTGCTCAATGCTAGGCCATCCTGGTATATGAAGTATAGGAGCTCCATAATGTCTCTTCATATAATATGGGGAGGTACATTTTGGGTCATTTTCACCTGTTATTGAGTTATACTTGCACTTAAGGTCTAACAACATGAGTGTATGGGTGATCTAGCAGATCTTGGCCCCTAATAGACAATCAAGTGTGATTTTCTCTTATTCAGCCTGGTGTGTGGGACATTTGTATGTCTCACAATTAAGTCTCCTAAGATTAACTATCAGGTAATGCCTTATGGGCTTTGTAGTTGAGTGTCCAAAAGGTGTGGCTGCATGTGTTATGCTGGGTGTTGTTTTGTTGGAATGCTTTTAGGGCTACTGAGACTTCTTTTTGTAGGATGAATGTCTAGGAGGTCTTTGGGATTTAGGAAGGTTACTTTTAAGTGCCTCAAGATATGTTGGTCTATGTGTTGGTTCAGTACTCTGTGTGGTGGGTGCAATGCTTATGTAGCTGACAAACTGATTATTTTGAGTGCTTTTGTTTTGAGAGGTTTGTCTCCAGTGACACTGTGTAATTACATTTTTTCTCATACTGTATCCATTTCTCTAAGAATCAGTTGGTTGTCAGTGAACATGAGAAAATTCCTACATTATCTGAGGATGCCCATATCTACTAATATGGCAGGGGAGAAATTGGGAAAGTACCAATCCATGGTATCACATCCCTCTTAGGTGAACTAGAAAGTGATTGTACAATAGGCTTACTTGTTTGCTGCAAGAATAGAAAACACAGTTAGACCATGTATGACTGAATTGTTATGGCAGTGCTCCATGGCACACAAACAAATTGTTCTTTGGACAACTGAAAACTAGGCAAAGTTACTGGGTTATCCAAAGCCACCTCAATGAAATAAAAAAAAATGTTACAGGGTTATAGTTTTATATGGAAAATTTAGTATCTAAGTGTCTGCATCTATACCGGTCACTGCTAGTTTAATTTAGAGACTCAAAGAATATTGACTAAACCAGCTAAAAAGCCCTTTGGCCAGTGAAACAACGTAATAGAAAGCCTCCCTGTATATTTACCAAGGTCGCTTTCTACTGCCACTAGATTTGCAGTCATAGTCTTTTTTATTGAAAAACATGCTTTAGTTAGTTAAAAGTGAAAAAGTACCAAAAACAAGTCAAACAACTAGCTGCAACAAACAATTCACACTTTAAGTAAGCCTCCCTGTGAGTTTCCCATTTGGAACAGACCATGGCACCTTTCTACTGCCACAGGAATTGCAATTTCAGTCTTCTTAAGGTAAAAACACTCTAAAAGTGAGCACGTACCTGAAACAAAGCAAACAGCTAGCTCTTAGTTATTATAAGGTGATTCAAAGGCAAACAAGCCAATGATAAGGAACAAACATTTTTTGCAGTTTCAAAACACACTAACAGTCTAAGGGAAGGGCTTTCCCAGTTTCATCTGTCAGTGTCCAGTAAGATGTACAGTGGAGATAAGACTAGAAGGAGCTTTCAGGGCTAAAGTGTAAAGTAGATGAAACTTGGTGGTACTTCCAAAACCAGATATGTAGTGGGGGTGGGCAGCTCAAACATCTACAACTGATTCAAAGGCTAAGAAGTGCACTAGTTAAAGTATGCCTCCCTGAATGGTAAATAGAGTTCAAAGTTTTGTTTGTTTAGCACTAGAAGCTCTAGAAACAACTCACTGAGACAGCCCAAGCTGGCTGATTCATTCTTCCTGAAGTCTCAGTCCTCACATTCACTACTTGCTGTGATCCTTCACCCACCACTTCCACAAAACACAAATGTGACTTTTGCCTTGTGCTTAGTACTTGCTTTCTTTTCCTGTGACATCACTGATTCAGCTTATTATGCCTTTAGTTTCAGCAGCTTCTGGAGGAATAGAGTTGTTGAGCTACAAGGTGAGATTTAAATCTGAAGAAAACGTACAAGATTTTTTTTTTTATATAAAAGCCATTTTTGTAACAATATCTGATCATCACCTTTTACCAATGTCATCAATTTCTAATTCGTTATCCAATAACAATAACTGCTGGGTACTTAGTCCTCCTGGCTGTCATTCCATTACTACATGTTTCTCACTAGTCTTTCATCTCTGGTCCTACTTTGCTGCTGCTTCCATTACATTCACAGCTGTATCCTGACTACAAAGAACAGGGGGGAATTATCTGACAACCCTGCCCAAACTAACCCAGCAAGTATGATCAGCACATTGTGTCTTCTATGAAAATAGGCATAGACCTAGTGGGGCTACCCTCATCAATAAAACATAAAATAAAAAAAAAAATGACCATTATACATCTTGTAACTAAACTAAAAATATGGCAAATTGCTACATATGAAAAGTAGAAAGGAACATATCAAATGTATATGTGTCCATACCAAAGGTAAAAGTGACCACAAAGGGTGCACTGCTTATAAGATTGATAGACCACACATGTGAACTGGTAAAGCTACAGACTGCAGAATTCATCTTATCTCTGTGCTGTACCACAATCATCTTCACTAGGGCAAAACCAGGAATGGAACTGAACTCGCTTTAGCAAAGTTTAAAAATGTAACACAAACCTACTCTTCAGACCCAGAAGAGCTTATGAGTCCTGACAATATAGAAATCATTTTATAAAATGTAAACTCAATGTACTGTAACAATCTATATAAAGCTGCTACTGTCTTAAAGTTGTGCAGGTGCTCAAAACTGATTACTGCAACAATATTTACTAACCAATAATGGCACAACCTCAAGAACTGTTGAACAGATTCTCACAGACTCTGCTGAGAATATTATTTTTGTAATCATAGCATTTAGAGAGAGTCAGTAATGACTCTTCAGTGTTTGTGATCTAGAAGTTGCTGTAGAGATCTGTACAGTCAAATCTGCATAGGTCAGAAGATGTGATAGAACTCAAAGGCACCACAAACTAAAAAGATTGGCACTCTGGGTGTTCCTGCCATCTTCAGCAATACTTTTTAAATATCCTTTACAAAATTGCACAAGAGGCAAATAAAGTCTGAATGAAAATCATGACGCAAACATGAATAATAGTCAAAGTAAGATCTAAGCTTCTAGAACTAGACAAAGCACAACAAGGATATTTGACATGTTATGCCATATATTAAAGCACTGAAGATCAAGTAAAAACAGTAATTAAAATTGTTGGAGATAGTACTTCTTAAAGCAGCAAGAGACAGCAGCCAAATCCACTGCACTGATGTACTGTAAGTCCTATTAATGTCAAACCACTAACCAGTCTGAAAAAAGTAACTAACAATCTCCTAAAGAGATTATGACCAAGTGTACTTAGTGCATTCTTCAAGAATGGCTTTCCAAAGTTCACTACAAATGAGAAAATTGAAAGCCCTGGTCCAAACAATATACTAAGCATTTTCAAACTACATTCTGCCAACCATTCTAAAGCTGCTCAGGGCCATAAACCCTGTAGTTGGTGCAGATTCTTACTCAGATTTCTTCAGCTCACCTTAACAACATTGCAAGACCTACCAATAGCCTATCGGACAGGAGTACATAAGAAAGGTAACTGCCATTGTATGGAAGTCAGACACTGTCATACTTCTCCAGACAGTAGGGTCACAAGACAAATCATGTCACTCATAAACCCTCAGTCATTCACAGACAGGTATCATCCTTCCTTAAACAGTACACCACACACTGTAGATGTGGAGAAGACATGACATTCTCAGCATTAACAGAAATCAACTGCAGGAGTCAAGATGAATGATACCTAACCAGTGCCCTGTTTCTTTCCTGGGTTTATTAAAAGCATTCAACATTATAAGTCACACGTTTAGTTAAAAAAATATATGCTAGACATTTCTGGGATGTGTCTAGGTGACTTTTTATGTTTATCATGCAACTTAGCAAATAAGTTATTGTAAAATAGGTAAATGTGTCTTCGCCCAAAAAAATCACACTGCAAAGAGTGCCACAGGGGCACTCTTGTTGCTAGTGCTATTCTCAGTGTTTTTGTGGCAAAGTTATGTTAAATAACAGACCTGACTTGAACACAGTATAAAATAATCTGTAAATTGACTGCTGCCTTTTATACGTGAATATGGGACCACAGACTAAATGTATCAGCAGGTAAAAAAGATGCTTTTTTTGAGTAAACTCTAGAAAACTGGAGTCGACTCATCAAAATAACCATTTTCAAAATGGGTGGTACTCAGATTCTGTCAGGTATAAAATACTTAGGAGCGAAGACAAACTAAAGTTTCACCTTTGTGACAGGTGAATTTATAGAGGAAAGAGGCTACATCTTAGAACTGGCAGAAAACAAAAGTTGGAGGTCAGCCAAATTGTGGGCATTGCTTTGTGATGGCTAAGTATGAGTAGATTAAGTATAGTAAGGGTTTGGTGGGCTGGGTGGAAATGGAAGATTAAGAGGATGGAGAGACCTAGTACTGGGAGTAGATGGAGGAGACTGCTAAGTTAAATGGTTGGTATTGCAGTCAGATAAAACAGAGAATTGTGGGAAAATAAAATAATTATGATGGAAGTAAAAGTTTTACAAGGGGAAATCCTCTGAACAGTTGGTATTCAGAAGATATGCAATGTGGTAGTATCAGGTTTGGCTGTAAAATTGGGAACTTTGAGATATGTTAAAATGATCTTGGTCTTTACAAAGAGAGTAGCTACAGGTCAGAAAACTGAAGGAGGCAGTTGGAGGACAGAACAATTTGAAGATGCATGAAAATGAAGGAGAGGCTGAGGACTGAAATATCCCTTTGGATGACCAGATGAAGAAGTAGTAATGAAGAAAATTTTGAAAGGATATGCATGGACCTATAGAGGAGAGAAAACTGGGCAAACTGGACTGACGTGCAGGAGAGATGGGGTACTGAGGCAAGCAGATGATTAGAATATGGGTTTTAGGGAATGTATGGGAGGTATGTGGGAAATGTATGCTGGTGGTACCAGGATGTACAAAAGAAAATATTACATGAATGATGCAAAATCCTTTTAAAATTTAAAAGGGAAACATAGGGAAAGAATGGCGTAGAAACACAGCATGTAAGCTAATGGCATTTTCACAGCTTGTGCATATATGCAGTTTAGGGCAGCTAAGGGCTACTTTACCCTGATGCACTAGTAGAACTTCATTATTTGACATTTTGGAGGAAAATGGAAACTGATTAAGCTTGGAAGCAAACAGAACTAGTGGATAAAATTCATATTTGGAAGAGGAAACTAGGATATATTAGTAGAACCTGTGACTCCCACTAGTGCTACCACTATGTGATGTCCCCACACTGGGCCAGTAATCAGTGAACTTAAATGCTCACCACTGACACTGAAGAGGGACGTTCATTTGGAATACAAATGGACACACTCAGTATTTCCAGATGCAGACCTCTCAGCCTCAAGCGCAATTTCCCTTAAGAGCACACAGGGCACACAGTCAGCCTGGGGCCTGGATTTCTCTATTTATTTCCCTCCAGGTTCCCAGTAAGACTTCCCTCTGTTCAAAACAAGTCCTACAGCACCATCACTGTGAAACCAGTGCTTTGTGTCTCTGCCCCAAGTAACTGACACACACACACACACACACACACACACACACACATTTGGGAAAGGCTGGCACAGATTACCAACTGTGCCCACTTCTACCCAGACTATAAAATAGTTATCACTGCCACCAGTCAGTTACTATACAGCTCGTAAAAAGGTATCCAATTATGTAGAACGAAGTTAATATTAATACAACTGGTAATGTTGACCAAACCAGCAAGGCTTTCAGGAGTGTCCATAGTTATCACCAAATAAATATGTGCAAATACTTTCAAAGCTTAAATATTCTCTAAAAAAGACCAAGCCACAATGAAAAGTTTAAATATATTTAATAATAAAAGAACCAGAAAATACTAAATGTATATTTACAGTAAATATTAAAGTTTCGGCACGGGTAATATTAAAAATAACACCAATGGAAAGTTATAGGAAAAACAGTATTTATCTAGTCTCACTATCTATTCCTAACTGATCTAGAGAATTACTGTTCCTACTTACTGAATAGAGCAAGGCAAGATAATTTGTGTGAGTGGTCCTTGTTGTCAGATCCAAGACAGAATACAGAATGGGGAGAGCAAACTCCTACTAATATCTAAATATTATTTTTGGCTTACAGAATGATATCACACACATCTGGCCATTCAACTCTGTTTTCCATGCTATCACCAACACTAGAAGCTGACAGGATTTTAGCACCTATGTGTTACCATACACACAGGCAGAGCTTTGCTCAGATCTCCAGGAAGTCATAAAACTGTAAAACCATTTCACTTTTCCTACAGGAGCTAACAGCTATTCTCTAGCTCAGGCATTGCGTCTCTGGTTCCATTCAAAACTATGGGATAACATCTTTATGGCTTAATTCATAAAGTAATTTAATTTCAAGAATATTTTGCAAATTCAGGTAGATTAAGATTAATCTCTTCACTTCTAGTATATGCTGCTAAAATGTATGCATTTAAACAGTTACAATAATGCACACATATTTCTTTTCTTTCCAGCAAGGCACACTGTTGATACATTTTAACATAAGCAAACCTCACAAATACATTGTCAGCACAAGCATCTGTACAAATCAGTTCATTATACAAATGACATATAATTATTTACAAAATTCCAGCTAGCTGCCTAGCTCTGCTGGCATATGTTATAAATCCACTGCCCTATTTCTCCTGACATGTCTGGCAGTACCTCTTATCGTCACAGAAGAAGTCAATTTAGATGGTCATTGGACAGGAGTAATAGAAAGTGAGGAAAGTGCTTAATGCAGTATAGATAGTGTTGATACTGGTGGGTGCTATGTTTTTATTTTTTGACTCTTGATTACCAGGAAAGTCTGAATGGGTTTTAGCCCATTTTCAGTGGAGGCTCATGGAGAAAAGCTCCAATGTATTACAAAACATTTAAGAACAATAGTTTTAGAATCTTTAAAAATAATTAAAAAAAACTCCAGTTTAAATAATTATATCACATTACCCATACTATGAAACCATTAGTTAAGAATAGGTACAAGTTATATGACAATGATTTAATATGTAGAGACATTTTAGACAGTTTGTAGAGAAATTAAAGGTAAGTTAGTGTACTACATACAGGAATTGCATTATGAAGTGAGAGAAAAGCAGGCACATGATATATTTAGAGAGAAAGTGGGGGGGTGAAATTGATAGAAGTAAGGAAGTAAGTGAAGTACAGAGAGTAAAGAGGTGTAAAGTATGAAAAGGTTTCTGTTTACATTTAGGGATATCATTTTTCTTGGTGTTGAGCAATAAAGGAGCCAGCTTTTATGTCAGAAGTCCTTCAGAATGGTTTTGAAGGATGGAAAAGAGGATATTGACCTGATGGATACAAGTAAGGAGTTCCAGGCTTTAACAACATGGTACAAGTACAGACAATACCCAACAGATATGATAGGTTTGTGGACAAACCAACGTTTTTGTTTATTGGATCATAATGGCCAATTTGGAACAGAGTTGTGTAGAATGTCATTTGGTGCTGGACAAGCAGATGGATTCTGCAAATTTTATAGGTGGAAATAAGCTGAGTATATGTTAGTTAATGAGGTAGTTACAATCAGTTTAGGATTTCTAGTGCTATACAGTGACGGGTTTTGAAAGGGGTATTTGCTGCAAATTTAGCATCTTTTTAATAGCATTGTTCAAGTTTCAATTTTTGTGATGCCCGAAGATTAGCATGTTAGGAATAGAAAGGGAAAGATACATTGTTGTGTGTTTGTGTGTGTGTGTGTGTGTTTGGGTACATAAGTGATATCTTTACAATGATGCATTACACATTATATTTAGATAACTATGCTATGTAGTAATTTCATTTGTAGTTGTACAATGTGATGGTATACATTTATTAAGTAAAAGTATTAAAAAAAGACAAAAAAATTCACATTCACTTTATACTGCAAATATCTCTGTAGCAAATTGTATCACTAATTAACAAGTTGAAGGACAAATCAAGACAGCAAGTATTGTGCTTCTGCATAGCCTGCTGAATGGATCCATATTGTACACTGTAATAAACTCTACTGCTATGAATATGTAAAACATACAGTAGCTTAAAATTATTTGTAACTAATCCCCATAGCAAATACACCTTTCCCAAAATTTGCATAACCAGGAGTGGACTGAAGCAAAACAGACAATGGAGAGTATTCATATAATTTTCCTCACAGTATTCTTTACAACATGTCCATTATGCCAATCCTGCCAGCTAGTATATACCTGCACCCGGCCTGCTCTCAAATAGAACTGTGTAGTGTAAATCATGTCTTTATATTTTGTACTTGGACTGATGACTGTAGACATTATTTGACTAATGTCAAGCAGGGCAATTTCTCTGGTGCCTTAAAAAGTTCATATCAGCAGAGGGGTAAAGATCTGCTTTAGATCTGGGCAAATGACTCAGATTGTCAGAGTTAATCACCATTTCATCCAAGAATATATTCACTGCAGGAATAAATTGTAGATATCTTCTTAACTACCATCCATGGGTAACTGTCTGAAGATATCTTTACAAGAGTTCACAAACATTGTCACAGGCTCAGAATTTGGCCGTCTTAGACTTGGTTCTCTAAACAGATATAGTTGTCTTATGAATGCAGTGCAAACTCGGTGATAGAGAAGTATAATCCTTAGAGCTCCACAGGACATACCAAGAGATCCCTGTGCTGTTTTTTATCACTGAAAAATGTTTCCTGGTCCTACCAGTCATCAGTTATTTTCCTGAATATAGCCCTTTTCCTTCAGTCATATCATACAAACTACTGGAGGGTATCCAAATGTGGGACAACTCAACATAGATCACAGGATAAGATAATATATACATTTGTAAACATTAGGGATGTTAAACATCTCATAGTTTGATTTGTCAGGCCTTGTGTATCTGCCTTAATGAACATGTTGTTGTTGTTGTTGTATCTGCCTTAATGAACATGATGAATAAAAAAGAACTAACAATCTAGACAAACACATCAGTTCTGGGAGACATCATTTACCCCATCATTGACTGAGGCAATTATATTTCCAGTAACAAATATCCTAGATATTGCATTTTTGACATGCTTTGTTTTGCTCAAGTATGAGCACTTAACATCATCCTTTCTCTTATAAAATTTGATCATGACACAATAATACTATTCATCCATACCCATGTCAGTTCTGTGCATAACAAAACCAATTTTAGAGACTTTACAAAATGCAGCTACCCCATATTAAATGAGTTATCAAACTAGAATCATGCCCTAAATCAAATCACGCATATTCAGATAATTTTGTGACATTCTAGCTAAATGCATCATCAGCCATGTCCCAATAAAATTTAGATATGGTGCAAACTTTAGAATCAAATCCTGATGATAGAATTTTAAAATAGGCAAATTAAACAAGAAAGCAAAAATGCTGTTTTCAAAATATAGCAAGTCCCTTGGACTTTAAAGAAAATCAAACACAGTTGAGCAAACTAATTAATTTTCAAATTAATTTTTCAAACCCTCAAAGCAGGGCTTTCATGAATTTCAAATCTGTACAAAATCTGATGCATAATGGAAAGCTTTTTATAGTTGGGTAAAGAAAATGGAAATTTATGGATTATCCCTAAGTTTACAGTTCCGTGATGTCAAAAACAGAATACACATAAAACTTCAAGATTTAGCCATTGCCTCATGAATAAATTTATAACTAATTTGTTTCCCTTCCCTCAGGACTCTGCCTGACCACTTCTCTACCTCTTTGCCTGTATCTGTTTGGCCCATTCATGCCAGAGGGATAGATGCTGGGCATTCCTAGGTAAGATGCCTATGGCCTATTCGTACCTGACCATAAATCCAGACTGGTCCTTTGTTCCCTGGTGAGAGTTGGGTAGTAAGGATTGCAGCGTAAACTTGATTCAGATACAGATGTTCTTTAATCCTTGCATTTAATTTATGTGTGGTTATTCCTTAATAAAAATCAGTTATAACAGTCACACTGTAAAAAATTCCTTTAGAATTACATTTATATTGATGATTAATACTTACAGTTTTGTGAAAATCCATCCACCCACAGCTACTTTTTCCCATTTTTGCACATGGGGTCAGGGTGTCATTTCAACAGTGACAATCATTTTCTAACAAAATTAAAGTTTCTTTTAAAATGTACATGCATGTCTTACAAAGACCACACTTAAAAGTTCCTGTTGGTTTATTGGGCCTAGATAAATGAAGTTTAGTGCTATCAGGTAAAACGGTCTTTTAATTACAATTCTTTTTATAAACAAACTTTGGTTATATTCCTAATACTGATACCACATCAATATGGTCCAATTATTGATACTTTTGCTATCAACCATTACAGCCAAACAACACTAAATGTGTACATCTATTTTGGCCTGTTGGTTGGTGTTTAATCCACTGGCCAAGATATAAAGAAAAAGTATATTTCTATCTGAAATAATTTTGTTAGCACTATCAAAAAGGGTATGTTTCTTATAACCTCTATTTTCAAGCATATGAATAATGTTAGGTAATACAGTCCTGAAATCTTTGTTTTTCGATATTAGTCTAGATGCTTTATCATGTTCCCTCTCAGAATGTTAAACTTCATAAAGTGAGGGTGATTGCTCGAATAATCTACATAACTTAACAAAAGGTTCCTTTCTTACATATTTGACTCTAAAACATTTTCTGAGATAGTGATATAGTGAAATCTATGTCTAAAAACGTAATGTTAAGTCTTATCGTCCCCAAGGAGAAACCTAAAAAAGTAAGTAGTACTGCTCAGTTCATAAGTAAATTGCAGGAATAAACAACACTAGAGGTGACACACATGGTAGAAGCTGACAGAACTTTAATAAAACATAAAAATAATAAAAGCACTTTTGTATCCGAATTCGGACACTTCCTCAGACATATTAAAACAAGTAATCTCATCCATTTAAATACAGCAGTTCAACTGATCCATGTCCATTCCACCAATCACATTAATGCATCAATTAAATTGAAGAGCATATCTACCTAAGAAACACCTATTCTTATAATAAAACATACATTCAATTCAAATGGTACTTATATAATAGCATAATTCTCATATCATAACCAATATATATGATAAAGGCTTATAAAAAGTACATGTTAAAAAGTATCACATAATACAATGAAAAATAAAAAAAACTAAAAAAATTAACCTCAAATAACTTGACCAAATAAGCAATTCATATAATTAAATGTAAAATTCACTTTAGTCAATAGATGGCAGCATAAACTAAATAGTCCTACTATCTTGTGAACATGTGTGTGTATATATATATATATATATATATATATATATATATATATATATATATATATATATATATATATATATATATATATATATATATGTGTGTAGTCATTGTTTAAAACTACTATTTAATACATATGTATATATGAAAACTGTGATAAAAGGCAGAATATAACATCTAATATATGACAAGCGCACAAACATTCTAATTAGTTCAACACTAAAAACTGAAAATACATAAACCAATGTTCTTCAGTGTGCTAGGGGTCTATTTATGAGGAAAGGTTTCAAGGATACTCTATCATTTAAGCCACGGGCTTTGTCGGCCTGTAATCTAATTATTCATTCCTTTTCTAACCTCTCGGTAAAAATCTTGAAATTACCTAGCCTAATACACTTATTGACTAATTCAACAACTAAAAACACAAATTTATGAGAAAGATCATGACTTAAAACATGTCTAGCCAAAGCATTACTCTCATCTTCTCTATAAATTGCATATAGATGTTCCCTTACTCATTCCCTTAGTGTTCAATTGTTTTTTCCCAAGATAAAAAGCTGAACATTTCATACAGCTTGCTAAATATATTAGGTACTTAGTTTTACAGTCAGCATAGTTCAGACGCGAAACCACTTGCATGTCTTTTATTATTTTTATTATGTTTTATTAAAGTTCCCTCAGCTGCTACTGTGTGTGTCACCTCTAGTGTTGTTTATTCCTGGAAGCTTGTATTCTCATTGAGGTGCTTAATCCTCTGACTTTTGTTTTTTCTTCGGTGTATTTTTGTTCTGTAAGTCAAAGGAACATGGTAGAGGGAGTTGAGGTCGAGTTGGAGTACAACCCACATTGCCTGAGTCATGGCAACAGATTGGATGGATTTAAACATCTGCTCTATGCTGAGAGCAATCCGTTGTTGACTTTTGGAAACAGTGAACTGGATGACAACAGTGAGGATAACGCAATAAGTGATAAACTGGGAAATGTGTTAAAACTAATGAGAACTCCAATGAAATGGATAATTAGATTACAGGCAGAGAAAGACTGTGGCTTATCCCTAAAACCTTTCCTCATAAATAGATCCCTAGCACACTGAATAACTTTGGTTTGCATATTTTCTGTTTATAGTGTTGAACTAATTAGAATGTTTGTGCGCTTGTCATATATATATATATATATATATATATATATATATATATATATATATGTTATAGTCTGCCACTTATCACAATTTTCATATATACATATGTTAAATAGTTTTAGATAATGACTATATATATATATATATATATATATATTTTTTTTTTTTTTTTCCATTCTCCCAAGATAGAACTATTTAGTTTATGCTGCCATCTATTGACTAAAGTGAATTTTACATTTAATTATATGAATTGCTTATTTGGTCAAGTCATTTGGGGTTCATTTTTTTAATTTTTTATTTTATATTGTATTATGTGATACTTTTTAAGATTTACTTTTTATAAGCCTTTTTTCAAAAACATTTTTATTTTGTTTTCCTTATAAACATACACAAATGTACATATAACAAATACAGTAAAAAAATAACAAAACTATTTACAATATTTACATTCATCCATGATAAACAATCATTTTATCCATGAGAAGTTATCAATGTTTCCTCAAAAGTTTTTCCAATTTTTGCCATGCTATTTTTTATGAGTAATGTTATGAGTTCTATAATAGATAGTTTGCAGTTCTTTTTTGCAAACAACTTTTGCTAAATTAAATTCTGTAAACATCAAATCTTGTTTACTTTTCCAGTTCAAAGTAATAACTTTTCTAGCAATTGCAAGAATTCACCAGAGTAACTGAATCTGAGATTTAGGTATTGCATTAAGTATAGGAATATTGAATAGGATTAGTGAGTTAGAAATATGACAGTTATCAGACCATAAAGCCTTTACAAAATATCTGAAGTATTTCCAGTATTGAACATTTCTACATTCAATGAACATATGCACCCAGTTGGCCTTTAGTAATTCATCACTTTTCCAACATTTACTTTCACTGTTTTTGAGTATAAGATTTATTTTATGTGGAGTATAGAAACTCCTATTCATAAATTTCCATGTATACACTCTCCAATATAATGAATAAGAGGTACCATACATAGATTCCAATAACAGTTTTTTTTGATTCATCAGATTTGTGTTCTCCATTAATTTTTACATAGTAATTCCAAAAATTAAACTTTAGAGTGTCTTCTCTTAGTATCTTATAGATAGATGAGATACTTAATTTTTGATCATCTGTCTTTTTGAGACATCTAATAAAAAGCTGGGTCAAACTAGGTATAGATGCAGTCTCCAGGTTGATTGATACTCTCATTTTGTTTTCTCTAAACTGCTGTAATGAGTGTATAAACAGCCATCTTGACTATTATCAAAACTACATAGAAGAGAGTTTAGTGGTTTAATACACTTATTTTCAATAAACTGATGCCAGAATATCAAGTTATTTTCCTTTAATTTTTGCATCGCATTGATGATGAAAGAATCTAGGCAATCAGGGGAGTATGCTATAGGAAATATAATAAATAGGAATTGTTTAATGTAATTACAATCAATTATAGTTTTAAAGTTATTAAATATTTGATTAATGCCATAAGAAAAATGATCAGACTTCTTATTAAATAAACAAAATTCACGTAAAAGCCAATTAACTCTACTTATTCTGTATTGTTCCTTAAATTGATTTTCTATAGTTTTGACATCAGTTATATGAATCCCATGTATTATTTTCCAGCCAGATATATAGGTAGGTGAGATCCAATGCAATATTTCATTATTTATAACTGATTTGGAATAAAGATCTAAGCTAGGGAATGCTGTCCAGTTACTGTTCCAAGCTCTAATGTGTCATTTATATGCAATCCTAGGTTTTAAGGGGGACCATAAAAATTTAAGTAGCATGGAATCTAATTTTTAAATAAGTTTTTGGGAGGGGATAGTATCAATAATTGTATATAAAAAATTTTTAGGTGAAATTACCATTTTAATTAAAGAGAGCCTGTCCTCCATTGTGAAGAACATTCTTTTCCATCTTTTCATTAGTTCACTAATGGTGGTTATTAAATTATTGTGGTTTAGTTTCACAGACTCTTTCCATGTACTCGTTATACTGACACCCAAATATTCTAATACATCATTCTCCCAATTAAACAGGCTATTTCTATTAGGCTTTTGTTGATCTTTTTGTTAATTAGTAATGTTTTGGATTAAATGTAAGCCCTGAAATTCTTTCAGACTTGCTTAAGGCATTTATAACATCATGCAAAGAACCATCAATATCACCCAACATATAATCAGCAAATAATTGTATCTTATGTCAATAGTCCTTATTAATTTGCAAGCCTTTCATATTTTGCTTGTTTCTGATATATGTAGGAAAAGGTTCCATTAAAAGACCAAACAATAATGCTGACAAAGGACAACCTTGTCTAGTTCCCTTGAGGATTTCTAGTGGTGAGGATAGACATGATCCAATTTTCACATAAGCTTGTGTCCCACTATAAATTTTCATTAATAAGTTGACAAAATCTGAGGAGAATTCAAAACCAATCAAAATTCTTTGTAGATAAGACCAATTAATAAAATCGAAAGCCTTTTCTATGTCTAGGCTGATAATAGTTGTTTTTTGTATTTTTGCATGCTATGTCTATTAATGATAGTAATTTAGTAATGTTATCTTACACTTTTATATGAAGAATGAACCCCGTCTGATCATTATGTATTAGATTAGGTAATATTGTCTTTATCCTATTAGCTAATATTGTTATGAAAATTTTATAATCAGTGTTTAGTAATGAAATTGGCCTATACGAATCATAAGATTTGGGGTCCTTACCTTGTTTTAAAATGGTGGAGATAATTGAATATTTCCATGATGGGGGTGTTTTGCATTTTTGCTTAACCATAGTAAAGGCAATCATCATATTTCTTTATTATATATTCAGGAAAAATCTTATAAAGTTCAGGAATTATTCCATCCATTCCTAGAGCTTTATTATCTTTTAAATTTTTTATTTGCTCTTTCACTTCTGTTAGTATTATTTGTTTATTTAATATGTTATTTTGTTGCATTGACACCTTAGTAGTTATATTTTCTTGAATAAAAGTATTTATTACATTATCTGTCTCCAAAATGAACTGAACCATCACTTTTATATTTAATCTCATTAATAAGATTTTGATTGTTTATTTTTTTAGATCTTACTGCTATTTTATGTAGATATTTAGGATTTACAGCATAAGATTGTAATTTCAATTTTTCCAGGTTTATGGCTACCTTACAATTCAGACCTTCTAAGTATTTTTGATTTAACTTAGTAATTTTGTTATGTGCAACTTTTTTATTTGGTTTTGAATCCATTTTTATCTTGTCTATGTTTTTTTGTAAGTCTAAATGTTTCTTGTCCCACTCTGTCCTTTTTTAAGTTACCAAGATTTTATTATACTATATATATAAACTTTAAAGGTGACCCTTGGTATAGTATCAGTCACTTCACCATTATCATTTGTTTCCATAAACGTGTATATTTCTTTCATTATCCATTCCCTAAAGTTTTTTAACTTAGTTATGTAAGCAGGAGTTCTCTGTAGAAATCTTAAATAATCTGTATGCATAGTTAATGTAAAGTTTATAGCATTAAGGTCTGAAAGTGGACAAGTCATTATAGATACATCACTTATTTTGAGTAAATATTATTTGATGCAAAGACCCTATCAATGTTTGTGTACTAAACCGATATGAATAGTGAGTATAGAATAAAGAATAATGTTCTCTTCGACATGTATATCTTTAAGCTTCATCTGGTTTGTAAAGTCATTTAACTTCTTGGCTTGAGATGTTAGTATTATTTTACCATTTTTAGAAGTATAATTGCCTGATAATAGGCAGTTAAAATCACCTGTTGCTATAATTTCCCCTTTAGCATTTAAAGTAATTGGGTCCAGATATTTGTCAACATATTTACTACTTAGTCCTGGTATCCAGTATGTATTAATCAAAGTATAATACTTCCTATTGATTTCCAAAATAACCATGCTTAGCATCCACTCTTTATCTGAAATTGTATCTATAATTATTGGCATAGTATAAGAAGTTTTCCATAGAATAAGAGTGCCCCTTCTCTTAGTCTTAAAACATGAACCAGCCAGAATGGTATAGCCATTGAATGAGTATTTTTGTAGATCTTTTCTTTAATAGATGGGTTTTCTGTAAAAAGATGATCTGGGCTTTATGCATTTTGATATATTTAAGCAAACCAGCTGTTTTGACATTATTGTTCAAACCATTATATTTAATGATAGACATTTATAAACCAGTGACTATAATGTGTATGTTGTTACTTACTGAACCGTGTTGACTTGAAATCTACTGAAAACTTACTTATCATGAATGTATAATGTGTATTAAGCACTACTTCCAAAACCCACAAACTATTTACAAACACATACATGAAACAAAGTTTCTGGTTTAGTTAAAAACTTACCTAAATCATCCATCCAACACCTCTCCAATACCAAAAGACATAAATTATCCATCTCTACTTAGAATGTAGTATAAAAACAACAAAGAAAAACATTATGAAAGCAACAAAAGAAATATGAGTCCATGAAATATACATTAAAATGAGAGTGTCCAATATAACTGAAGCTATATGAATATGTAACATATAATAATACCACCTCTGGTAAGTAGATATGTCAGAAATACACATCAGATCAAAGTATGTATAAACATTAGAAGCTGAAGGTTAAGATGATTGTCAATATTTCCAAGACTTTTCAAGAAACAGATGTTTTAACCATTTTGTCAGTCATCTATCTAACATTTTTCATGTAAGGATCTGTTGAATATATATATATATATATATATATATATATATATATATATATATATATATATATATATATATATAAAACACTTATTACAAAAAAGCATCACAGCCCTCTTTTTAGTTACTAAAAGTTTAGTTATGTAACATAAGTCTGATATTAAAATGCATAATGAGTTTTCTAATGCAGCTCCTAGTTCATTTGATGTCATTTAGTTACTAAAAGTGTCATTGAATCTACAGAATGTATGCATCTATAAAAGTTAAACACTTTTATCACAACTAATTATTACTATTTCCTCAAGCTGCAGCTTCATAAACTTGATAAAAAGTATCTAAATAGGCTCATACACAGCAGAGGTGGTCTCTAGTGAGGAAAAAAGCAATTTCATCGGGAAATCAAATCTTGAAGCTTTTAGAGTTTACAGAAAGCAAAAAAAAAAAAAAAGAAAAAACACTCAAGCTGCCTTGTTAGTGCATGTCAGGAATCTCCACAATGAGAACAGTCACACAGACCACCAGTTTACTCACATCAACATCATGAAAAATTAACCCTTTCTTATAAAAACAGCTATTTAGATGTAACAGCTGCCTCAAATCAGAAATCATTTTTTAACATTTCAATCATTTACCCACCAATTAACCAGACCAGAGAGAAATAAAAAACTTGTGTGTGTGTGTGTGTGTGTGTGTGTGTGTGTGTGTGTGTGTGTGTATATATATATATATATATATATATATATATATATATATATAAAACTTGTATTTAGCCATCTGTAAAACACCATTAATGTACTGTATTAATGTTTAAATGTGTCTAAACAAAGAGTCTAAAACATCTAGTTAGAAACATTACTCAGAAACATATTGTTACCCCACCACTGACCCACTACAAAAAATACACTTTGGTATTAAGTCAAATTATACTATTACTGAAGAATTAGAAGACATATATAATTTGTAGTTATTTAAAAGGGAAAAGTATGTAAAGTACTTATAGTGGGGAAAAGAGTGAAAAGGAACACTAGTAACAAAAAGGAATAGGAAGAAAGACGAGAGAAAGATAAAGAGAGAGAATATTATTCAATACTTAGTACTATATGTAATTAGAAGAAGTATATATAGAAAGGAAAAGGGAAAGTTAATAATAAAGATGATTCACATTACCTTACAGCATAGAGACTTTCCAGAATCAAATATATTATGATTCATAAAACAAAGCATTAAAATTAGAAGGAATTTATTAATTTCTCCTTTAGTTTCTTAGTTTTGTTTGCTCCTTCCTTCACAGACCATCCATTTTTTTGTTGCCTGTCTCTTCAAACTCTGGGATGACCATTCCATTTCTTCTATGTCCGACAGTATTTTCTTCTTTTGGATACATTCTACTGCTTCTTGTAGGCAATCAAAGATCTTCACTCCTTCTGGCAAAGTGATTTTTTTTCTTGCAGAAAAAAGAATTTGAGCTTTAATATTGGCTTTTCAAGCACTTAATTAGATGAACACACTCCTTTCTTCTGATTATGACTGTAGAGGTGTAGTCATTGTCAAAATGAATAACTTTTTCACCCATCTTGATAGTGAAATTAGTCCAGGCTGATTTCAGCACTAAGTCCTTGTCTTGTGAGAAAATAAATCTATTATAGACCTGGGGTTAGAGGAACTCAAAGACAAAGCTGGATTTGCCAGTGATCAATGAGCCCTCTCAATTCTAAAAGAGAGGGATTTGGGCATGTTTAGTGCTGATGAAAACCACTTATTGAGGAACTGAATCATGTTAGCACCCTCTTCATTCTCAGGAATTCCATAAATTCTTATGTTATTCCTCCTTGATCTACTTTCAAGTTCTTCCAGTTTCTCAACCAGCCTGGTGTTTTGTTTCAGAAGAAATTCATTGTGATGTTCATTTTCTGTCACTGTAGTATCTAGGTTAGTTACTGTTTCCTCTAAGGCAAGAATCTGTTCAGATTGTTTTTTTACTATTCCATTTAGAAGTTCCAGTTGTTTACTGCATTCTTGTCTGATAATATCCATTTTGTTTTTGAATTTGTCCATTTTTAGTGACAGTTCTTGGATGTTTGTTATTACAGGATGTAGTTCTTTCTTCACTGCACTCTCCTGGTGTGGGTTCTTCACGTTGCTCATGTTTTTAGTGACAGTTCTTGGATGTTTGTTATTATAAGATGTAGTTCTTTCTTCACTGCACTCTCCTGGTGTGGGTTCTTCACGTTGCTCATGTTTTTAGTGACAGTTCTTGGATGTTTGTTATTATAAGATGTAGTTCTTTCTTCACTGCACTCTCCTGGTCTGGGTTCTTCACGTTGCTCATGTTTTTAGTGACAGTTCTTGGATGTTTGTTATTATAAGATGTAGTTCTTTCTTCACTGCACTCTCCTGGTGTGGGTTCTTCACGTTGCTCATGTTTTTAGTGACATTTCTTGGATGTTTGTTATTATAAGATGTAGTTCTTTCTTCACTGCACTCTCCTGGTGTGGGTTCTTCACGTTGCTCATGTTTTTAGTGACAGTTCTTGGATGTTTGTTATTATAAGATGTAGTTCTTTCTTCACTGCACTCTCCTGGTGTGGGTTCTTCACGTTGCTCATGCTTTAGTGACAGTTCTTGGATGTTTGTTATTATAAGACGTAGTTCTTTCTTCACTGCACTCTCCTGGTGTGGGTTCTTCACGTTGCTCATGTTTTTAGTGACAGTTCTTGGATGCTTGTTATTATAAGATGCAGTTCTTTCTTCACTGCACTCTCCTGGTGTGGGTTCTTTGGGTTGCTCATGTTTTTAGTGACAGTTCCTGGATGTTTGTTATTATAAGATGTAGTTCTTTCTTCACTGCACTCTCCTGATATGGGTTCTTCACGTTGCTCATGTTTTTAGTGACAGTTCTTGGATGTTTGTTATTATAAGATGTAGTTCTTTCTTCACTGCACTCTCCTGGTGTGGGTTCTTCACGTTGCTCATGTTTTTAGTGACAGTTCTTGGATGTTTGTTATTATAAGATGTAGTTCTTTCTTCACTGCACTCTCCTGGTGTGGGTTCTTCACGTTGCTCATGTTTTTAGTGACAGTTCTTGGATGTTTGTTATTATAAGATGCAGTTCTTTCTTCACTGCACTCTCCTGGTGTGGGTTCTTCACGTTGCTCATGTTTTTAGTGACAGTTCTTGGATGTTTGTTATTATAAGATGTAGTTCTTTCTTCACTGCACTCTCCTGGTGTGGGCTCTTCACGTTGCTCATGTTTTTAGTGACAGTTCTTGGATGTTTGTTATTACAGGATGTAGTTCTTTCTTCACTGCACTCTCCTGGTGTGGGCTCTTTGAGTTGCTCATCTTGAGATCTCCAGTAGAAAACGTCTTGACAGGAATAATTGAAGCATTCTCTTGACTATGTATTAATTTTTAGAAAATAATAGTCTATGTTAACCTATTTTTTAGTATACTTTTAGTTAGATTTTTCTAAAAATTAAAGTATATTTCCTGTCAGGATATTAAAATCAAAGCAGAGCTATGGATTTCTGCTGCTATCAGACTGGCATCTTGGCCACACCCCTTATAAGCCTTTATCATATATATTGATTATGATACAAGAATGATGCTAATTATACAAGTACCATTTGAATTGAATGTATGCTTTTTTATAGGAATGGGTGTTTCTTAGGTAGATATGCTCTTAGTTCAATTTAATTGATGCATTAATGTGATTGGTGGAATGGACATTGGATCAGTTGAACTGTTGTATTTAAATGGATGAGATTACTTGTTTTAATATGTCTGAAGAAGCATTCAAGTTCGGATGTGAAAGTGCTTACATGTCTTTTATTATTTTTATTATGTTTTATTAAAGTTCCATCAGCTGCTACCATGTATGTCACCTCTAGTGTTGTCTATTTCTGGAAGTTTGTATTCTCAATGAGGTGCTTAGTCCTCTGACTTTTGTTTTTTCTTCTTCATAAGTAAATTGGTCTACCTGCATAGTCATCCCTCTCCACACACACACACACACACACACACACACACACACACACACACACACATTATCATCAGCAAACTTTTTGTTAAAAACAATGCGTAACTTAAGACTTTGGACAAAATAGAAATTTCCCACCATCCTAAAGTTAACTAAAATAGGATGACACTAATGTCGCCCCAGTCAGTACACCTCATATTTGTTAGTAGTATTCATAGTTAAAAGTTAAAAAAAAATTGTTATCCAAAAATAGATTATGAAGTAAACTGATGGTGTTAATAAATCAATTAGAATAACAACCAAAGTTAGATAAATGGTTTCTCTCAAATTCTCCTCCTTCTAAAAAAGGAATGTTGGTAAAAAGAGACTTAATATCTAATGTAAACATTAAAACTCCTCTGCTATCAAAAATATTGTCTTTTGTTTGACCAAAAATTCCAATCAAGATGGCATTATAAACACTGGATGTGAGGCTTTAAATTCTATTGGGTAAATGGAAATCACCTCAGTAACCTTTATCTCTGTTGAAACAATAGGTCAGAAAAGAGGCATGGAATCCGTTTCATGCACCTTTAGGAGGATCCCAAACATGATTCTTTTTTTTTTCCATAATAAATTTTTATTGAAATATATTTTCCAAAAACATTACAAAAATACAATAAACATCACACACATAATACACTATAACTACTACAAACCATTTATACAATATCTACATGAAATGCTTCCTATATTTAATATATTCCTAAAATCAGTATCATGCTAATATAATATTGAAGACCTTTTCCCATATTTTCGGGTTATTAATATTTTTGTTAGTTTGTTTCAGAAGTAATTTATGTGCTAGTATATGCTTTATAGCCGCAAGCTTAAAATTATTCCATGATGTCTTATGTGGTTCTAGCCAATTTGTGGCTATATAGAGGTTCATCAGCAAAAAAATATTCATACAAATAATAGTTTGCGATCTGGAAAGCTCTCTTGGAGGAATGTGTAGAATCATAAATTCCCATGACAGTGTAGAACTTTGATAACCCATCTTTTGCAGTTGTACTTTAAGAGAGTTCCAAAGTTTATATACGCATTTACAACTCCAGAACATATGAAGAAGATCCGCTGTTTGATCTGCACAGTATGGACAAATTGGAGAATTCCTAGGGTTAAATTTATGTAATCTAAGATGTGTGTAATATGCCCAAACATGATTCTAATCTTAGAAAATTCAGTGTACAAAAATGATATATTGTTGGTTCAGTATACTTTTGCATCAAAAGATCATATAAGATTGACTGTACTTATTTTTAATGTCACACAATTGCACTAGCTTATATTCAAGTGGGTTTGCTAACATAGTTTCCTTGCTTTTAATGTAATCTGATTGTGTCTTAATACAACCACCCCACTCTTACTGACTTTAATGAATCAAAGTCCTTTAAATTTTGTAACACCTCTTTTTTACTCGAGTTAAAACTGGAATACTTATTTGTTTTCTGTGACATATAGTCCTAATACCCCTTTCACAGATGTTAAAACAATGTTTGAAGGCTAGAAATGGCAGGGTGCAACACATTGGTTTAAGTAAGCATTTCTGATTGCAGTGTACATCTTTATACAAATGAGCAAGGTTCAATTTTCTGATAAAAAACTGTAAAAGAGAATCAGTCTTATTCACTCTTTTAGCAGGAATAAAAGAGAAACCTATTTTAAACAGTTAAGTTTGTTTAACAGTAAAAGTCTCTGAAGTGTAGTTGAAAACACACTCACCTTCAATAAATGAAATATTATGGGCTTCTCCAAATTAGCTTAAGTTTGCGTTGTTCTTCTCCCTCTACCTTGACTTCTGCGACAAATGTTCCCTTGATAGTTCTGTCTCCTGTAATTCTGGGGCACAGGATAGCTGGACTGAGTCTAATTCCAAAGCCCTCCAAGCTCCTTGGCAAAAAAGACTCATTAAATTTTACTACATAAACAGAGGATTGCATGTTCCTAGCATTGTTCTGCATTTCTCCTGAGACATGGCCACAAAGTGGGCTAGAAGAGAGGTGATATGCTGCACCATGTACAAGCGCATCTTAATCTCTTTATATATTTTCATGCTTTTGTCAATAATGGTTTTAACATGCTTTTTCATGCTGATAAATACAACCTGATAGTTAAAAAGGATTTAAAACAAGTATATTTCTTAAGATTATTATCCAACTATTTTATTTCCTTGTCAATGGACTTTACAGATGTATCACTATGTTCTCAAAGCATCCATAATAGGTTTAAACTAGTCAGGTTAAAAAATTCCAAAGCTCGACATAAAAATGGTCATCAGAAGAAATTCCATTAGGGAATTGAAAATTCCTGAGACCCTTTGGTACAATTTTCAGAGCAGTTCATTGTTCCATGTGCAAATTATCATAAACAAGTGACTTGTAATTTTATAGGAATTGTCTGTATTGCCCAGTGTGACAGCTGCAACTGTTTTTATATAGTAATGACCCATATAAATTAAGTGCAAGGATTAAAGAACATCCACATGTGATTAGTTCACATGATGCAAACAGCACCTTATGCAGACACACTGAGGCATATGTAGTAAAGGACATCAGGGCAAACAAAGGTTCCATTTTACGAGACTATAGACTCATATAGACAATAAACTCATACAGACTATGAACACTGTGACTACAAGGGCATTACCTGTAAAAATCAGTTAGACATGAGAGAATTGTTGGCAAATAAAACACATGCTGATAAATTTCCAGGCATCAATGATGTCATTATTATTAAATGTCTTTTGAAAAATAGGAGGTAGAAGAAATATTTTTATTTCATTTTATAAATTATTATTTTCATTGTTTTTAAGTAAAATATTTATACGCCTATACATACGGACACATAAATAAATATATAAATATGCGAGATACTTTTTCTTAGCATTATTTTAATAAAGTGCTTCACTGGCCCTCTTTAAGAGAAATTTTAACGAGTGAATGGGCAATAGGAATTTCACCCCGGGGATCACTTCAGTGGCCTTGCTTGACAGGGGCACTGGGAACTAACTTTGTGTGGCATGATGCCAGGGAATCTTCTTGAGGTTGGGCTATATAGGCTCCAGGGCCGTTAGCCTAGTACACACCTATGATCCTATGAACCTATACACTTTCCTATGTAAATCTATATTTTCACTCTTTCAAAAATATTTATACAGGCTGTCACTTTATTTTTATAAAATCTGGCCAAATGATTTTCTTAGAAGCTGGCCACATGATTTTCTAACCATTTAAAAGTTTGTGATTTGTGTAATAGGGTATTCTAATGATGTCCTGTAGATGTTATGGGACTAAAACACTCAAAGATATTTGGGGAAATTCTGTTGTCAAGAGTGATTTCTTCTTTATTGTCTGTATGCTCCTGACAAAATGTATGGTTCAACTAAGAAGGGTATAGAGACTTCAAAACCTGAGTTACTCAATCACACTGAAAAATGTGTCTGTGATTTCAATTTCAAATTGTTTTTCGAATGTTAGCCTTTGCTCTGCGTTCTAGGCCATGAACAATTTCCCTCATGTTTTAGGCTTTGTGTGTGGAACAAACAGGAGGAATATTACATGCAAAAACAATTAACCTTAGAAGTTTCATGAAAAATAATAACAGAAAATCTGAAAAGTTAAATTCCAGCATGAAGCAAGTGTGATCAAGCTTCTTGATGTCATTATACCATAAACTTGGTACTAACCAATAAAGGTTGGGGTTGGTATAATGTTTAAGGTGCGTATTTTACAGTCTCAAGGTACAGACTTTGATTTTCCACCATTGAAAGAGAATTTGGTTGTGGTTAAAATGGCCGGCAAGTGCAGTTAACCTACTACTTGCCTATGAACATATTATCCTATTAGATGTACAAGCAGAATAACTCTAATAATGTATTGTGACAGAGTAGCATGATGCATACAGGTTAATATACTATCCTTAATCATATATTCGTATTTTGTATTCTGTCTTAAACAGTACATTGGTGAGAATCTTGCTGTATGGGTAAATTTAGTCTTAAGTATGTATAGATCTGTAAAGCATCTTATTTATGTTGCATTTATCTTATCCTAAAGTGTCCTGCACATAATACATAATGCTGGTTGTGAGTAGTAAGCTGTCGATTATAGACTGAGAGAGCTGAAACTTCTGTTCTTTGATTTTGTGATTACTGAGACTTCAAAAGTCCCTTTTGCAGCCATGTGACATTGTGTACAATTCAGCCTAAGTTGCCACAATGTCACGTTTTCTTTAAAATACATCTGAAATATGGAAACTTACTGAAAAAAAATACTTTTTTTCTTATTTAGTGCAATGTGGCTTTCATTCACTTTGGGGTAAATGTGTATGATGCAGGTTTGTTTTCCTATTTATTTTTCTCATGTTAATGTGATGAATAGATTGGGCATATGATGTGCATCCCCATATTGCCATAGTACGGTGTCCCACCTGTGGATTATGTGCTGTGGTATTGTGCTGGCGGCCACAGCAATGCATACTGTTGTGCATATTACCTTGGTTACTGAAGGGTAGTTTTCTTATGATGTCATGCTATGGTGGCATTATCAAACCAGTAACAGGATCTTAGAATAATTCATGATTTAAAAGACCTGAACTCATCTACATGTTGCATGATAGAGGTAGAGCAGGGCATTGACTCAGTTCAGTACAAATTATTTATAGTCCTCTGATATCACAATGCCTAAACTTTGCACAGATATAGCACATGTATGGAACATAAAATGCAGGGATGGTTAGCATAATAGTTATGGTCTTTGCCTCACAGATATAAGGTATAGGGTTTTTTCCAACCTATGATTATTGGCTAGGCTTGTAATAGTCTGCAGACTGATATTCACCTATGAACCTATAAAATATAGACAGTTTCTGGGATTGTGACTCAAAGGAGCAATGAACTAGCTTTACCCTCATGAAGACAGAGGTAAAAAACTATGTTGAAGTGAAGAAATAATCATTAGTAAAGAAAAAATCTTCCTCCCACTAAGTAAAAAAAAAATCCTCCTCCCTCTAGGTAAATTTCTTTTTAAGTACTTACATAAAACAAAACCAAATAACCAGGTAATCAGTAAAAGTCCAGATTCTTTAAACCATCAAGGATGTAAATCCACCAAGATGCACTTATAAACTACGAAGGATGAAGTATAAATCAATAAACATACTGCTGCATTATCTAAACCTAGAAATCATTCATCATCGCAAAAAAATAATAAAGCAGCTTAACACAGTCATCTTTTATTCTCCACTGTACATATAGTGCAATGGTACCTCACTAATCAAAGAGTGAAAATAGCGTATTGGTATTTTGTCAGTGAAAGTTTCCGAAATATATGTTTTATATATATATATATATATATATATATATATATATATATATATATATATATGTGTGTGTGTGTGTGTGTGTATGTGTATGTGTTTGTGTGTGTGTGTATCTATATATATATATGTGTGTGTGTGTGTGTGTGTGTGTGTGTGTGTGTGTGTGTGTGTGTGTGTGTGTGTATGTATATGTATATACATGCACACACACACACACATATATTATATTTATATATATATATATATATATATATATATATATATATATATATATATGTATATATACATATATTTATGTGTGTGTGTGTGTGTGTGTGTACTCAGAGCTGTTCAATGCAGGAAATAAGTATTTTCTTTAGTCTGAATGTCAAGGGTTACACATTGCTTCTGAGACATTTAGAGCAGAGACAGATACTCACAGTGACTCTATTCTTCCATCTAGTGACGATTATAGAATATAGCAAGAAATTCATGTTGAAAAGTCATAAAACTGAAATTCTACATGTGATGTTTAAGATGGTAATTTCAGTCCAGCCATATAAAAATAAAAACCTGCAAATGTTCCTTACGGTACTTTTTTATAATGATAGCCCAGTCATCTCAATTTCCTTCCTGTAGTGTTCTGTGTTCTTATGCTTTTAATTAGCCTGGTCTAGTATTTTTCTTGTATTTTTTTCAGGAATTACCATAGACGCTATTGCCAGTGTCTCATTTTTTTTCTTCTTCTTTATAAATTAGAATAGTAAATCTTTTGGCAAGTTTAAGGTAAGATCACATGTTTGGAATTTTCTGTTTTTCCACACAGTTATTAAACACTGAAGTTAATTTTTGTAAACTTAATTATGCAGGCTGTCAGTTTATATGTTCAAATATATTTGTAAATTATTTTATAGAGAATCTGCAAGACCATTATATGTAAAGAAAAAGATAAAACAATTGAAGATTCCAAATTCATAAAGTGCTTCACTTGATTATTATATTTTTATTGTCTGGATTTCTGATTTTGCAGGCCTGGTCAAAATGTGATAAGACTAAACAGGGCATGAATATTTTTCTGAAAGAATTATCTATTGGTGGTCAGTTAACTATTTTGCCATGATGAACCCCAAGGTATAGTTCTGCAAGACCACCGCTCATCCTCTTCTCAGTTATTTTTTTTCAGGTTCTAACTTATTTTGGTGGTGGTTAGCCACAGAAATACTAACACTAGGTGTTGCACAGTGCTAAGGGATGCCTTTGATGAGCACTATAATAAATTAATTTCACCAGAAGCTGCCTCTGTTATGTTCTGCACAAGGAGAAAGGCTTATCAATAACACATCCGTGTTTTGGAAATCTCTAAAGTCTAGTTCAGCAGCACTTTTTTTTCATTTTAACAACTTTCAGAGCACAGAGAGCTGTGATTATGCCCTGATATCATGAAACAGACAGTCCTCATGCACTGGTGAGCACTGTTAAGACAGGGTCTCTTGCTGTAGATTAACAGATGTATGTGATGGGTGGCAAAGGACAGTAAACAAGGTGTGAAAGCTGTCAGATGCTTTGCTCTGTTGTACTTACAAACAAAAGGGTGGCAGAATGAAGCATTTAACAGCATTTAATGCCTGTGGTTCTTCAGAGGGTAACATCATGGTTGCCTGTTATTTGTTTGGCAAGATTGTATTTTATCACCTTTCACAAGTTTGGAAGCTGGTAAAACACTTTTATTTTCCTGCACTTTTTTTCTGTAACTAGAAGTACATGTAGCAGAAGAAGCTTCATGAACTACAAAGAATCGTGATCAGGTCTCACGGATCATAACTCTTTTTATGTGGTCTTGGCATCTATAGCTTGAACACACAATATGTTGGTTATGATTGGAGACCCAGTCATTTATTCATTTTTTTATTTAACATTTGTTAACTGGGAAAGTCCGACTTGGAATGAAGCCAATTTTCAGTGGAGACCCGGGGAGAAATGCTCCAGATGGATGTCTTTGTAACGTGGGAGGAAATTGGAGCACCCGGAGGAAACTCACATGAACACAGGGAGGATATGCAGACTGCACAGAAGGCACCCCAGCCAAGAATCAAACCGGGGAACCTCTTACTGTGAGGTGATAACACTACCGCTGCACCACTGCACCATCCATAACTCTCAATATTTCAATATTTATTCTAACCTACAAGAATAGGATAATTATTATATCTACAACCACAAGATTAAGGAAAAAATATTTTCACACAGTCTAAATAGCCATTTCTTAGTCTGATAGTTTGTAGCATTGTGCCATCAACTTGCTTTGTATCCTTGCCTCTGTGATTTTCTCTTTTCCCTTATTGCATACAGCACCCATCCTAAATTAGTCTTGGGAACTACAAGTATGATGACAGTCTAAATGGCAGCAAGAAATATCCTTCCTACTGACCCTGAAACTTGAAAATTGCAAAACATCAGCCAAAATTAAAAGCATCAAAAGGATTAATTTGTAATTTAACCTCTGATGACTAAAGTGAGATAACTGAGTAAACATTTAGGTTAAATACAAACCAAAAGAGGTAAAATAAATCCTCATCTGGAATCAGATTTCTTCAAGGACACGGAGACAAGGGCTGTGGAGCCCGCATCTACAGTTTACCAAAGACAGCAGGGCAATAGTGCATTAGACATTGAAGATAAAATCCACTGAATGTATGAAGAAGTCTTTAAAATTAGTGGAGCATTAGAAGAATATGTTTAACCAAGTAATAAAAACATGGAAGAGACAGAAAACATATTGAATAATCATGGCAATGATATCACTCAGTTGAAGAAATAGAGTAACACTCAGAAAACAACTAGCTGAACAGGAAGCCATAAAGGAGGAGTTAAAATAATAAAAGATAAAGTGTATTCCCAATGACTCTAAAAGAAGACTCCTGTCTAATGTTATTAATCTTTCAGTCCTTTCTGCAGGAGCAAATCCTTAACAAATTATGAAAAAAAGGGGAAACACTGAAGATTGGTTCTGAGTGGTTCTTTGAGGGTAATGATTACTCCACACTGACTAGGCAACTAGATCAGATGACGTGCACAAATGGAAGGAAACTCAAATTATTTTTTGGGAGAAAACAAGGTTCTAGAAGTGCTGGGATAAAGTAACTCTACTGAAAGAGTTTGAGGTTTGGGAATGCTGGATTTATAATGCTACTATAATGCTACAGATATTAAAATGATATATTAATGCAATGGTTAGGCAGCAACATGAAGAGGATAAAGAAGGGAGGAAGCTGGGGTTCTTGGTGCAGAGAGAGAGAGAGAGAGACAAAAGATGTAGGCATTACTCATTTCTTAGGATAATAAAGTAACAATGGGGGTAAAATTATTGGTGGTAACTGGGCCTGATAGTGGGTATAGGCTTAAATGGCCCAAAAGAAGCTGGTAGGAATTAGAAATTCTTGAAAAAAGGTTGTTGTTTTAGGGATGAGATTATACAAGGAGAGGACTTATTACAATGGAAAGTAGCAAAAGAAAGGTATGTTCTAAATCATACCTACCAATCAGGATATTTTAGCCTCCATGAGACAATACTAAGTCAGAGAGCAAGGTAATGTAAGATTGAAAGTTACTGACCTTTTACTAGAATCAAGAAATGAAACTGCTTCCACTAAGAAATCTATAATCAGGCTTATAAAACACTAAGTCTGGGACATTAGGAGTGTGCTGACAAGTTAAGTAACAGCTGGGAACATAATTTAGGGCCACACATTACTGATGAGAAGGTAATATGTTTACCTCCAAGATATGCAACTAGATCTAGAGAATTTAGACGCTTGCTTGGAAGTGTTTGCATTATGTATATTTATGCTTACAGTAGACTACAGCATATGTTTCCTGAGGAAATTGAGGAGGGGTCATTTTTGGAAATGCAAGTCTGCAGTGACCAAGTGACATATGGGAGCACACCATTTACTTAAGTGAGAGACTGAACAACTTCAGAGTTGCTTTAGGTGAATTGTTGAGACAGACATGGAAGGTAAAAGTTAACTTAAAGAAAGACCGAATGCCTTTGAGTTTGGATCCTGACCTAAAATGTCCTCAGTATAGCCATTCTCTGCTAAACCTACTAATCCATCCATCACCCCATTTTCCTATTTCTGCATATAGGGTCTGGGGGTCACTTCAACAGTGAGAATCATCTAGAGCCAATGTTCATTCTACTAATGGTAGCATAAAAAAGGCTACTACAAAAAGTGGGAAAAGACTTGAGCCACTAATTAGAGATGTTCTGAAATGATGGATGATATATAGAAGCCAAAGAATCTGGATTAGCAAGAAAAGGCATAAAAATTGTGTAGTATATTAAGGAAAAATGATGATGAATAAATGGCAGATGATCCTCTGTCAGGGTAGCTGGGATGGAGGAGTCCAAAAATGAGCAAAAGATATTAGATTGTCCAGAACACTACAAAAAAGAAAGTAAATAGTAGCTGTATATTAAAGCTTGGATACAATTTTAAGTTACTATTAAGAAAAATATAGTTGTACATTCTAGTGAGGGCCTCAGTGCTGCTGTTTGATGAGTGATGTGATAGATGACCTGGGTTTAATTAAGCTACAGTTCACAATGTTATTTGATGTGTTAATGAATGTGCATGGTGTAAGAAATTGGAAGCACAGACATTTTTTTTATTTTTTTATTTTTATTATAAACACTTGCCCTGTCTTTAGCAATACATTGTTAATATTATATTCAGTTTACTGTAATATTAAGATTATATATTGATACTAACAGGGCAGTGCTAATGATTAATGTATATCATGCATGCAGATTGTACAGTTTGTATTGAACTGTTTCATTTGTAATAAATAAATCAGTGAATGAATTTTGCAGTCTTGGGTCCTCAGTATTATTATTAATATTCTGCAATATGTCTTCTTTCTAAGTTACTAAATCATCTTGTCATGCTAAATTCCATAAAAAGACAAGACACCAAATCAACCTTTGGCAACCTTTTATTAAATTCATAATTAAATTCATAAACATCATAACTTATTCCATCCTTTTAATTTATTTATTAATCACAAGAAAACTTCCTTTAATCATTCATCAGGGTAGTGCATCAATACTCACCCTGCCTGAATAAGCATCATCCTCACCTCCTTTCACTTATTCTTAAAAATCAAACAGCATCCAACCACTCACTTTCAGCACAAAGTCCTTGCATCCATCCAAATACCACAGGGGAAGCAACATATAACCACTCACTTTCACCCCCAAAATTCCTTACACCAACCCAAACACCAGAGGGTGAACAGAAAAGGGATAAGCCTACCCCAGAAAAATGAGGGAGAGATGGGTGGGTAACAAGATCACAAAAAAAAAAAAATGTGCTCCCTAAACCAAGTACCCATACATAAAACTATTATAAGCTCCAGCCTACACCTACCTCACTGCCTCCCTCCTTCCTTTGATGAATTAACCCTTCCTTAACTCATACTAAACTTGCAATCCCTGCTTAATTTCCTCCCCAAACCCAACCTACCCACCACACAATGTCCCATACTTGCTCATTTACCCCCAAACAAAGAAGTCCCATGACAAACTGCCTTGTTCCCAAACCTCAGATATCCTGCTATTGTCTCGTAAATCACTTTATTCCACAGTTACCCTAACAGACAATACATACTTTTATCCCCTCAAAGTAATAATGTCCACTTGGAAGATGCTTGCTGAATTTCCTGCTTTGTCATGTGTTGTTACACCTTTGTGCACTGTGACTTTCCAATCCTCATATCCTCCTCTATTCATGACTGGGTAGTTTCCACTTTTTAAAGATTATCTCAGTGATCTTCTCTTACCCTCCCTTTATCTTCCTTACTTCCATTATGTGTCCCATCTTCTATGAGTCTGTCCCTTCTTCTGCCCATCCTTTTGTTTTTCCCACTATCTTTGTGTACTTTTTTTCTTTTTTTTTTTCATATTCCTGCATAAGTCTAGAAGTTTGGCCTGGTATCCCACTTCCAGCTACCTTATCACTGCCTTTCTTCTCCTATCCACTACCTTTTCAGTCTCCAAATAAAACTGTCACAAACTGTTTGTAGCTATTCAAAGTTATAGTTACCCGCAACAAGGATATCCCTGAAGAGACACAACATCCAAGATATCCCCATAAATGTCTGCATTATTTATTTAGCCTCATAGTGTCCACGCCCAACATTATACTATTGTTAAAGAATGTTACCCTTGTGTCTCATTTTGCCATTTATACATTTTCTCTGTCATTTCCATCCATGTACTGTAAAACTTCAAATCCAGATACTTAGTTTCTTTATCTCTCATTGTTATACTGTCCTGAATTGCACCCTTTGGCTGGCCTGTCCTCATTCACGTGGCTTTTCACCAGTTAGATGCTTCATCTGCCAAATTCTTCAAAACTATCATCATTAATAGTGCCTTCATTGTGTCCTCAATTAACAAAATATAGTCAGTGGCAAAGAGACAAAATACACTCTCCACCATGGACCTGATGCCTTTTAACCTCACGTTTATCATTTTGGCTAACATCTGTATCATTGGGATAAATAGGAAAACAGGATAAGGGTAATACCTGCCTGGTGAATCCTCCCTAATATTATTGTTGCAGTTAGTTGAATTGATACAGTAGGTTGCAAGTATAATTCTTAATGTTTTACTTTCCTGCCTCATCTCTTCTAATTTTTCAAACGAAACACATTATGAGTCTCTGGCAAAACAAATGCTTTCTGTCACTTTAATAAATTGTCTCCTCCAAGTCATACTCATGAATTACATTCAGCGGTACCTTTTCCAGTCTTGCCATTAACACCTGCACAAAAGTGTTCAGTACTTCCGTGGATAATAGATTTCAGTGTCTGACATCTTACACTTGGGAAAATCTTGCAATAGGTTGAATATTTCACTTTTGGAAGCTAGTTTATATACCTGGAAGATTGCATAGAGAAGAAAGAAAAATAAATTCCCTTTATTCATACCTCACAACTAATTAGCATAAGAAATGTGGACAAAGGCATAAATAATGGGGGATAAAGGCCCAAAAATAGGGAGAGATTTTAAATGATGCTGTTATAAATTAAGAATGTTGCTAGATTAACAGGTTCTTTATTAATCCACATTTTCTGAAGGATAAGGCATTAGAAACTCAAACATTTATTATTTAGTGACTTCAGACTTCAATGATTTGCCAGAAACCAACAAGTTTTATTGAAATACTAAAAATATGATGCAAAAATCTGGACAGTCTAAAAAAATTTGGACAGTTGAGAGGTATGCCCTGTTGCCATAACATTTTTGGGGCTATGGAGAAAGAGATTTGGGGGTGGGGGGGTCATTTACTTTTACACTTCATATTCCACCTAAGTTTGGAATGTTGGTGCCTTTACTTCTTACTTGATAAGAGCAAATGGAAAATTCAACAAGACATTTTGTTTTGTTTTTGGTTCGAGGCTTGTCCCACCCAAAACTATAAAAAAAGTAATAACTTTGGTGGAACTGAATCAACTTGCTGGTGATATTTTGAGATTTTGAAGACGATGTTTCTTAACAGGGATTACCCTGCAGGTTTATTGAAACAGCTGCAAAGTGAAGTGTGGGCACATAGATGTAACAGTTACTCTCCAATTTTGATAAAGGCTTAGGCACATAGTAGAAGATGAATTCGGACAACATATTCCTACATTTACTAATAAAGATAACATGATGTTACACTATTCCTTGGATGCCAGTGATATTCAAGCTATTATTCATAGGAACTGGCATTTAGTTTTATATAATGGCAGCATTAAAAGGAATTTTTCTTCTTCTCCTAGGTTCAAATTTAAGAACAAAAGAAATATTAAGTCACTTTTAGAGAAGCCAGTGTTTGAGAAGAATGGACCACCAGTAACTAGAAGATGTGGTCCGTGCAATCAGTGTCCTTACATATATACTAGCCCAGAGGGTATTTGGCAAACTAAATTGAATGATGTCAGAAAAGGGGGGAAATTATGTTGTGGTTCACACAGGGTAGTCTATCTCACATTATGTGACACCTGTACAGCTTTTTATATAGGTAAAACTGTAAATTCTCTGAAAAAGAGAATATATCAACATTTATGTAGTATATGCTAACAACAAAGAAAGGGCTTTAGCAAGACATTCAGTTAATTGTTTTGGGATCAGACAATTCAAATTTTTGGTTCTGGAACAGGTTAAAATTTAAGCTTTTCCTGGAGATTGAATGAATTATTTATTACAGAGGGAAATGCATTGGCAGATTCACTATGACACAGCGAATTACCCTGGTTTAAATGAAAATCTTTTCATCATAAGTGAATTGAAAAGAAGGGCAAATATGTTTTAAAAGTGTTTCAGTAATGCTTAAATACTTGTTTTAGTCATGGTGATGAATACATGTGCAGTTTTGGGGTAAGTTTTTCATTTTTAATGGTTATATTATAATTACTTTTATTTCCTGTTTTTTTTAAGATTTTAGAAGATGATTGGTTAATGTGGTGGGTGTGTTTCATCAGCTGTTTTTAAGGGCATTTAAAGGAACTCACTGCCAGCGAATGTGGTTCCGACAATGTCTTACTCAGATGAAAGCACTTAACTGCATATTTTAAATTAGTTTGCTAATACAGTGTATATTTTTTACTGGTTATTAAAATTGGTTTTGGTCTGGATGGCTCTGACATGGTTTATTTTCTTAATTTTGCTGTCACTCCACATATGCCTATACAGTGATTATTTTTTATTTATATAGCATTTCTGTCAGAACTGTGTGACTGCTGTAGACTTAATTTTGCTGTCATTGTATTTATTACAGACTATGTAAAGGCTAAAATTATCCTTCTGAGTAGCCTTATTACCCTGTTAAACAAACAGTTGAAAAAGAAGCAAGCTGTTAAATGGCTTTCGTGGTCTTAAAAAAATCTGCATTATGCATTACACTCTGTATTTCAAAAATGGAGTCAAATGCTGAGATAATTGATCAAAACACACAACAAACATTTACCTTTTTTAAGTATTTTAATTATTTAATAAATTTCAACTATTAATAGTATATGTGTTTTGTGTGTGTGTGTGTGTGTGTGTGTGTGTGTGTGTGTGTGTATCTATTTATTTGCTTTTACTGAAATAGTGCTTGAGTTCAAACACCTTAATAAATTTGTTTTTGAATATGTAACTATTTTTTCTTCCAAGGCTGCAGAATAAGGAATACTAGTTGCAGAGCTACAGGTAGGTCAGTTGCCACCATGGGCAAGCCCCCAGTTGCACCCCCCAACAAGAGATAAGAGTCATAAAATGACATCCTCCTGGGTTGTTGACCTGTAAAGTTAACTGCAGTATTGCCTTAGTGTGAATGCTATATTATCCAACAGTGTTAGGACAAACCTCTGTAAACAGATTGCTTTTCTGTAAGTAAAGAAGCCCAGTTCTTATTGCACTTTGTTTTCTTGCAAGCTGCATAACACATCTAGCTCCTTTCTGTTCACATTATGTGAGTAGGCTGTGAAAACCTGGAATACACAGTATATTATATTTGATGCAGAGTATCATTGCAGACAAATTCTATTAATTCTGTTTAATCCTAGCATGCTTTTCTTATAAAATAATGGCATTAGCCTCCTTGTTCCATTTTGTACATGAATTATGGTGTTTCATTAATACTGACCATTGCCTGCAACCAATGTTCACACCGCTGAGCAGCTAGCCCTGACACAGTCATTTTTCCATACCACACATGCACACATGCCCAGTCACACCTATGGACAATTTAGAGTGTCCAAACTACATACTATGTATCTTTGGAATGTCAGAGGAGACGAAAACCCAGAGAAAACTCGCACAAAAACAAGAAGGATATGCAGTCTCTCCATAGAATACAATCCAGGCAAGAAACGAATTGGAGAACCTCTTGCTGTGAGGCAACAACTCTACCCTCTGCACCAGTCTAAGCTTGAGGCAGCAGGGCTATGAATGACATAATTTTAGCACACATAATTCTGAACAAAAATTTTATATAAATAATCTTATCTAAAGTTACAGTTGTCTAGATTTCTTTAAGTGTTGCAGGGCTATGTGGGAACTTTGAATTACATTTTTATGTTAGTCCTATTTTTATTTAAAATACAGTCTGCTTACAAAAAGGAATACATATACCACTGTCTGTAAGATGAATATCTAAACTTTGTTTTGTAGGGTCTACAAATGTTCTTGCCTATTCTGTTCATGGAATAAAGCACCCAGTGACAGCAACTCTGCATATTGTAATGGGTAAGTGCCTTGATCATCATTAACAGTTAATTATTTTACCTAATCAGTGCACAGAGATACCTTTTTAATGTGGCTCAGGAAACCTTGTTGCAGCATGTTTCTGTTTTGTTTTACAAAATATAAATAGCTGCCCAGACCTGATTTATTTGATAGTATTATGTCTGATTATCTGCTTATGCTTGGGTATGTATGTGTATATATAGTGAGCGCACATGTGTGTGTGCATGTGTGTGTGTGTGTGTGTGTGTGTGTGTGTGTGTGTGTGTAGATATAGATATATAAAATATCACACTGCCCTTTATTATGTATTATATGCCTAAAGGGAAAGTTTATTTCTTTTTTTCTCTACCACATTGTTTTCCTTCTGAAAAAATTCTGATTGAATGTTGTTGTTGTTTGTCTTTCGGCTTTTTCCTGGTAAGGGGTCGCCACAGCAAAACTCTGGTCCGTTAATGATTGGCAGTAAATTTTTATGAAACGCCGAGGTGCCAGCTCGATGCCCAACCTTCAACGAAAGCACGCCCATTTACGCACGCATGTCTTTCGAATGCTACAAACCGCGGGGAGGACATGCAGACTCCACACAGAAGGCACTCCCAAGCCAAGCCGAGAATCAAAAGGGAGAACCTCTTGCTGTGAGGTAACAACGCTACCACCATACCACCACGGCAACTGATTGAATGTATATCGTAAAATATAGATGCATGCTATGTTCTGGTTCTTCCTTAGTTAGCAAAAGGCTTGTGTGGATCATTTTACTTACCCTGTTAAAACATTTCATTAGTAATTTTATGAGTTTAACTGAGGTGGTGCATGACTAATTTCAGTGATTTTTCCAGGTGCAGAGCACAATAAATGAGAACAATTCAAACAGGCTGTGTTAAAGTAGTAGTGGTGTAATCAAACAGAGAAGTTAAAGTATTGCACATACTTTAGAAATGCATTAAGAAACATAATTGCAAAGCACAAAAAAATTATGGATATGGAAAAGCCACACATATCCAGGCAGTGGTCAGTAACATGTACTTGGGAGTTGTTAACTCACTTAACATTTACGTAGTATTTGCACTGTGTTTTATAGATTCATAGGTGTGTACTAGGCTAATGGCCCTGGAGCCTTTACAAGCCTAGCCCGTAGAAGTGCCCTGGCATTGTGCCGCCTGAAGTTAGTTCCCAGTGCCTCTATCAAAAAGAGCCACTGAAGTGATGCCATGGTGAACTTTCTATTACCCATCCACTCATCAAAATTTATCTTGAAGAGGGACAGCGAGGTGTTCTGCTTGACATGTATGGGAAGTCTGTTACAGAGCATGGGCAGTCTCTGGGTTATGCACCTGTCCATCCATCATGTTCTGTTGATTGTGGTGTGTCGATTGGGCAGAGATGGGAGAAGGCTGCCAGCCTAGTCAAATAGAATTTGATATAGAATTCTATTAACTGTATAAATAAATGTAAACTACAGGCATGTTTTCTTGATAATAAATGTAAAATATAGGCATGTTTCTTGAATGTAAGAAAACACTGTAAAATGTGAACTTCAAGATTGTTGCAAAATTGCCATCTGCTATAAGGAAAACCAAGCCAAGTATTTCAAATGTGTCTTTTTAAGTTGAAAAGATCTTATGAATCTTTTTAATGTTTACAATTCGGCTCCAGGGTGGCTGGATGAAGATTTCATGCCCATTGTTTTAAGGCTAAAGTTTATGACTAGAATTTAGATGTGGAAGGTGCTTTATTGCCCTGATTTCTGCTAGCATATACATGTGAAATGTTTTCTTTTGTTGTAAGTTTCTGTGCAGGTGTTAGATTGCTAAATAATGCAGTTTGCTTGCCTTGGAAAACCTAAGTGTCAAAAATGATGTAATTTGGGGGAGAGCCAGCAAACATGTCTGTTAGTAATGTTTAAATACTATTTCTCACAAGAGACTAAAAGCATTTTGACTTTGGACATCTAACTTATCAGCACTCTGCCTTGTGCTCACATGTAAGTTTTTAGCACTGTCATTTCTTGTAGGAATAGTTAAAGCTAGTAAAGATTAATTAGGTATTTTTCTTTGAAATCAGACCTGTTCTACTGTATTATTTTAAGTTTCTGTGTGATCTCCGAACTCTTAGATATCTGTGGTGTAGTAGTTTTGTCTTGTGTTTTGATTATTTATTAGTAAATAATTTTAAAGCCTTCTACTTGTGGCTGATTTGTGTAGAGATAAGCTCTAGAGTACATTGTTTATTTATAGAGGTTATTGTAATAGGCCACTCTAAAGTAAGCCTTGACTGTTAGTCATACTACTATTGGGTAATAATATTGCACGGTAATAATTGGACACCCTTTTAAGGGCCTTTTAGTAGCTGATATTATTAACTGGGTTGTGGCAGTCATTACTACCTTATAGTCTGGGTAAAGGGGCACAGTTGGAGAATCTGTGTCAGCCTTTCCCAGGAGTGTCTGTGAAGTTGTATAAATACATATCTCTAAGTGTGTGTGCATTGTGTCAGTTACTTGGCAGGGGCACAAAGCACTGGTTGGACAGAGAGGGTACTGGAGGTTTTAGCTTGCCCAGTTAGGCTGAGACCTGGTCCCTATAGCTGTGCCAGTGGGGAGTCTTATTAGGGATCTGATGAACAAGGGAGCAACCAGCCTCAGACTGACTGTGATCTCTGTGTGCACTTAAGGGAAATTGTACTTTACTGTGTGTATTAGTTATCCTTTTCTCTTCTATGAGACAACCTCCCTAATGTTAGTGGTAAGGATTGAGGCTCCTTGATTGCTGGGCCAGGGCACGGTCGTCAAATGTGGTAATGAGGTTGAAGTCTCTGGAGCATGTATTGCGGAGGGATTGGGATTTCTTTAGATGTAGCATTTCTAACAGAGCTGGGTCAGACATGGCTTTGTAAGTCAGGCAAAGATCGCCTCTAAGTAGGCAATATGAGACAGAGAATAGCTGGAGTCTTTTGAGTCTGTCCATGTAGGACATGTGTTTAATACCTAGTATCCTCTTCATGAGGTACTTCTGTTACCTCTCCAGCTGTTGCAGGTGTCTAGTGAGGTACATGCCAAATAGGGCATTATACCCAATGATTAGTCTAATGAGGTAAGAGTAGAGAGATAGATGATGACCTCTTTCTTCCTGGATGCTAAACCCTTGGTAATGAGATGTGCCACTTTGAAGGACGTTCTGACCACAGTGGCAATGTGGTGGTCGAAGGAGAGGTTGCTGTCAACCTGCATCCCCAGATCTCTTATAATGCCTTCAGTGTTCATTGGGCTCCCATCGATGTGGCAATTAGTGGGAATTAAGTTTTTACTAAAGGTGATGATGACACATTTTTTGGCATTAAGGTTAAGGCCATGGTTTTGACACCAGTCATTGGTCTCAGTGAGGCCTTTCTGTAGGATGTCTGCATCACTTGAGGAGTTAATAATGGCTCCCAGCTTGCAGTCGTCTGTGAATTTGGTCAGCCAGAGTCCCTTTGTGTTGGCCTGGACTTCTGAGAAGTAGATGCTGAACAGGAAAGGACCCAGGACTGATCCCTGTGGGAGTCCACTCATGACTGGTCACCAGTCTGACTTGGAGTCTACTTTCACACTGCATGTTCTATCTGTGAGCCAATTTGCAACACACCTAGTGATATAGGAGTTGATGCCTAGTTTGATGAGTTTATCAATAATTCCCAAGTGAGGAATGGTATCAAAGGTGTTGGCCAGATCGAGATAGGCTATATGCACTGCCATACCTTCATCCACAGCCCTGGTGACTGACACAAAGAAGTCAACCAGGTTGAGCAGGCATGATCTACATTTCACAAAGCCAAATTGCATAGTGTCTAGAGTTTGGAGATTTCCTATATCTTTTGTTAATCATGTCCATGATGATGCACTCCACAGCTTTACATATTAGACTCATCAGGCTAATGGGGAGATAATTCCCAGGGTCTGTAGTTGCTTCCCCTTTATGGAGAGGGATGACTATAGCCTGAGGTGAGGCTGTGACTGAACTGGGCACACAGATGTGGTGCCAGTTCGCTTTGTAGATCATGTAGAACACAACCAGGGATATTATCGGATCCCATGGAAGCTGCATTCATGGCCTTGGACAATGCAGCTTTAACCTGTGCTGCAGTATTGCTGGGTGCCTGGCATTCTTCCGGTATTGTGATTGGTCCTTTGGGGGGGGTAAAGTTGGCACTGAATCTGTCAGCCAGTATGTTGGCAATATCTGTTGCCTCAGTATAGGGGATACCATTGTGCAGTAACTCAGATGAAATCTGGGTATTGCCATGGAGGTTCTTGATATAACTAAAGAAGGCTTTGTGATTGCTTTTAGTGTCTGTTGCAATTCTGCCTTCATTGCTGGCTTTAGAGAATTTGATGAAGGATCTCAACTTTTTGTTGAGGCTAATAAGTGAGTTTTTCACATCTTGGAACTTCACCTTTTTCTGCAACAGTTTCTTCCTTCTGTTGTAGAGTTTATTAATGACAGGGGACCACCAGATTGGCTTCTGTTTTTTGGAGGAGAACATGTTGGTTCTGTTGGGTATGGCTAGTTCCATGCATTTATGTACATGTTCGTACAGTGCATTGGTGTATGATTCAGCAGTCATGCAGGCGTTTTCCATTGGCATGGGTGCTGTGAAGTTAGCCACCTCTGTTTTTAGGAGCCCAACATAATTTTTGGAGAAGTTTTTCAAGGTGGTTACCTTTGTGGGGGTGTGGTTGAGATGTGGATTTCCATGGTGTTTAATGTATGGTTGGATCTGACCAGGGAGGGATTCACTACTGGTGAAGAGCAATGGTCGCCCATGTTAGTAATAACCAGGTCAAGGATGTTGCATCCTCTAGTGGGGGTCAGAATGAGCTGGCCCAGGGCATTGGAACTGATGAATTCCAGGAAGTGTCAGGCCAGTGTATTGGTGCTTGAGTAGTTTTTCCCAGTTGATGGAGGGGTAGTTGAAGTCTCCTAGTATGAGAGTGTTGTTATGTGTTAGGAATTGTTTTAGCTGGGACTGAAAATTGGTAAAGGTATTTTGTGTTCTTAAAATAAGTTGTGAAAAATCTACACAACCTCGGCCTGATCACTGAGAAGCTATGGCTGCTGCACTGATGTTTGTTACAGGGGTTTCTAAAAAATGTTCAAAGATTATAGTGAGAGGAAGGGGAATCTGACAAGTCTTAATAACCTGAGATTAAACAAACCTAACTCTTTGCTCAATTGAAAGCCAGTACACCTTATGTAAAACAGTGTAGGATATAATTTAAGATGTTCATTCAGAAGAATTTAGAGAGATGAAAGAGCATCTCACATTATATCTTACATTGTCTTACATAAAGTGTCAGATGCTCATTCAGAAGAGCTAGAGAGATGAATTTAAAGTTTGGGTAGAAGTTGCTGGCACAGTAGATGCATTTTTGAATGACTCCATCTAAAGGTGAATGCCCATCATGAAGTTTGGCAATACGTTTCCTTTACCTGTAGCATTTGTACACTCATAGGCCAGGAAGTGTGCTATGTTTCTTGCCCAAAGGATAAACTTGTTGACTCTAGAATTGATCTGATCAATGTGGTATTTGAGTGTTAGACAGTAGCCATGATAAATGCTTTTCCATATAAAGAATAGAGAAGTCTCAGTGATGTTCCATTTACAGGAAACTAGTGCAAGTATTTGTTAATCGCCACACAATGTGTCTTAGTTTTAAAGAGTTTATGTTATGGACATATGTACAAGATCATATTCAAGATGGGATTTTATTGTGTTATTAGAGGGGTTTGTCTTCTAGATGTGGCAGAGAGGTGCAACAGAAGTGTTGATAGTGTCTAATGTAGCTTGTTTATAAAGTGGAATTCATGAATAAAGTGAGGGCAGTATTGGTTAATTTCCTAACCTCACACACCGATCTTAGGAAATTAACTTTTTTCCTCTATAGTGCAGTCTTAAAAACGTAGTAGAAAGTGTGTTTGCTAGTTAGGTGGTGGTGTAGGTGGAGGGGATCTTATTCACTTGTGCAATGTATTTTTCAATGTTATGAAACACACTTTCCATGTTCTGACTTTTCAATGTTTTGGGTTTTCAGGGTTTTGAATTTTCAATGTTATGGTTTCAGTGTTATGAAATTTAGTGTTATGAAATGTTAGTTTTATGAAGTAGACCCCTTCTATCATATCAGGTGAAAGACTGGTTTTACATGTGACTCAGGGAAGGTTATATTTAAACAAAGAGGTTAGTTCCAGATTTGGGGGATTTGCTAGTTCAGTAGTTTGAAGATTTATAAATTATGATGCTTTACCTTCTTTAGTCAAGATCTAGGTTTTGTTAGCATTAAATTTATTTCTAAAGTAATGTTTTTATTTAACCCAGGCCTATTCAACTTTCTGATTTCTTTTGCTCAGTTTACACAGTTCCATGGTACATTATTACTTCTGACTGCATGTTTAAATGATTGAATAAGCTATCTTGTTAGACATAAGTAAATTACAGAGAGTAGCTGAAGCATAGGTTTGGTGACTGGAGTCATAAAAATTAAAAGAATCAGTAAGGTATTGATCTCATTACAGCAGGGATACAGAATTATTGGGAATAGAATTGTGTGCTCAGAGGGTAGTGCAATTGTTTTGACAGACTAGTTGGAGAAAATAGGACATCCACTAAAGTCTCCCATGAACATACACTAGCTTTGAGTCTAAGGATAATTAGAAGTCCTTCTTCTGCTATGTTAGAAAACTTAGTGGTAGTTTTCCATCACTTCTCAGAGCTTATCTATAATGGCATTGCTTGTTTAAGCCTAACAATATCTCCAGCATATTGACCAGCAAGATTGTGTAAATTTCTAACCAGAAATCATTATCTCCACCCCAAACATACCTGACTCACTCGCCCAACCCTACTATCTCCAAAGACCATATGCTTAAAGTACTCTCCGAAACCAAAATAATTTTTTCAGTGGTTACTGATAACATATCTGTATTTTTAAACTAGAAATATCTTTATTAAATTATCACTTATGACATAAACAATCATACATTTATATAAATGAAAATAAACCATATTGACATAATTTTATTAGCAAATATTATAAGTCACTTATAATCTATCCAGTCACAGCTCATTCAAATCCTGCCTTCATTTAAACATCATTCCTCTTCTGCATGTATTGTTCCCACAATTCCCACTTTTTTATGTAATTTGTTCCTACCTTTTTCTAAAGATCCCATTTCCAGTTTGTTTATCTCTGTTACTATATTCACTACTTCAAGTACAGTAGGTTTAGACTTTGATTTCCATTTTCTAGTAACTGCTTTATTGGTAGCCACCATAATTAGACTCAGAAAGGTCTTACTGTGTCTTGGCAATTCTGATTCTGTGTCATAACTCAAAAAATAATTTCCTTAGTTATACCAATTAACTCACCCAGTATCTCTGATAGAGTAGTCTGTAGGGAATTTTTAAAGTCTGCCAATTCATTACACTACCAGAAAATATGTTCCCATTTATCTCTTTTTCCCATCATACCTCCAATATTTGTGATCTACCTGAGGAAAAAATCTTTGGTGTCTATTTGGGATATACAAATAACTACATAAACACTTCCAAGCAATGATTCTAAATCTTCTAGACTTTGTTGCACATTTGTAAGACATACATATAACCACACATGTCTCTCTTCCTAATCCTGTCTAACCTCCGCTGATTGATTTTTGTAGTTATGCAATATTTTATATGCTTTACTAATTATTCCTTTTTTAACAGCAATGTCTGTTCTAGATTCTACTAAAATCTCTACCAGTGTTGGTCTTTTGCTTAGGATCCCTCTATTTCTTTCTCTTTGCCTATAGTGTGATATCGACCCTTGATACTTAAGGCAGTCTCTAGCCTGGAGTCCAAATAAATTCTTGGCCTCTTCCCATTCTGTACCTTCCCCTCACTATTTATTTGTTCCCAATACCTTGGTTCTTTTTCCACTTTTCTTCAATAAATTCTAACCACCTCTTGCCTATTGTTTGTATCCATACTTGCACTCATCCCATTTGGCAGAATCTCCTTTCTCCATCCCCATGTTGTCTTAGTTCTTAGAATGCTTTCTGCTACTTTATGAATATAATATTTTGTAAGGTAACTGTTATTCTCCTTAAGGACCTGCATCTAAAATCCTAGTCTCTCCTTGTTTCTTGAGCTTCCCCCTTGTTTTGGCATAATCTCTTTCCAGTTTGAGTTATAAATTTCTGCTTATGCTATATATAGGAGACATCATTTTATAGCTCTGAAATGCCCCTTCAAATCAAGTAATCCCAAACCACCTTGATCTATTGGAAGAAACAGCTTATCCCACTTGACTCTTGCCATCTTCCCCTCAGAGATAACATCATTCAGCTTTTATTAATTGCTATCCACAACTAGTCCTCTGGTTGATACAAATATACCTAACCATGGGATAAAACTAAAGGGACTAAAAACATTTGAACTTCTTATATATTGCTATCCATAAAACAGAGCTTCCATTTTCTCAGTTTTTGCATTATCTTTTGTTTAGTCTCTTCCCACATACCCTTAGCTGCCACATCAGAATCATTTTTAATCCATACTCCTAAGTACTTTATTTTATCATTTCCCCATAAATATGGATATTGCTAAACCAGTTCATGTGTGGGTACATAATTTACAGCTATTGCCTTTGTTTTAGCTTTATTAATTTTGAAACCTGAAAAGATCTAAAACTGTCTCGAAATGTTCCACAACACTGAATTGTACTTTTCCAGTTTTATCAGGTATAAAATAATATCATTTGTGAGTAGATAAAGCTTTTCATAACTACTATACCAATTATATCCTTAAATTTCTGAGTCCTTTACTTTCTTTGCCAATGGTTCTAAATATAATGCAAATTAAAAAGGGGAAAAGGACACCCCTACCTAGTTCCTGTGCTTAAACTTAATTTATCAGTGAGGAACCCACCTACTTTAATTTTCACCTCTGATCCCTCATATAGCCTCTTTATCAACCTTATAACTTTATCAAGGAATGCAAATCCTTCCATTGTCCTGCTCATAAACTCCCAGCTTAGTCTGTCCAATGTTTTCTCTGCATCAAGACCCACCAATACTGGTATTTTCTTACATTCTGCTTCATTCTGGATCATCAGTATTCTGCTAATGCTGTTGAATGTTTTCCTCCTCTCCACAAAACCACATTGATCTATATCAATCAGTTTTGGCATCCCCTTTGCTATTCCTTTAGCCATTATAGACATAAACATTTCATAATCATGGTTTAGGCTTGAAATGGGCCTGTATGAAGCTGAATCTGAATGACCTATACCCTCTTTAAGTATTACAGTCATAACCACTTTCTTCCAGTTTGTTGGTTATTCTCCTCCTCTTAAAATACTGTTAAACAAAACCTTCTAGATCTTTATAGTTTTTCTCCCTTCTAGCTTCCAAGCATCCACAGGAATACCATCTGTTCCTTTTATTTATATATCACTATTTTTATCTCATGCCATTGTATCCTAACTTTTAGAAATTTAGCCTCATCTACCTCTAACCTTGGCATATTTAATTCTTGCATAAGTATTTCCCTTTGTACCATTTCTTGATTTCCATATTTCTGTGCTTTATACAGACTTTCATAACATTTTCAAAATATTTGTAGTAACTATACAGGATCTCTTGTCATCTTCCTTCTTATAGGCTCCCTAAACATGACAACAACATTTTCTACTTTCTGTTGTTTGAGTCATTGTGTTAAACATTTTTGTTCTCTGGAGTTATTATCAAAAAACAGTTGCTTAACAGAAGTCTTTCTAAACTCATACATATTATAGAGGTAATTCCTTATTTTCTGTTTAGCATTCTGCAATTGCTCTTCTTCTTGTTCAGTGAGATTCCCCCTATTCTGCAGCACTCTAAACTTTGTCAGTCCCTCTAAATAATTCTTGTTACTTTTTAACCTTATCTCTCTTTCTTTTAGTTCCACCCCATTGTTTAACTCTACTTTACTTGTATCCCACCCCCTAGATATAATTTCAGAAGAAATTTCTATCTTCTCTAACACCGCCTGAATAATTTTGGGTCTATATTATATGATTGAATGGTCAAATAGTCGAACACATAATAGTCGACCTGCAATTGAACTGCCACAATGTCGAATGGAAAATAAAAAAAGAAAAACCCACTCAAACCATTTAAGCACTCTACGCAGGAGGGGGGCAACCCCCCCTGCACCCTCACCACCCCGCTACTTAAATATACCAACTCCGAGATTGCACTACAGTGCACACAATGGAAAACTTCCTTTTCCACACTGTACAGAGATCTCCATTGAACTGTTCAACATTGTGGCGGTTCAATTATTACTGGTCGACTGTTATGTGTTCAACTATTTGACCATTCGATCACGTAATATAGACCCAATAATTTCCACTCCCCATTCCTTAAATTCCTCTCTTTTCAACAAATAGGTGGGAAAGTGCCAGTGTCTCATTTTTATTTCTTTACCCTGCATTTTTATTTAGTTATTATTGGTGCATGATCTGAAATAGTTATTGGATGTGTATCAAGACTTTCAATTAAATACAATGTTCCTGTAAAATATAAATTCTGTCTAGCCTATTCCAGTTTTTGCATCTTAGGGAATAATATGTAAATTCACTCTGAACTTCTACTACTAAATTCATATATTCCATGCCAAATATTTCATAAATTTCTTCAAAAAATCTATCCTCCTTTGTTATAGTTTCCCCTCTGGCCCCCCACATACATCTTCACTGCTGCAAATCAAATTTCATTCCCCACCTATAAGTCATACTCCCTGCTGAAAGCTGATTATTTTTCCCAGAATGTTCTTAAGCTCCATTATAGCAGTTTTAGGTGGAATATAAATACATGCCACCATAATCCTTCTCACTTGCCAGTAGCCCTTTAGTAATACAAGTTTATCATTATTTTTTATCCTCTTCTATCACCATTGGAGCTCCTATTGCAATTAATATAAGTACTCCTATTTTCCTTTGCCCCAGGTATTTCACTGAGTAACTATTCTGAAAACCTTTCTTTATCAAGTTCACATGTTCATTTCTTTCCAACTGTGTCTCCTATAGCATAGCTATTTGCACTCTACATTTTAATACAGTCCACTACTCTTTTTTGTATATATTTGTGAGATCATTTGCATTTAAAGATAATATAGAAACTATCATTGTGTTAAAAAGTTAGTATTCCCACCTTTTATGTGTAACAGTTTTTAAGTTTCTAATTCCAGCTTTTGTCTTACATGGATAGAGTAATATTTGGCAGGTTAATCTTTTACATAGTTGTTAGTGGTCATATCCACTTGAGCCTATGTCATATCTTCTAAAACGTTTTATTTTATTGAAAGCCCTCAAAAAACAAAACACTCAGTACACCTCTAAAACTTATTAACTTAACACTAACAAGCACAACTGTGCACATCTTAAAATATTGAAGTGTTACCCTCCTAATTGGAACAATTGTCCCAGACTGACCACCATACTGACAGACATGGACTGACCTAAAAGGAAGGTTATCCATGCTGGTTATGTATGGTACAGCCTATGCTTCTACAAGTGCTGTCTGGTTTTGCTTTATCTTTATTACTTTCCCAGAGTGAGAAACACTTGAATGCTTTCAGAAAAGATTATCTCTTAAAAGAAAACCATTGAAAGAAAGGATTATTCAATTTTTATTGCTCTGATTGTCTCCATGGAAACATAAGAACCAGATGTATAGATGCTTTTCCAAGCATTCATTTATTTGTTAGAGGAAAACTTTTTATTATATCAAATGTTCTTTTTAATTTATTTGCTTTCTCTTAAAACTGGTTACTAAATCAAGCCAAGGGCCTTAATCCAGTCATTCCCCTATGCAAAAGTGGAAACTGGAACCATTTACCTAGTGAACTTACATCACTATCCTCCCTAACACTTTTCAAACAAAAACTTAAGATTTACCTTAGAACACACTGGCTATGCCCTTGTTGTAACCCTGATTAACCTTTGACTGTATTTTTAACACTTTTTTCTTTTCTTTTTCTACCTTTCTTTACTAAGTCCATACTGCGCTTTTACCAGATAAACCAGCAATTGTAAATTAAGTATTTCATTTACAAGATTACTTCTTTTGAGAATTAATTTACCTTATGGTATCTCCTAAATTGTATTGTCATATTAAATGAACTGCACCTATGTGTAAAATTATCTACTTTGCCTATCTTAATGTAATCCTGTAGTACTATTTTTCATTTGGAGCTTATCTCCATGGGCCTCTACTGAAAATGGACATGTATCCAGTTAGACTAGCCCAGTCAACAAATGTAAAATATAATGTAAAATAAATAAGAGTGAGAAAAAGCACATCAATCTTTCTTGTATCATGCTCTTTTGACCTGTTTTACATTGCAGTGTCTACATTTCTTAAAACTGAAAAAATGGGAAAGAAATAAGAAGGAAAAAAATCAGGAGCACCTGTTTACTTTAGTATCCCCTTTAAACTTGAAAATAACTGAGAAAGGTTTACTTTATATCATGCAGATTATATCATGCATTATAAAAACACTACTGTTAAGAACAAAATTTTGTTTTACTTACAGTTATTTTTTTCCTTGCTCCTCCCCTCTCCTAAATGCTCTTTCAAACATTAATGGCATTTAGTAGTCCATATGCTTTAGAGTCTCTTATAAGATTAAGAAAGTCAAAAAGTCCAGTATTACCCAGTTCTCTTGTTCTGTCATGTTTCCCAAATATAGTTAATGTTTTGTAATCCCACATATATTTGTCAGTGTCTGAATTGCTGGATTTATTCCTGTGATCTCCACCTCCCAAATCCAGTCTCAGCTTCATTTCCAATGTACTCCCATTTCTTTTAGTCAACACCTATGCTTTTTCTTCTCTCAAGCATTTTCTGTTAAAAGATTTGAAAATGTTTCACTGGCACAGTCTTTCTGTGGTCTTTATTATCAGTAAAACAAGAAGCAGAATATCTTGTTTCATAGCTCATTTTTGTTGGACAGACTTTTTTAATTCCTTCTTAGCATGCTCTGCATCAGAAATGACTTTGTCTCCTCCAGGAAAAAATATTCTGAAAATAGCTGAGTAAGCAGCTTGAATATCATGCCTGCTTTGCAACGTTTCCTGATTATTGGGATAAATGTATCCCTCTTCTGCCTCTGGTGTACAGTGAGTAATCATTTTCTACAAACACTCTACTGTCTCCCACTTTTAACCATGTTGTCTTTCTACCACAGTTTTGTCAGAATGAACTCCTTCTGATGGTAAGATTGCAAGGTATAGTTTGCTTTCTTTTAGGCAGGTTTGGAGCATACACCCAAATGTGCCCTTTCAGTTAACAACTCCTGCTGTAGAATGCTAGTCCAGTTGCTTATTTGTGCTTTCATAAAATTAATAGTCTGTTTCTTCCACCTTCTCTGGGGTGCAGCAAATCTCAGGTTTTCCCTACATGCTCTGTCCTCTAATTCTTTAATTCTATTATTTTTTGAAACATCACTTCTTGAGTATTCCCATATTCAGCCAGCCTTTTCTTCATTTCAACCTCTAATTTTTACAGTTACATCACATCATCTGAATATCTTTTTAATGCATCTTCCATTTTTTTCCAACTTTTTGTTATTTGAGTTGATATACTCCTTTAGTGTTTATTTTAACCAGCTCTGAGTACATTTGATTTACTTTTTCCTCTATGGTACTGGATGTCATGTCTTGTACCAGAGCTGGAGCTCGCACTGCTTTTTGCTCAACCGCTGCAGAATTCTTCCCAGTCAATGTTTTTTTCCTCACCTTTTGTGATTGATTTTTTTTTAGGTTCTCTGAATTTCTTTGTTGTTGGCATCCAAGCAGTATACTTACTAGCTAGTTACTGAAATTTACCCCAAAATGAAAGCTTACTGGCTTTTTTTTCTGAGTTTCTCTTTTCACATTGAGAGGGCTGAACTTAAAATGTTGGAAGTCCTGATAACATATCTGGTTGTCTAATAAATGGTGCCAAGCTGACCCTTACTGATCTGCCATTTTAAGTAGTTCAGCCTAAGCCTTGCCACAGACAATACTCCTGAGCAATGTTTCACTGTGGGGGTAATGCCATTTATAAGGGTGGTCTCAGCACTGATCCAAGAAGCTATAAACTTATTAACCATACCAGTCTAGTCTGCAAAGTCATGGAATGCATCACTGACCTCATAAACCAGAACATTAAGAATTTAATCAAGGTCTACCTGCAGCAATTTAGATTTATTGGGTTCAGATCATGTCAACCTAATTTGGTTTTGAGAAGGGCAGGCCATGCCTACTCAACCTGGTGGAATTCTTTGAGAAGGAATGAATGATGGTAAAATGGTTCACACTGCCTACCTTGACCTGGCAGAGGCATATGACAGAATATTCCACTTCAGCATTTTTTGATAAACTCAAAAGGTTAGATGTAAACCCTTATGTCACCTGGTGGCCAGACATCTGGTTTACAGGCAGGACCATGTAAGTTAGAATTGGGGAGTCCACCTCTACAAAAAGACCAGTCACAGAAGATAGCTTTCCCTTTTACTTTGTCATGTTTAGACCCATTATAGTACATAATGCACCCTTTGGCATGTATTTCATTTAGACATTTCAGAAAACATAAAAGACTGCAAGAGGTTCCAAGAGAAATACTGAAAAGTTTACAGCCACAGAGTCCCCAATAAGTGTCTGTTCACCACAGATAACAATGTTAGTAGGGAACGAAATCCAACAGTCACATCTACGGATAAAAAATTTTTATTTGTATACTAGGTTAAAAACTTGAATACAGATTAGTTAAGTGCTTTCACCCATCTTAGTAGGCTTCTTCAGAACAAAATATTAATTCCAAAGACGCCTTAAATAACTTCTTTGGCGCCAAAAATCATTCAAACATTTAAAGCCATAGATACCCTAAATACGGCTGTCATATGAACCAAATCATTCATTCACTGCCCTTAATACACAAAATCCAAAACTGGGCAGTTGAAAAATAAATTGACATGTCTTGTTTAAAATATTTTGTTTGAATGATTTTTGGCACCAAAGAAGTTATTTAAGGCGTCTTTGGAATTAATATTTTGTTCTGAAGAAGCCTACTAAGATGGGTGAAAGCGCTTAACTAATCTGTATTCAAGTTTTTAACCTAGTATACAAATACAAATTTTTTATCCATGGATGTGACTGTTGGATTTCATTTCCTACTAAAATCATTATCTGTGGTGAACGGACACTTATTGGGGACTCTGTGACTGTAAGAGGTTCCTATCAAAAATAATATCAGGTTTCAAAAATTTAGTTATCAGGATCATAGGTATGTACTTCACTAATAATAAATGAGGCCTTTTTAAGCATAGCCAAGCATTTCACATCAGTGACAAGGTCTAGTACCCATTGTAGTGCATGCAGGGGCTTGGAAGATGAAACATTTACAACCAGGGACCTTGGATGTGAACCATTTAAAGGCCTTCTGGGTACATTAGAGACATATTTCCATAGGTGTATAATAGGATAATGACTACTAGGGCCTTTATAAGACTAACCGCACAACTCAAATGTGACCTTTTGTATCTTGGATGTTTAGATTAGGAAGGGAGTATGTTAGTTATGACATTGCTAAACATTATATGGAAATGGTATATTAGTTTGGATATAGATGACAAACCAGAGGAGAATTTCCAGTTTCCCATCCAGTTGTCTAAGTTATACTTGAATTGAGTTACTCATATAGACTCTTTAATAGAGACCTGTGCCACGCTTTCCATGCCCTCAGGGATCCCATTACATGAGACCTCTTTTTTCTCGATGTATCAGTTAGAATAGCCAACACTAGAACAATGGTTTTCAATCTATATCAGGGAAGAAATAAAACTAACTAGAGGGAGAGATTCATCACCCAGTGCCTCCCTTTCTCTAGAATAGATGCCCCTGCATGTCAAGCAGTGTGATTCCCTGTTGGCCTTTAAACATAGCTTAGACAATTTGATGAATACCCTAATACTTTACAAGACTTACAGGCATTTCCATCCTTGAAAATGTGGATAGAGAGTGAGCATGGTTATTGGCAAGACACACATGGTCTCTGGTCTCATAGCCCTGTATTTCCTATGGTTCCTATGGATTTGTGTACAACACAGTGCATTGTGGGAATGTGGTAGTTTTGCCCAAAAACAAAATCACATTAATGTGGCTGTCCCCTTAGACCATTTAGTATAGAACAAATGCATATGACTGTAGTAATCCCTTGAGAGTTTTTAATGGTTTAATTCCCTTCAGTTTGTGTCTCATTTCAGTACCACAATATTTTTTTTCACATTTTGGCCCCAAAATGTCATAGCTCCATTTAGTTTTTTTTTTTATTCCTTGATGTAGATTGAAATTTCTTGTTCTAGTGTTGACTACACTAACTGACACACTGAGAAAAAAGACATTTAGCATAATAGTTAAAGTCTTTGCTGGCAAAAAGTACAGCATTTGATTCTTACCTTGGTTTATTGGCTAGGCTTCAAATGGCACTTAGTCTAGTATCCACCTATGATCCTGTGACATGACATTCCAGTACACAAATCTGTGTAACTTACTTTTTATTTCTCTTCAAAAACTACTGGATTTGTTGTGAAACAATGCAATCCAGGCAAGAGTTTACATTTAGGATTTTGTTTCATATGGGAGACAAAATTTATCTTCACATTTATACACTGGGGTATCAGTGAAAAAGTAAATATTTTGAAACGTTGGAGCAATTTATTGAATGCATTTAATTTTGTAAACACAGTTTCATAAATTTGAGAGGGTTCATTATTTTGAATGCAAAACTCACAGTGCAGCATTACTGTGGGATACCTCATTAAGGTACTAGCTGTTCATTTTAAAGTTTTGGCCAACAGTTCTGTGTTTATTAGAGTAAGTTAATCAGTGGTTGTATTAGTGATTCTTAATGTAACACAATGTGCACTGAATTGTTTTGCAGATAGTAATACCAACAAGTAAAAAAGCATACTTTGATACTTGGTGGCACTCAAAGGAATTTGATGAAGGGGTGTTACAAACAGAATGTAGACACCCCAGTTTAAACATGTCCCACTGTTCTACTTCCACACAAGTGACCACAAACAGACCCACACTTATCCACACACATACACAAACACGCACTCACTCATTCAGCACTGAGGTATACTTTTTTAACTGAGTGCTTTTCTGAAGTTAGTTGCAAATACTAATGGGTAGTCAGGTCAGTAAGGAAATCCATTTATTTACATTTCCTATGACTCATTGCTTTACTGTTCAAAGTTTGAATGAAATCATGGTTGTTTTGGCAACCTAAACACAATGGAAATGTTTGACAGATCAAACTACTTCCAGTATTTTATTTTTAGTAACTGAAAACATGATTGCCATATCTGGACAGAGTACTCTCAGATTAATCAAACCAGGAAATTGCTTCTTTACAACTTTTTCAGATTTAGACTAATAGTTGTGGTGTGATCGATTCTGGAAACTTGATTTTTTAAACAAAGCAAAAAAATTCCTTAATCTCTGAAATGAAATCTTATCCTGTGAGAGCATAAAGTACAAAGTTCCATAACAGAAACTCTTCAAAAATGCAGATATAAAATTTATTTCAGGCTGGCTGGTTCAGAAACATAGCTGTGGACAATAGCAACTTATGAATGCTAAGCAGTTGGCAAGCAACCAGAAGTTAAACATTTATCAGACATACAATCCAATGAATGTGTAATCATCATGGCACATCTGTTCATGAAATACAGACATTAACATCTTAAGCTATTCTCTGTATAGCAGTTGATAAAAATTAAAATATATCTAAGAAAGGGTTATTGTTGTTTCCCCTTAAACCCTTAAATGGCATGTATTACAGTCATGTGGCACAGTGAAATTACTTAAGCTGTTAAAATAGTGTAAATTACATGCAATCTACATCAGTCCATTCATGGAATGCCTCACTGTGATTATGCAATGAATTCCTTTTTAAAACTATGTCATTACTTATTTTGTAGCTGACATGTAGATTTATTGTAGAATTTCCATTCAGGTAATATTATTTATATAAGAGGGCCATGGAGCTTTATTAACAAATTCTGTGTAGTTTTTAATATTCTGCATCCTCTATACTTTAATATCAGGAGTAAGTTATAAAGGCACTGAGCTGTATACATCTGACATTGCTTTATTTCCTTGTGTGTCTTTGTCCCTCAGACAAATGATCTCAAGTTTGATCACTAAAAGAGAAAGAAGTAAATTTTTACTTATCATGTTTACTTTTATACATTGCCCACCAATCGCAAAGAAAACACTTTCCCCCAGATTTACTAATCTTCTGTGTAAGACTAGATTAGTCTTACACAGAAGCGCCAGTGTAAGAGTATGATGGCAGCATGCCATGCATATTAATGAGGGCATGCTGCCTCAACTCTGAAGCTTACACGGAGCGTGGATGAGTATAGGGGGCATGTCGGACTGCCGAGCAGTCCAAAAATCCATGCTCCTGCAATAAAGAAATGCCGCAATTTCCACTTACATGAGCGAGTCCACTCACATGTGTACAATGTAACACTACACTCCATCATATGTTAAAAAACTTACAAAATTAAAAATAAAAATAATTTTTTTTTCTTCCGATATAGCTGCCCGTAGTTGCACAGGTTTGCATGGGTTTGCCCATTGCTTAGCTACAGTTAGCAGCTTAGACACCAGAAGAGGATAATAAGAAAAATGTATGCAAATTAAGCAACATAGCGATAGCGTAGTGGTTAGAGCTTTCCCACAAAGAGGAGGCATTCCCGGTTCGAGTTCCACTACTGCATGTTCCATTTTCTGTGGGAAATCTGTATACAAAAATATTCCCTGACATTTTTTATGTATAAGTTTTGTAAAAAGCATTGAAATGTTAAATGTAGTAGTGAACAAATTATATATATATATATATATGAAGGTGAAATGGCTATGCATTCTAAGGCATGAGTACCCTATTTTAAGCAATATAAAGCACTGCTAAACACCTTTTACCATTATTGAGCATATTTAAATACAATTGCACGTAGCTGCGCACCACGCTAACCAGCGCAACCGCAATGTATTTGTGCGCAGCTGCGCACCGCGCTAACTAACGCAACATCGGGCAACGTTGAGCAACATCGAGCAATGTTGGGCAAAGTTGGGTAAACATGCTCACACCTGCTTTACTGTTCCTTAACCAGTCATGTCTGCCCAGCAGGAAAATAAAAAGCAGTGACAGGGCTCGAACTCAGGATACTGTGCACTATAGTCACAGTACTTAACCACTAAGCCATGACAGCATTTCACAAACATGCACTTTCAACAGACGCATATCAATTAAAGGAATTTTAAACATTGCCAACATCAGCTAAGCAGGCGTGCCTACAGCTGAGTTTTTCCAAAACTGGCCAATCACAAATAAGTGCAGGAAATGAGGCATATTTAAGCTCCACAGATGGGAATACTTGCTATAACTGGTTGTAGCTTCCTTCTGCAGTCAGCATGGCTGGTGTTGGTGAAGGCACTCGATTTAGAGCGCAACGCTGGGGCATCCAGGAGTCCATAATTATGGTTTGGCTCCTCATCCACAATCATGAGGAAAGACTCCTGCGAGGTCAGTACCAGGGTACCCAATATAAAACGGAGGCCTGGAACAGTCTTGCCCATAATCTCACCAGTGCCACTGGTGTTCCTTCGACTGGTGAGCAAGTCAGGCACCGTTATTCTGATCTGAAGCAATGTAGGGAGGATCAACTGGACCAGTGGATCCAGGAATCCTATATGATGCCTAATGCCCCAGTACTGAGTAAGTAGCCATTGTATTAAGTAGTTAAGAATTGCAATGCTTGTCTATACTATGGATAGGTATGTCTTAATATCACTGCATTTACTTCACAGCTGCAGGTGACTGGGCTATGAACCTGCAAGCCCATGAAGATAGGCTGCAAAGGCAGCATCATGAGGCAGGTTAATAATTATTCTACATGCACTGCTATAGAAAATAAATGAGAGAGCCTTCTAAAAGTCTTTTAACCCAATAAATAAAAGTGTAATAATCCTTTAATAAATGTATGATTCATGGAGTGCGTCTGTGTCATTTTCTTTTATATGTTGTTGTACTGTTGCATTCTACAAATAGTAGTGTTGTATTAAGCAGTGTCAACCCACACTTGGGTAGGCCCATATAACATGGCTGAAGGGAGTGCCAGTAGCTTGTATGCATATGTACAGCCCTCAACTGTTGGTTCATGGCCAGCATGTACAGGTTAATCTGGCACATGAGTAGCTTGGTATTGTGTTCCCCAGAAATGTCAGTGTGCTGCCAGAAATGTAGGGAGCTGTTAACATATAACTGATACTTTCACCTGAACATATCTAGATAATTATATGAAAGTAGATCTGTCAGTGCACCATCTCAGCAGTAGTATGTGTGAGCAACTCTCAAAATATGCTGCAGTAACATCTGCATCTTGGACAGTTTGTATGTAAGATACAACTCATGTATATAATGATCTAGCAAATTCCAATTGCTTAATATAAGGACATTGAGTAGTGTAGTAATACATGTAAGGAACATATAACTGCAGTTAATAGGAATGTAGTGAAAACCAGAAGGATATATAAGTTGTTAATTGAGCTATCTTTTCCCACCCTACTGTATGTGCATAAAAAATGCAATTCACACCTCAATCGGTATGTCTAATCTCAAAACATTTGTTGGGACATATGTCCTATTGGTTTATAAATATTTGCATTTATTTCTATGCATGTGCCTGTTAAAATACCACAATATTGGTGGCCTGTTGCCATCAATTCAACCTGCATGCTGTTGTAATGTCCGCTGTTGTTCTATATATGAATGTGTTATGCTTGCTTTTCAACTGTTAATAAATCTGGTATGTTGGTTTAATGGGAATACTTCTGCATACTGTTATAACTAATTGGGAATGCTGTTGACTGTTACTAACCCATATCTTTATTAAACTCTCCAAAACATAGTTCATATGGGAAGGCCGGTCCCAGCGGACCCACCTGTCCCACCTCAGCTGGCCATGGCACCTGGCACCAGCAGATCTGGTGCCCAGCCTGGGACCTCCTCCTCCATTGGCCCTGTGCCACCTTCAGGTGGAAGCACTGCAAGAGATGGGGCTTGGCTCCCCCGTGCAAGCGTGGGCGGAGGGACACGAACGAAGGTCCCTTCGAACGGTCCGAGCTGTGGTGCGTAGAGAGATTGAACATTCTGTTGCAGAAACTCTACGCCAGCTTGAGGCCCAAGTGCTGCAACTCCCAGGTCAGCCTGCCCCTCCTACACAGCCCCCAGCACAGCCACTCTCTGGGCCATGAAGGTGCAGTGGTGACTGCCCATGGGTGGGGACCTCAGTCCCACTGTTTCCATCTGGGGGCTCATGGGCTTGCGATTTCCAAACATCCCTCCCTGTCAAAGGTGTTCACCCACCACATGTGTCATATACCGCCCCTGTATGCATCTTGTTTGTCTTGTCTGTTTACCTCCCCAACCTACCTCCCCAAATATACCTACTTCTTCTACCCCACATTCCACTCTCACCTGAAAAAAAAAAAAGGGCAATCTGCTCCCAAAAAAAAAAATACGTCCCATACATAGCTGCCAGTTTTGCACACATGTCCACTGGACACATGAAATGTTATTTAATTGGCATTACAGCATACGTTGTTGTCCTCACCCCTCTCTCAGGGGTTGAAGGGTTCATATCTACCTCCAAATTTATTGCATATGCACAGCTGTTGCTGTTGAAGAAATGGGCAGCTATGGACCATCCCTACACCTGTCCTGCACATCCCGAGCTATTTTCCATACTGTCTTTCCCTCTTTGTGCCCCTTTTTCACCACTTTCCTATCTCTCCAGTTTTCTTTTCTTTCAAAGAAATTAGGGCAGGGGTGAGCAGGAGTAAGCACTATTAAGCAGTAGTGAGCGGGTTTGCGCGGGTTTGCACTTGTTTGCACTTGGCTAAGCAATGCGCAAACCCACGCAAAACTGCTGACAACTGCTTAAAAGTGCTTTAGTCACTCTGTATGTGAGGGTCCTTGTTCTGCTCAGGAACAAAATAAAACACCTCTGTAAGTCTCGAACCCCGGCCCTTGCACACACTACACAACATGAAGTACCACTAAGCTATGGTAGATATACATCAAGTTGGTGCTTAAATAATTATATTATGCATCGGAATGAGTGAATGTAAAGGAAAATTAAGAATACCATACCACACAACTTGTTCTGTGGATGTTGACCAACAGTTGTTGTGGGATTACATTATATGACTGTGATAAGAGAAGCAGCCATTCTAGCAGGAAGTAATGTTACACCATCACTTTACAACCCCACACAGTATCACAGCAGGACAAACACTGGGATATCTGTTTAGGGCAGATTCCATACCTTTCAACTGTCCATAATTTTCAGGGATGTCCCTGATTTTGATACAAATTTTAGCTCTGTCCCTCTGAATCCCTCCCAAAACTACTGACTTTGGGCAGAAAGGTGGTGAATCACACTTAATGAATAATGACAATAATTAAGAGTTAGACACTTCTTTTACTTCAGAAAATGTGAATTAATTCATTTGCTCTGATTCTCTCAATGTTTCAACTTAATGGCACTAATATTTTAAAGGTGTCCGTGATTGTCCCTTGACTTCCCTGAGTCTGTTCAAATATGTACCTGATTGGTTGAGAGGTCTGGCAGAGGCAGAAACACAGAGGCATAGGAGTTTCGGAAGCATACCCTTATGTAGGAATACAACACTGAAATACAAATGGATGTAGCCATGTACTGGTAGCAACCAACTGTAAGAATACCATTGCTCTATTGCTGAAAAGACCTGTGTGGTGCACAGACAAAAAAATAACAGGCTGTTCTCGGGCTATCATGTGGATAGGTCCACAGTTGGGAGTTACACAGACAGACTACTTGCCTTGATAATCTAACATGTACACAACAACCCTGTAAGTCCAGCAAGATAAAATCCACACAATACTACTTACGCTCTCTGTACTTCTGCAACCCTACCCAAATGTAGAATATACTTGTGTGTGCAGGGTCTACCAAGGATGTAGGTAAGCATGCTCACTGTACTGAAATGTATCCAGTTTTTCTGAGCAGCTCGTGCTAATGTCAACAATAAAAAAGCACAAACTGTTTATAACAATAAAAAAGCACAAACTGTTTAGAACTGAGTAAATGAATATTCCCAGTATAGCAGTTCACAAACAATTCTTGTGCTAAAGGAATACATCTCTATAACTAGCTTTGTATGGTAGTTAAATGTAACAGTTGAAAAGAAAGTACATCTTTCCATGTATCTTGGGGTAGCATTTTGAGGGGTGAGTACATTTCTACACTGACAAGTGGGTACTGGAAGCAGCAACATTAGGTCTGAGTACAAAATATAAATCTCTGGCTACACCCCTGGCTTCTGATATAAGAACTATACCAACCTTCTGTCTTAAACAATGATGTCCACACCAAACTAGGATGATCTCTATCTTGGAAAGCTGAAAGGTCCACACCTACATGAGTCAGCAATTTATAGTACTAGGTTGCTATGACAGTGATTACTGCAATTACTACACAGCAGGCTGCATGCAATTAGCAAATGGTGGCCACTATTTGGTGCAGAGGCCATCACATGCTCATGTGCAAATTCCTACAAAAGCAGGCTGCAATCTCTGCCAACAAACTCAGTCACTCTGTTGCAGAGACTGACAGAGAGAGAGACAGAGAGAGAGAGAAAAGGAAAAAATAAATATTACCAAATTATACCAAGGAAAGGTATGTGACACATATGTATTTACTGGCATGTAGTAGATGTTATTGAAGAATAGTCTACATAATGTGAAACATTCATATGTGGCAGCAGTACTTCTTTATGCACAGATGTTCTGCTTAACTACTGCTATGGACAATACTGTGTGTACCTGTGGGCAGTGGGACATGCCTGTGAAATGTATAGCTGAGAATTAAATGTCAAAGATCTGATCCATGTTATCTGTGTTCTGTACAGCAGTGTGGCCAATGGCTGTTGGGGGGATTAGCACTAACATTATATAAACATGGATGTGACAGAACAACACATGCATGATAGTCATATTAAAGTGTAGCTTAGCATTGGCAATTGCTGTAGCAGTCTAGTATGCTTATCTAGCATCTGTTGCCATATATACCCCCCAATGTTAGTCTGTGTTCATATGTGACACCTGTTTGTGTTGCAGCAAGGCCCAACAGTTCAACTGTGAGGTCCAGGGACTTACAACAGTGTGGCCCATGTGTGTGTATGCCACACACATAATGAGAAATATATATGTGTCATATATATTCACATCTGTATTTGTGCATAGAGCAGGGGACATATTGCAACTGTTTGTGAAGGGGGGAGATATATATGTTGGTGAAGGTTAGTATGCGCATATTTGTATGTAGGTTTTAGTGTGTGACAAACAAGACAGCATACAGTGCTGGTATATGACATGTGGTGGTTAAACACTGTGGCTGGTTTGTTCAGTTTGCAATGTTGAAGCCATTAAGGCCTGCTAAAGTTACCTGGGCTGTGAACACCTTCAATGCATTTATCCCAAGATTGTGCAATTTTATTACATTACTGTACACCTTACATCCTTTGTATAATTGATATTCTCACTATGAAAGGTGAAATGTATATGTGCCTATATATATATATATATATATATATATATATATATATATATATATATATATGTATATGTAGACAAATGGATGTATATATGTGTATATGTGTGTATATATATATATATATATATATATATATATATATATATATATATATATTTATTTATACATACTCATACACACCTACATCTACTTGTTGCAATAGATTCTCTGTAATGTTGATTGACTGTGATGGTCAATATGTTTGTGAATACGTCAAAGATAAGTATCTGTGGGATAGCTTAGTGGGAAACTGTTTATGTTATGGTATTATGGGTCCTTGCTTTGAGCTTAGTGGGAAACTGTTTATGTTATGGTATTATGGGTCTTTGCTGTGTATTCTGTTGCTAGGCAGAACAAGTGCTATTGCATACAGTATGATTAAGTCCCTTGGTTTTAACTAGGGTGTGTCATTGGAGGCTAAAGCACTACATCTATGATTATTGATTGGTACCGATGTTGAATGCAAATCCTGTATGTACTGCAGTACTAATTGAAGCTCTGGGCCTGTACAGCAAAGTATGGTGTATGTCCACATTGCTTGCATGCACTGTTTTGTGTGGTCCCTGTATTCAGCACAGATTACATTTCTCAAGATTAAGGTTGTGTAAGTACTGACACACAGTACTGTATAGTACACACTGAAAGCTTACCTGGGTTGTCATACCTTTGTGTCCTATAATTATGTCTGATGTGTGTGGTTATGTCTGTAACATGCCCTTTGACATATGTGTGATAATACATATAACTGCATATCTAGCAACATTCATAGTGTACTACAGCAGTATGTGACCTATATTCCCAATTGTGCGCATATTTTGGCCATGGGTTTGGCATTTACAATTTGTGTGGTATAATAGTAATACATTTACTGGACCTTACAGTGATTGTGATGGATGATATATTTCTTTACACATCAGCTTGATGTATATCTGCTGTGGCTAGGTGGTGCATCGTGTTGCATACAGTGTGCCAGGTACTCTTGTATAGTCTTTTATAGTGATTTTATTTTGTTGCTGTGCAGAACATGGTTCATTAGATGGAGAGTGAGCAAGGCACTTTCAAGCAGTTGTGGGGTGAGCAGTGATAAGTGGCAGTTACAGTGTTTCACTCTCAGTTAGCTTATAGGTTGCTATATATGGCAGTTCAGTGATATCTGTACTGTATAATGTTAAATGTGCCATATGACTTGCTCAGACAAATTTTTGTATTTATGTCTTCCAGGGATCATGGCCCACCACAGGATCCCGAGTTACAGTAGTGCTAAAGATGATATCATTACTAGCAGTATGATTCAGCACTACCGTATCATGTTTTCACGAACCAGCCAGGACCAGCAGGAGCATACTGCAATGTGGCAAGATCTAGTCCGAAGGGTCAATGAGGTAGGCCTGCATAACCAGATATATGAACAGGTATGCCACCACTGCAGTGATCTTCTCAGACATGTCTGTCAGCATGCCGCTGATGTGCGTAGACAACTGCTTGCTATAGGGGGTGGTGTTAATATCCATCCCCCCTCACCAGAGTGGAGGAGGTGTTCATGAATCTGGTGGCACCTGCCCAACAACAACAGCAGCAGACATACACCATAATGGAGGTTGGAGCCACCCAGCAAGCACACATGGAGCATGCAGGTAGCATGGCATATCTGTAGACTGCTATTATCTGTATTGGTAGATCATGCATATGTGAGATGTGGAGTGTGTCGTTCAAAGATGTGGAGCCTGTTCTTGTGCAATACTGATCATTTGGAACATAATCTGTAGCCCTATGAATGTAAACTGTTGTTGTACTGTAAGATTGCAAACACACAGTAGCAATTCCACAGTTGTGGCCACTGACAAACTGTCTCATTTCTATGTAGGTACCTCTGGGGTGACATCAAGGCAGTGGACAAATGCTGGTTAGTGTGTTCTACATTTATTATTGTAAATAAAAAGTGCATGTCATAGTTAAGGTGTAGGCCATGTACACATGTAACACATCTAACCATAGTGCATGCTGTGCATGTTTGGTGTAAGAGCATGCACATCTCACTAATGTGATTAGCTGCCTCAAACACATGCAATACCCAGACCATCTTAAACAAATGTGTCTAGACTGAAGTGACCATTAGATAGGCACAGTTGATACTCAACATGCACATAACATACACATCTATGTCATACACAGAGCATTTTAACATGCTACACATAAAGGATTCCCAAACCCTCTGTAAAAACACACTCCAGTATCCAAAATCTCATCCACACATTACACATAATACACCTGAGGGGTAGAGGCCTATCCTGGGGCATTTAAAAACTCTGCAACACACTACACATTCATGTCAGGAAATGCTCCTTATTGGCCTCCTTACAAACTCACGTAACAATTGGTTGTGTAATGGTGAATTTAGCCAAGGTAGTACAGTTCCGGCACAGCATGATTAGAGCTGGTTTGTGAAACATTTGTAACCTTGAGTGACCACTTGATGCTTCATGATGATGGCCTATGGTACTATACCCCATCCAGTTATTGTAACCACAGTACTACACATAGCTGTCATTGCTACACACCATAATGATGCATGTGTGCACACATATGCACCTCTAAACAGTATGCATACAAATCACCATTTGCACAACTGACACATATATGTCTTGTGATGCTATTGAGTGGCTAGGTCATATGACACATATTGGGTATGTGTAGTGTTTAAATATGCAGTTGTGTTTTAGCATGCCATGTCATGGATGAGACTGGCATGTCCACAATATGATCTACATTCACCATAAGTACCGTACATTGGGTATGTGGCTGAATGGTATTCCATCAATTATCCATGCACCACTGATGATGTTGTGTGAATACTCATCATGCATGTGCTAAAAATGTGTCCACAATTATTTGCTAAAGACCCAGAGGCTGTAATCAGCATTGGATACCTATCTGACACACAGATACACATCCAGCAATGGTATATACACCTGCGAGTTATGGTGCACAGTACATCACAGGGTTATGAATACCTGCACAGCAATGTTGTGTCTATGTATGCATTGTGTTCCAGGGGGAGGGCCATCACCTAATAACAAAACACATGCATCAAATCCATGTATACTGTTAGTAACAAGGACGGACTACACTTGCACTGCATGCTTTTGAGCAACACATGTCCTGCATGCTGATGTGTGATATGACTGTTTTGCTTGTGATACTGTACCCCACCATCACCTGCTATTGTGTATATTCTGTGATTGCTAGTGTTGTGTGTGTCTGCTTTCAGGAGGAGTGTAGTTTTGTGTGTGTGCATGTGTGCATTTGCGCATGTGGTCTGAAGTCATATTCAGGTCTTAAAGTGTGTTCCCTGTTTTCCTCTCACAGGTGGTGAGGTGGGGCTGGTTCAGTACAGCAGGGAACCTGATGTCACTGAGACAGACAGTGATCATGAGAAAAGGTATGTTGAGGCACAGGCAGGTTTGTCAGGATCTGTTTTTGGGTCACCAATTGACAGTACACAAGTCTCCACCCCATCCATGCACACAGTCATACTGCCTGTACATCCATCATCACCATTGCCCTTAGCTGAGAGACAGTGTATGGCTGGCACTGGCCAGGACAGTGTGGTATCTATGGCATATGTATCAGGACACAGCAGCCATAGCCAGATGTCTGGAATGGTACCACATAGGCAGATGCCCAGGGATTCTCGTCAGAGCACTGCTGGTCATCATGCCCCTGGCAGACGTGCCACTCCTCTTTCTACCACAAGCATGTTCCAGGCTGTCATGGAGGCACAGACACAAATGGAGCGGTACACCAGACAGGGGCTAAGGGCACAGAGGGCTCATTACACCTCTGTAAATGACAGTATCCGTGACCTAGCAGGTTCCATACGTAACTACACTGAGGTCATTGATAGACGTTGGGGTGAGACATTTGATGTCCTCCACAATGTCATGTCCACGTGTCAGGACAGTGCAGGATAGATGAGACATCGACGTGGACTTATGCCAGCAACATCACCAGCTGGAGGTCACCGTGGACGTCCAGCAAGTCACAGCCGCTCCTGTAGTGCCAGTACCAGCCCCATCAATGTTGGAGGGGCTGTCCATTGACCATCCTAGCAGACCACGTGGCTCTGGCCAGTCCTAGCAGGGACCTGGATCCAGTGGACATTTGTCAACATCTTCGAATAGTACCCAATCTGGGTTAGTACCTGATACTGTCTGTAGCACCCCTGTCAGGCACAGGTTTCTTATCCATGGCCAGAGACAGTGATCTGTAAAGCCTGCCAGGTACAGTCTGCAGCTGTCTCACAAATCCCCGTATATGGCAGCCACATGGTGGAACTGTGTGCATGCAGACACACACATATAAACCAGAAACCTAGGGCAAACACATACCCACACACATGACATCAACATTGGCCCATAATAGTACTCATCTCATAGCCCTCACACACACACACTCACACACACACATGTCGATTGTATGGCTCAGTGTAGGCCTCTAGTAAACCAACAACACACCCTGTGCATATGATGAAACCTGTGCCACCTCCTGTCATTTGTAACATTGATGCAGGAACAGGCTAACATGGTGCTGATGCACAGGGTGACGTTAATAAAGTATAGCAATGGTTGGATGTGTGGCATGTTGTCAGCAGTAAAGTGTAATGATATCCTTGAAGGTGTAGCTCAGCAGACATGATGCATTAAAGCTATGATTAGCAATGTTGTATTGTTTTCACCAGTGTTTATTCCAATTGTGTTTTGTTTGCCCATGTGCCACTTGGCTGATGTTTGTAGTTGTGTCAGCATGCATTATGCAGTATACAGCAAGTGTGGGGTGTGTGCAACACACGTTTGCAGGTGTCCATTTGTGAACATGGTGGAGGTGCACAGTCTGCATGTCCATGCATATTGGACACATGGGCAGGGTGACATGCTCTGTATTGGCCAGTGTTAACACTCCATAGTTTCTATTGGTGGCCAGTATGCATTGTACTACACACATTTTGGAACTTGAGTACGAATGTGTTTGTATGACACGGGTTGACACTGTGCTGTGGGTGATGCTGTTGTTGCTATCTGTCATTGGTTTGCATTACTATGGTTAACACTGTCCCAGCTACATAATCCTTTAGTAATGCACACTGTTCACCTACAGGGTTGAATGGACCGTGCTATCACAAACACAAGAAATTCTCACTTATACAGTAAAAGTGCGATAGTCTCATGGACCCCTGTCATAAACTAAATATATAATAAAAGATGTGAAGTTGTACCAAAAAAGAGTTACATACCAAGAAGGGATAACCTCTCTGGTCAGTATCATTGGGAAAATACAAGTTCTCATTAAACATACAAGGCAAGCTTCAAAATACAAAATGGCAAGGATTCCAAAGACAACACTAAAGCTTTCTTTAGTGTTGTTTATAATCTACAGGGGAAGTCTCAGATTGGGTCACAGTTAATGTAAATGGTCACAAAGTACACTTATCTGACTGACATTACCAATTTCTTGTCAGACAGTTTGAATGCGGATTTCACCACCCTGTCATTACCCAAGGGCCACATTTCCAGACCTAATGAATGTAAAACCTGATGATTCACAGACACTCTAGTTAAAACATCTCTTTAACAAAGTCCAAACCACAGTGGCAGTGGTACTGGACAGTGTCCCTGGCTGTGTCATACACAAGCTGACATATGAAGTCACCATTCACCTAAACACTATGTCCAGATGCAGCCTCTATACAGGTTACATACTTGTGGAATGACGCACGGTAATGGTGTTCACAGTCCACAAGGGTTGGACTACAGTGTCTTCTTTTTTTTCTCCTTTCGGATGCTCCCATTAGGGGACGCCACAGTAGATCATCTGTTTCCATTTCTTCCTGCCCTCTGCATCTTGCGCTGTCGCACCATCCACCTGCATGTCCTCTCTCACCACAGCCATGAACCTCATCTTAGGCATTCCTCTTTTCCTGTTACCTGGCGGATTCATCCGTAGCATCTATTTCACAATATACTCTGCATCCCTCCTCAGCACATGTACAAACCAACTTAATCCTGCCTATCTGGCTTGGTCTACTAACCTTCAAACCTGGGCTGACCCTCTAATATACTTATTCCTAATCCTGTCCACCCTCATCACACCCAGTGCAAATGTTAACATAAATTGATTAAGGGTATAATTACAACAGATCCTGGAAGCTCTCACCCTATAAGCCAGACAAATGTTATCTGGAAGGCTATGGAGCACAGCATTATGGAACTCATTAACAGAGACATTATGAAACTGCAAACACTGCACCATACCCACTTAGGTTCTCTAAAGGCCAGATCATGGCTCCTACACCTAGTATACTTCAAGCCAGTTAGCAAGGCTATAGGTGAGGGAGGGGAGGTCCACACAGCCAAGCTATAGTTCACCAGCAATTCATACCCATCCCACATTCTGGTATTATACATAACCTCAACAGACTGACCATAAACGATTGTTAGATGAATTGACAACTGACACAAAGATGTAAGACACACAGTAACATTTGCAGCCTCCATGTACAATTCTATGCCAGTAACAAGTGGTATTCACCTGCACTCAGTCCTGGGACCACTCCTGTTTGGCATGTAGCTTTCTTAGGCACAAGCAAACACAGTAGGGATATGTCTGCCCATGTCTGATGAAAATGCATACTCTGGGCTATACTTTATTCTCCAGATGACACACACATCCTCCAAAAGGGTATCATAGAGACAGATACCTGGTGTCAAACTCATGCTGTAAAGCTATAAGCCAAAGAAAGCATAGTTATCCACTTTTAGAAAACAAAGTATCCCCAGAGTAACACAAAGGTAGTAGTCCCCAAAATGTGGAACAGGTACTAATGTATACATAGAGCCATGTGTTTAGTCATCTCTCCTTTGATAATCACATTACCAAAGGGTTTTGGAAATCCCTCTGTGGAGCACATAAGCAATAAAGGGTTTGCATACAGATCCACAGAGGTTGTTGCACACCTATAATGATTAGTCATCTTTGCCGGACATTGCTTGCTTTGGAACAGGATTCAAATATACCTCAAGCATAAACCCTCACTCACACTTTTCAGTTGAAACTGTGATGAGTGGATGTGAAATAGAAGACTTAGCCCAGGGATCACCGCAGTGGCTACGCTTGTCACAAGCATACAGAAGTGAGCTAAGGTCTGGAAAGCGCCAGCACCTCTTGCAAAGATAACAGATGCTTTCATGGAGAAAGCAGAGAACCCACTTATGAAATAATTGAGGTCACATGTTTGTATATGGCTTTGCCCCACAGCTACTTTACATGTGTAATGCACATACAGTTGTCACTGTGATATGTCATACAATAGAAAAATCAAAACCCACTCCACATTGACCAATGGTGTCACACACTCGGAACACACACACACAGTCAGCAAGTGCGAGATTCAAACTACTTCCTAATTACATTATGATACTATAGCAGGATGTATTTACACAATGCGCTGTACACATTACTGGGATTTTACCTTCCCAAATGTATATTTGTAGGATGGTGACATTATCAGACTTGACAAAGATGAGTATACCACTTTTAAGGGGTATGAGTAGTCTCCAAAAAGGTTGCTCCTCCCCAGGGAGACACACACACTCGGCAAGGGCAGGATTCAAACCTCTACCTAACTACATTATGATACTACAGCAGTACGCATTTACATGATGCGCTATACACATTATTGGGATTTCACCTTTCCACAGGTATATTTGTAGGATGGTGACATCATCAGACTTGACAAAGATGAGTATAACACTTTTAAAGGGTGTGAGTAGTCTCCAAAAAGGTTGCTCCTCCCCAGGGAGACACACCCACACACACAGAGTTGGCAAGTGCAGGATTCAAACCCCTACCTAACTACATTATGATACTACGGCAGTACGCATTTACAAGATGCTCTATATACATTACTGGGATTTCACCTTTCCACAGGTATATTTGTAGGATGGTGACATCATCAGACTTGACAAAGATGAGTATACCACTTTTAAGGGGTGTAAGTAGTCTCCAAAAAGGTTGCTCCTCCCCAGGGAGACACACACACTCGCACACACACACAGTTGGCAAGTGCAGGATTCAAACCCCTACCTACCTACATTATGATACTACAGCAGTAGACTTGACAAAGATGAGTATACCACTTTTAAGGGGTGCGAGTAGTCTCCAAAAAGGTTGCTCCTCCCCAGGGAGACACACACACACACAAACACACAATTGGCAAGTGCAGGATTCAAACCCCTACCTAACTACATTATGATGCTATAGCAGTACACATTTACACGACGTGCTATACACATTACTGGGATTTCACCTTTCCACGGGTATATTTGTAGGATGGTGACATCATCAGACTTCACAAAGATGAGTATACCACTTTTAAGGGATGTGAGTAGTCTCCAAAAAGGTTGCTCTCTCCCCAGGAGAGACAGACACACACACACAGTTGGTAAGTGTGGGGTTCTTAATCCAAACTAAGTACGTCTTTACACTTCAGCAAGCAATATGAAGTTACATGGTGCAATACAGACATTACTTGCTGACAGTTTGCCCAAAGGTTTTTTTCACATTTGCTAACCTCAGCAGGCTTATCATACTAGGTGTATTGTGAGTGTATTGTATGCATAGGCCATGACCATATCATATATGGGTTGATGCACCACATGCTGGCACACACAGGGTCAAACCGTTGGCTAAGCTCTGTCAACCCAATACTGGACAATACAGTCAAGAGGAGTAGGGTCATACAACCACAACACCAACAGTCTCACATAGACCTACAATATAAGCACCAGCAAAACACACACATAAATACACATTACCATACTCGGAGAATTCAAATATTAATCTGAAAAAGAGAGTGTGTCCTCCTAAGCAGACAAGCAAGCAACATGCACCTCCAAGCACACGCCAGAAAACACATAATACACCAAAGCAGTGTGCCTCACAACAGGCCCTAAGGCAAGACAACATACCCAACACACTAGTAATAGGTGACTCCATAGTCAGGCACACAGATGTTCTACTCACTCAGCTGGACAAGGGGAAGGTTACTGTCAGTTGTCTGTCAGGTGCTATGATCCACCACATAACACAAGCACTTACATCACTCCAGAACAGGTACATATATGACATGTTCTTTGTACATGTCAGAGTGAATGATCTGAGACATACCTCCCAGGACAACATGACAACAGATATATAGTAGCTCTATGATCATGTAGCCCAGGCTGGCATGACCCTGACCTTGAGTAGCATCTTACCTTCACCTACATGATATTGCAATATAACAGAAAGATGATAAACTTCAACAATTGGCTGAGCTTCTGCTGTCATTCAAAGGGGATCCAGTCTCTGCCTGTGATGACATGATAGACCAGCCTCGTTGCTTTGCTAGAGATGGTTTGCACCTGTCACCCCTGTGTTTCTGAATACTGGCCAAGGCTCTTGCTGTCCCCATATTATCTTTTTTAGGCAAGGCTCAAAGGTTCATAGGTTCATAGGTAAGTACTAGGCTATCAGCCCTTGGGCCTATACAAGCCCAGCCAAAAAGGTACCCTGGCTTTTGCCACCCAAGAAATGTATTTTCCTGTGCCACTGTCAAGCAGAGACACAGAAGTGATCCCCGGGGTGAATTTCTTATTTCCCATCCAATCATCAAGATTTTTCTTGAATATTGCTAATGAGGAGTTTTGTTTGATATAAATAGGTAGTTTATTCCAGAGTATTGTAAGTCTCTGGGACAGGAATCTATCCCTCTGGCATGTTCTGTTTATTGTGGTGACAAGGTTTAGGTCCCTAGAGCATGTAGCTAGGAGGGATTGTGATTTCTTTAAGTGAAGCATGTCCAACAGCTCTGGGTTTGACATAGCTTTGTATGTTAGGCAGAGATCACCTCTGAGTAGGCGATATGCAACGGAGTAAAGCTGGAGTTTTTTGAGACGGTCTGTGTAGGGCATGTGTTTGAGGCCAGTAATCCTCTTTGTGAGGTATTTCTGCAGCCTTTCCAGTTGTTGTAGATGTCTTGTGAGGTACATACCAAAAGGGGCATTGTACTCTATAATGGATCTAATTAGCGATGAGTAGAGGGGAACAATGACCTCTTTTTTTTGCATGAGAAACCTTTTTTGATGAGGTGTGCCACATAGAAGGATTTCCTGACTACTGTGGCAAATATGGTTATCAAAGGAGAGACTACTGTCCACCTGTGTCCCAAGGTCTCTTATCACACTTTCGGTGTTAAGTATACTACCGCCTATGTTGTAGTTCATGGGTACAGAGTTTTTACCAAAGGGGATGACAATGCACTTTTTGGCATTGAGCTTGAGGCCATGGCTTTGACACCAGGCATCGTTCTCAGTGAGGCCCTTTTGTAGGATGTCCACATCGTTAGTAGTTTCGACTATGGCTCCTAGTTTTCAGTCATCTGCGAACTTCATTAGCCAAAGACCTTCTGTGTTAGCCTGTACTTCAGAGAAGTAGATACCAAACAGGACAGGACCCAGGACTGAACCCTGTGGTACTCCACATGTCACTGGTCTGATGTCTGATTTGGAGTCTGCTACTTTCACAGCGTGGGTTCTGTCAGTGAGCCAGTTGGCAACCCATCTTGTGACATAGGGATTTATACCTAGTTTAGTGAGTTTATCTATAATTCCAGAGTGGGGGATGGTGTCAAAAGCCTTGGCAAGTTCTAGATAGACTGTGTGAACCACCTTACCCTTGTCTATGGCTTTGGTGACTGCTTCAAAGAAGTCTATCAAGTTTAGGGGACATGATCTGCCTTTTACAAACCCAAACTGGTTGGGGTCCAGAGTTTGGAGATTACCAATGTCTTTGTTTATAAGTTCCATGATGATACGTTCCATGGCCTTGCAGACCAGGCTCATCAGGCTAATGGGGTGCTAGTTCCCGGGGTCCGTGGTGGCTCCCCCCTTGTGTTGTGGGATAACCGTCGCTGTGCACCATTTAGCAGGCACAAAGCCTGAGGTGAGGCTATGATTGAACATGGTACTTAGGTGTGGTGCCAGTTCGTTCTGTAGTTTGTGTAGAATGCAGCCTGGGATGTTGTCTGGTCCCATGTATGCTGTGTTTCTGGCTTTGGAGAGTGTGGTTTTTACCTGTGCAACCGTAATTACAGGAACTTTGCATTCTTCTAGTATAGAGATGGGCTCTTTAATGGGTGAGAGAGGGGGTGAAGTTAGCACTAAACCTATCTGCCAGGATGTTGGCAATATCACTTGGGTCTGTATATTTAGTGCCATTGTGCTGTAACTCAGAGCAGATCTGAGTGTTGCCATTGAGAAGGTTCTTGACATAGCTATAGAATGCTTTGTGGTTGTCTTTAGAATCAGTGGCGATTTTGTTTTCGTAACTAGCTTTGGAGGATTTTATCAGGGATTGCAGCTTCTTACTGAGGCCGACCAGGGAGCTCCTCCACTCATGGGATTTTACTCTCTTTTGCAACAGTTTCTTCCTTCTGTTGTACAGTTTATTTATGGCAGGGGACCGCCAGATTGGCTTACTTTTTTTAGAGGATAGCATCTTGGTTCTGTTTGGGATAGCACGGTCCATGCACTCATGTAAGTGCTTATAAAGTGCAATTGTGTAGGATTCAGTAGTCGTACCTGTATTGTCCATCTGCATGGGTGTCATGAAGTTCACTACTTCTGTTTTAAGAAGCATGAAGTTGGCTTTGGAGACATTTTTTAACATGGTTTCCTTAATAGGGGGTGGGGGCAGAATGTGGATATGTAAGGTAATTAGCTTATGGTCGGATCGGACCAATGAGGTGTTGACTTCAGGTGTAGAACACCAGTCACTCAGGACAAACCAAACCCCATAACCAACACAAATAACCACAAAGTGAGCTAAATGCTACTCATTGCCAGAAGTCTCAGCCTCCAAATGCACACACTTGAGGCACTTCTCAGTATGGAGAATATTGATATCTGTGCAGTAACAGAAACCTAGTTCAAGGCTCCAGAGAGCACACCAACACTACCAGGATACTACTCATTCCATACCTTCCAGCATCAGAACCTGGATCATAGCATATAGGGTGGGGATGTATCCATATTCATCAAGGATACCTACACCTTTCTCTACATCCTCTCTACAGGATATGTACCCATAGAATGTTGCACAGCAATGTTCTTCCCACTCCACAGGGGTGGGGCCACAAAAGACCCTTGGCATTCCCGCTCTATGAGCCTGACTAGTCAGATCTGCAAGGCAATGGAGCCAATCATAATGGAAGTCAACAATAAAGACATTGGGAACCTCCACACAGTTGAGCACACCCAGTTTGGCTTCGCCAAATGCAGATCATGCCTCCTGAACTGGGTGGATTTCTTTGAGAAAGTTACCCAGGCTACAGATGATTGAAAGGAGCTCCACACAGCCTACCTATACCTTGCTAAGGCCTTTGACACCATTCCCGTGTCAGGTATCAAAGATGAACTCACCAACCTGGGCATAAATCCATACATCACAAGATGGATTGCAAACTGGCACACAGATAGATCCCACAAATTAAGAGTTGCTGGCTACATGTCAGACTCTAAACCGGTAACAACTGGTTCAGTCCTGGGGGCCCCTCCTGTTTGGTATATACTTCTCAGAAGTACATGCCAACACAGGAGAGTTGTGGTTGACTAAGTTTGCTGGGAACTGTAAAGTGTGTGCCATAATAGATTTCCCGGATGACACAAATATTCTCCAGAAGGGACTCTATGAGATGTGTGGTGTCAGAATCATGGCCTCAAGCTCAATGTGAAAAAATGCATAGTAATCCCCTTTGGGGAAAACAAAGTACTCACAAACTACCACATAGGTGTTACCCCCTAAAAACTGAAAAGGTAATAAGGGATCTGGGGACACAAGTAGATAGTCATCTTTCCTTTGACAACCATGTTTCCAAAGTGATTAGGAAATCCTATGTGGCACACCTAATCAACAAAGTGTTTGCATCAGGATCAAAAGAGGTAGTGGTGACCCTATACTCTTAAGTCATCACACCCATCATTGAGTATAATGCACAATTTTGGATGTACTCGACTAAGCATATCCAGCAGCTGGAAAGACCACAGAGGTACCTCACCAAGAGGATTACTTGCCTCAAACAGTTGTGTTATGCAACATAACTGGTAAAACTAAATCTGTTCTCCATTGTGTACCGCCTACTGAGAGGCACACTCTGCCTAACATACAGAGCCATGTCCAAAACATAACTGTTGAACATGCTCCATCAAAGGATAACAAAATTGAGTCTCACTGCACACTCCAGGGATATGAACCTCATCACAACAATGAATACAACATGCTGGTGGGATAGAGTACCATCCCAGAGACTTGCCTTACTCTGGAAAAGAGTCCCAATGTACATCAGACAGAGCCCCTCGCTGACACTCTTCAATAGGAACCTTGATGAGTGGATGAGAAACAGACAATTCACGCCAGGCATCACATCAGCAGCCCCAATAGAAAGGGGCTTAGGTTACTAACTAGGGCTTAGGAGACTAACCAATGGGGTGGTGAAAGCATGCCTATCATACTGGCTTGAGGCATACCACTGTACTACAGACCTTAGCTTCCAATTACACGCATATTAGTTTGTGACTTCATAGCCTACCCAATCCACATCACACTGCCTGGCCTGCTGTTATCTGTCTGCATAGGCCTGGGGGGAGATTACTCATATGCCTCTTTGGAGGGCATGATACAGCATTTGTTTTTGTTTGCATTTGTCTACAATTGTCCTGCTGGCTGTGACTGTTAAGTATGTGACCCCCCCCCCCAACTGGTATGTGTGAGTGACTTAAGTTGTGTCTGTGCCAGTGAAATGCTGTCATGGCTTAGTGGTTCAGGACTGTGACTATAGTGCAAAGTATCCTGAGTTCAAGCCCTGTCACTGCTTTTTATTTTCCTGCTGGCAGACCTGACTGGTTAAGGAACAGTGCAGCAGGTGTGAGCATGTTTACCCGACTTTGCTCGACTTTGCCCGATGTTGCTATGCCCAATTGTATTTAAATATTCTCAATACTTGTTAAAATATGCTTAGCAGTGCTTTATATTGCTTAAAATATGGCACTCATGCCTCAGGTGGTGCTGCAGGGCTGCCTATGTTGGATGCACATAGTACACTCCCTATACATGTTTGAAAACAGGTAGTGTCAAGTTAGGCATCCCTTTTACTGTATGTGCGAATCAAAGAGAGGTGTCATTTCCAGGGTTCCTACTAAGTCAGTGCATGTGCTATGCATTGCCTCTTTGTCAAGGCCAGGGCAAACTGGTTATTCCCTCCTTCTGCCTACTGGGGCAGGCTCAGGTTGTTCCTCCTCTGAGTCACGCTGTGCCTGTGCATGCCTTGGCAATGGTGGTGGGCTGTTTGGCCCTGCCCCATGCTGTTCCTGCTGTAGCTGTTTCTGCAGGATCATATTGTGTAGCATGGCACATACCATAACAATTTGGGTACATGTAGTTGGTGAGTACTGCAAGGCTCCACCAGATGTGTCCAGGCACCAGAACCGTGACTTGAGCATCCCAAACACACGCTCAGTTATGTTTCTTGTTTGTGCATGTGCCTCATTATGGAGTTCTTGTTCAGATGTGTGTGCATTTCTGATGGGTGTCATCAGCCACAGCTCCAGTGCATATCCAGCATCCCCCACACGGTGACCCTCAGGGATGTCCCTATTGGCAAATCTCTGGTACAGCTGGGTCAGATGCCAAATGTGGGAATCGTGATAGCTTCCAGGGCATCCAGCACACACATTCATTATTATGCCCTGGGCATCGCACACAAACTGGCAGTTGATGGAGGGAAAGCCCTTGCGGTTGATGTAGAGCCTACCCCACTCACCGGGTGGTGCTTTGATGCTTATGTCCGTGCAGTCTATTGCACCCACTACCTCAGGGTACTCTGCTATTTGGTGGAAAAGATGCATATTGCTGTCCAATGCCTCACAGGAATTGGGGAAATATACATGGTCACTGACATGTGCTTACATGGCATCCAGGAACTGGTGGAGTACCCTGGATGCTGATGCCTGTGAAATCCCCATCATATCACCAGTTGGTCTTTGGAAGGTACCTGTAGCTAGTATTCGTAGGCCTACACATACCTTGGTATCCACTGGGATGGGTTCCCCTCTGTTGGTTCTGTGTGTGAGGCGTGGCCGGCAAAGCTCAACAATTTGCTGTAGGAGGTCTCTGTCCACCCTATAGTGCTCCACTATCTCCAGCTCATGTAGCCCCTGGTAGGTTACCCTGGGTCTGTACACTCTTCTCCGTCTCCTCACTGTGGGTTGCTCATCAGCATTCACAACATCACTACCCTCAGCACCTTGCCCATGTTGGTTTATGATAGTAAGAGCAGCCCCTAACATTTTGTCTGACTTAAACTTTTTAAGCTTTCCCTCTTTGTATACTGCAGCATTGCAGAGTTCTTGAGAAAAAACAGGGGGGGGATGGTGTTTGCAGAGTTTAAAGTGCTGGGCTGGGCTAGTCTTCTGCCTGTGTAATTGGCTGATTCTGATATATTTCACCTGGCAGCTCTGCTAGTTCTCCTTGTTTAACTTCCTACTTCTTTTCCTTCCTTTTGCCTTTCTGTTTCCACCCGGGGGAAGCGCCGCACAAACAAGCGCAAACACACGCACACGCGCGCACATGCTGTGTGCATGTTTGCAAGGAGTTTCCTATCTTTTAACAGTGTGCACCTTTGGTTTGAGGTTTTCAAATAGGACAACTGTAGGCACAACTCTTGCAATCCTGAGCAACTCAGGGCAAACACAAGCCACTGTGCTCCAATTAGCTTACAGCCTGTCTGACACCCCCCCCTCATGATGTCACCTATATTCTACTCTTCTACTCACCTACTCCTACACTCTTGGGACATGCCTCACATGCTGGGGAAAATTGGGATTTACTATCCTTATCCTCATTTGCATAGGATTGCCTAGTAATGCATGGTTACATCTCTCACACTACTTAGTGGCCATGTTGTCTTCAGCCTGCATTCACCTGCATGGCAGAATAAGCTTTTTAGTGAAAATGCCTATTTTTGGCATTTTTTAAATTATTTTCTCGTTTTTATAAGCGCCGCACGTTTGTGCGGTGCTGTGCTATGCTTAAACATTGGAGATCGTGGAAAAAAAAGTTACATTTTTATATTTTTAAACATTTTAAAATGCCAATGGCTTTATATTTGGCCATTGGTATGCTTCCTCAACTGTATGCATCCTTTATTTGGAGCTGTCATAGCTCCGTTTAGCTATTTGCAGAAATGTACTCCGTTACTAACGGAGTACATTTCTGCAGCTAACACTAATCTTCCACGAACAGGTTAGTGTTTCCTAGATCACAAATTTACCTCATTTGCATAGCTTTCACCAGCAAATGAGGTAATTTGCATACCATGACCCTGTCCATGCAAGAGTAGCTTTAGCATTTCTCATGCACGCCCCTGCCGGCTGTACCTAGATCGCACGGCAGACATATTGCTGCTGTGAGCTCCTACACTCTTCTTGCACTCCGTGCAAGCTTTCGTAAATACAGGGGTTAATTTATTCACAATGGCTAATTACTCTTTGCAGTTGTTTCAGTTTCAAATTAAACAGGCCCAACTTCATTGTGAAAAGCTGCAAAAATTCTTCCAACAAATGAGCAACTACATACAAGAACCTATTTGAAAACCTGCTTCTATTAGGATCTTACCAGTTAACAATTTTTTATTTGTCTCAGGATTACAAATGTAGCTGTTTCAGGAGTCCCGGTTTGCTTAAAGCTATTATCTAAAGCAGTTTTGTACTTCATAATGTAATGCATGTGCAACTGACTGAGAGATTGTTCCTTAAAGGTTTTTTCTTATTAACTGTTGTCCTCAACAAATGCCCTCTTTTGTGTTTGTCTGTTTAGTGCTTGACATGTTTGTCAGCATTGCAGTTTAAGTTAGTATAACCTTCACTGTTTGATGCTGTCTCAGCTGTTTGTAATTTGATTTGATTTCTTTGCATTATTCAGTGCATTTACTATATGGCCCAGTTAGTGGCTGAAAAGGGTTATCTACCAGCCCACCTACTCAGTTAACATGTATTAAATAAAATAAAATAAATACATATTGACCATAAGCTTTTATTTAGATATGATTTCAGGCTTATTTTTGTTGTGTGTGTGTGTGTGTGTGTGTGTGTGTGTGTGTGTGTGTGTGTGTGTGTAAAAGAATGTCAGATGTCAGTTTTAATGAATACATGATAAAATTAGTACACTTACTAATGCATATTGATTTTCTTAAGCATGGCTTCTTTAGCACAGAAATACAGTTTCTGACAGTGTAATAGGAACTGACCTACTACACTGTACCAGAGAGAGACCTTGAAGAAATGACATATTGCTTTAGGATGTTTGACTTTTAAATTCCTAGGTCCATCACTGGTGTAGTTACAGAAGTGAGATTGCAGAGGTTGCCCCACATGCTTTACAGTGATAGCTTTATCATCCTGTATCCATTACCACTGCGCACAACAATAGTACGGAATGACCTTTACTGATATTCCCAACATTAGCCAGGTCTTTGTCGCCATTTTTAATCCTGACATCTTCATGTTTCTCTCTTTAGTACTGTACAGATGTATTTCGACTGACTAACACGTTTCCCTAAACTCTCCTTTTCTCTACTGTTAATTTTCCTCCTATCCAGACCCTGTTATAGTTGCTTATTTGAAATGACATTACCAATCCTGAGTTTCTAAACAAAGCTGGTATATAACATTTATATAAATTCTTGTTATTGTCCTTCTTTCACCCTATGTCATAATGCTGTTTACAGATTTTCTTGTTAGCCATATACTCACCATAATGTTCCATCTGTGCTGTCCATTTTTATTCTTCCTCAACAAATGGGTTCAGATCCAATCCCTTGGATCCAACTCTGCCATTGCAAAATTCGTGGCACCAGAAAACTCTAGCGCTACTCCCTTACCCACAGTGCATCAATCCCAGTTACCTCCGATCTTGTTTACTAAAAACAGCAGAAAGAAGTATGGAAAAAAAAAAAACAGATAGAGGAGACTATATCTGGAGCTATGTTCCACGAATGTGGCTTAATCAGAAAAACACTCGCTCTTCCAGGAGACTTTAGGGCAAGGGATTGGTGGGAGGGGAGTTGAGGAATAATGAAAATGGACAACACAGATGGAATGTTATAGTGAGTACATAACTTTTTTATCTGATGTTGTCAATTTTCATTCTGTCCTCAACATATGGGACATAGTTCCCAGCTATTTACATCCTCATGTGGACTTAAGGAAGGACATTCCTGAGCACCATTGAAATAAATGATGCTGTACCCCTGGAGACCATATCCAATTTGTAATGAGAAGCAAATGTGTGGGGAGTAGCCCAAGTAGCTCAGCACAAATGTTCTTAGAAGCTCTAGACTGGAAGACCGATGAAGTAGCCATGAGCTCATAATTGTTTCAATAAGGTATTTCCCAATTTGTTGTATAAATAAGAAATACAATGCATAAGCCATCTGGATAGAGTATCTTTGGCAACAGATTTTCCTAGTTTTATGTCAGAAAAAGAGGCAAATAACTGGTCAGTCTTTCTGACACTTTCTATTCTGTGTATGTAAAAATGCAATTGCCTGTGGACATCTAATAAATGCAATATGTATTCACCTTTGTTAGAAAATCTGGGGAAGAAAAAGGGCAAGTTGATAGAGTGATGACTATTAGTCTCTGAAACCACTTTAGGGAGAAAGGAAGCTTTAGTTTTAAAAGTGACACTGACTTTGTGAAAGATCAAATAAGGTGGTTTTGAAGACAAGGCCTGAATCTCTGAAATTCTTCTTGGAGAAGTAATGCCCACTAGAAAAATTGTTTTCCCTGAGAGATATTTTAGTTCACATTTAGCTGGTGGTTCAAAGAGGGTTGAGTAAATTACTTCAAAATGAGATTAAGATCTTATGGGGGAGTAGAATCTCTAAAAGGAAGTCTTAGAAGAAGAGTACATCACAAAAAGGTTTTGCATAGTCTATGGAAGGCAAAAGAAGCACCTTCAAATCCTGTGTGAAATTTTGAGATCCCTGCTAGCTGGACCTTCACTGTGGAGGAGCTAGCTCCATCTCCAAAAAGTTTGGCTAAGAACTCAAGGATACTATAAAAAGGGGATGAAAATGGATCAACATTGTTCTTGTAGGCACAGTAAGAAAATTGTCTCCATTTACTGGAGTAGAGTTTATGCGTTGATGGTTTATGTGAAGATAAAAGTATGTGATAGGAGAGGATAACACAGGCTGTCTGGCTATTAGTAGAATTGGAGAAGCCAGGCAGTCAGCCTGAGGTTCTGTGTGTCTGTATGAATCTTGCCTGTTGGATGAGACAGGAGATCTGGAGTCAGTTCCTGAATTCACAGTTGGTTAAGTAAGTGAGGCCAGATGAAGGGGAACCAAATCTGTCAAGGCCCAAAAGGTGCAATGAGTATCACTTTCTTTTCAATCCTGGTGCTTTCTGCAGAAATTTGGGATTAGCAGGATTGGTGGCTAGGCATAAATAAGGCCGGGGGGCCAGTTTTGAAGTAGAGCATCCCTTAGGGACTCCACCTGAGGGGGAGTCAGGGCAAAGGAGCTGCTTACACTTGTTTATGGGAGAAGTGAAAAGATCACAGCAAAGCTGGCCCCACTGCTGAAAAATCATATCCGCAATGTTTTTGTTGAGAGACCATTGGTGAGGTAGAAGAATGCACCTGCTCAGCTTGTCTGCTATCACACTGGACTTTCCTGGAATGTGTGTTGCGATGAGAAAGCGGTTGGATGAGATCGCCCATTGCCACACTCTGAGTACTTCTCAACACAAGGGGTAAGATTCGGTCTATCCTTGCTTATTTATGTACCAAACTATTGACATGTTATCTATTTTAATTTCAATCACCCCAGAGAGATCTTCTTAAAAGGCCTGTAATGCTAAAAGTAGCACTCTCGTCTCTAGGACATTGATATGGAAATTGGCCTCTTCGGAGGACCAAGTGCCATAGACAGTTTTCCCCAGGTAATACCCCCCACGGTAACTGGGAAGCATCTGTGGCCACTATGGCCATGGGCTGAGGGGGAATTGATGGACAGCCTTACAGAACCTGTTCTGATTGAATCTACGACTTGAGATCTCTCTTGAAAATCTAAGTAATACGTATTAAGGTTGACACAGGTTGATAAAATATTGACCATTGTGTAGCTAGCAGCCATTTTAGAATTCTCATAAAAAACCTGGCTAACATTACTAGAGTTATTGCTGCTGTCATTAATCTTAGGGTCTGAAGAACTAAGCAGACAGAAATTTTGGTGCTGCAAATTATTTTCCTGACCTGTGCTCATAATGTTTGAATTCTTAGAGGAGGTTATCATTAATTTTTTGTTGAACAATCTTCATACAAACTTCAACTTTTGAGTAGGTTCCATTTAAGACTTTTCATAATGTATGTTTATTCCCAGAAAGGAGCATGTCTGAAGAACCTGATTTCTTAGGTTCATAGGATCATACTAGGCTATCTGCCCTAGGGCATATAAGCCTAGCTAGAGTGTGTTTGGCTTTCGCCACCCATTTTACATTAATTTTGCTATGCCCTTTTTTGAGGTTAGTATACTGTGCTGCTGTCTAACAGTGACACAGAAGTGATACCCGGGGTAAACCTACGATCCCCCATCCACTCATCAAGATTCCTCTTGAAGAGAGTCAATGAGGGACTCTGCCTAACCTGGACTGGGATTTTATTTCAAAGTGAAGAGAACCTCTGGGTTATGAATCTGTCCCTCCAGCATGTCCTATTTATTTCAGTGCTGAGGTTCAAGTCTCTCAAGCGCGTAGCTCGATGGGATTTGGATTTTCTGAGGTGCAGCATGTCCATTAATTCCGGGTTGGACATGACTTTATACGTCAGGCACAGATCGCCTCTGAGCAGGCGGTATGCCACTGAGTAGAGCTGGAGTTTCTTTAACCGGGCAGCATATGGCATCTGTTTGAGCCCTTTGATCCTCTTGGTGAGGTACTTTTGGGGTCTCTCCAGTTGCTGCAGGTGTCTGGTAAGGTACATCCCAAAAGGGGCATTGTACTCAATTATGGGCCTGATGAGGGATGAGTAAAGAGGCACGATGACCTCCCCTGATCTAGATGTAAATCCCTTCATGATTAGGTGGGCTATATAAAATGTTTTTCTAACCACTTTGGCCCCGTGGTTGTCAAATGAGAGATTGCTATCAACTTGGGTCCCCAGGTCCCCAATTACTTCTTCCGTCCTTAATGGATTACCACCTATGTGGTAATTTGTGGGCACTTTGTTTTTGCCAAAGGGGATGACTATACACTTTTTGGCACCAGTTGTCTGTTTCTATGAGGCCCTTTTGGAGGATGCTTGTGTCGGCTGGAGAGTCGATTATAGCACCCAGTTTGCAGTCATCTGCGAACTTGGTCAGCCACAGTCCTTCCGTGTTGGTCTGTACCTCCGAGAAATATATACCGAACAGGAGAGGTCCCAGGACTGAGCCTTGTGGGACGCCACTTGTAACTGGTTTGGAGTCTGACATGGCTCCAGCAATTCTAACCATGTGGGTTCTGTCCTTGAGCCAGTTTGCAACCCATCTAGTGACATAGGGGTTTATATTTAAGCTGGTGAGCTTATCTATAATGCCCGAGTGGGGTAATGTATCGAAGGCTTTTGCGAGGTCCAGGTAGGCTGTGTGGACCACCTTCCCCTCGTCAATGGCCTTGGTGACTGTTTCAAAGAAATCGACCAGGTTTAAGAGGCAGGATCTGCCCTTAACAAAGCTGAACTGGGTAGGATCCAGTGTCTGTAGGTCCCCAATATCTTTTTTTATGAGGTCCATGATGATCCTTTCCATAGCTTTGCAGACCAAGCTAGTCAGGCTTATGGGGCGATAGTTTCCAGGATCCATTGAGGCACCACCTTTGTGGAGAGGGATCACTGTTGCTGTACGCCACTCTTTGGGTACATATTCTGTGGTAAAGCTGAGACTGAACAGTAGTTTTATGTTTGGGTTTAGCTCTTCTTGGAATTCATGTAGGACGCAGCCCGGGACACCGTCTGGTCCCATTGATGCTGTGTTTTTTGCTTTGGGAGGGCGGCTCTTACCTGAGCATCTGAGATGTCAGGGGGGGCAGCACTCTGCTGGGATAGATATTTGCCCTTTTGGTGGGGAGGGGGGAGAGAAGTTTGCGCTGAACCTGTTAGCTAGGATGTTGGCAATGTCTGTGGGTTCGGTGTATTTTTTGTCATTTTGGACTAATTCTGAGCATATCTGGGAATTTCCACCCAGGTTCCTAACATAACTAAAGAAAGCCTTGTGATTATTCTTAGTGTCCTGTGCAATTTTTCTCTCGAAGCTGGCCTTAGACGATTTTATGAGTGCCCGTAGTTTTTTGCTAACACTGATCAGAGATGCCTTCCCTTTTTGGGATTTTGCTCTATCATGTAATAGCTTCCTCCTTCTATTGTATAGTTTGTTTATGGCTGGGGTCCACCAGACAGGATGTCTGCCTTTGGAGGATTGGTTCTTGGTTTTATTTGGGATTGCATGATCCATGCATTCCTGAAGGTGTTCATAGAATGCGTTTATAAAGGATTCTGCGATCTGGGCCGTATTTTCCACAGGCCCGGGGGCATTGAAGGATTCCACCTTGGTTTTGAGGAGTGTGAAATTTTTTTTAGAGAAGTTTTCCACTGCGGTTTTCTGGGCAGGGGGTGGGGTCAGGATGTGAATATCCAGTGAGATTAGTTTATGGTCTGATCTTACCAGTGAGGGATACACTTCTGGTCTGGAGCATAGAGTCCCCATGTTGGTGATGATCAGGTCCAGTATGTTTTCCCCTCTTGTGGGAGTGGTACCAAGTTGTTCCATAGCATTTGAGTTTATAAATTCTAGGAACCTTTGAGCTAGGGTGTTGGAGCTGGAGTAATGCTCCCAGTCTATGTTTGGGCAGTTGAAGTCGCCCACTATAATGGTGTTTGGAGAGACCTTCATATTTTCCAGTGTTTTCAGGAAGGCCAAGTGGGGTTCCTGGGTTTGGGAGGGTGGTCTGTAGCAGGCTATAAACTAGAAGGCAGTTTTACCTACTGTTAGTTGCACATGGATAGGCTCTGATGCTTTGTGCTATGCCACCAACCTGGAGGTGTGGGTATCTTTGACGAATATTGAGACTCCCCCTCCTTTTCTGGTTTGGTCCAAGTTTTGGGGTTGAAAAGCATGGTATGAGGTATAACCTGGTAGTGCTGGGGTGCTCTCGGGAGCCTTGAACCAGGTTTCTGTTACTGCACAGATATCGATGTTCTCCATGCTAAGTAGAGTTTTGAGTGCATGCATCTTGAGGTTTAGACTTCTGGCATTGAGTAGCATTACTCTTAGTTTCTTATCCCTTGTGATACCTATGGAGGTGGGTTTGTCTTTTGAGCCTTGCCTAAAAAAGGCACTATGGGGGTAGCAAGAGCCTTTGCCAATATCCGAAAGCCCAGGGGTGACAGGTGCAAGCCATCTCTAGTGAAGCATCGTGGCCTGTCGAGCATGTCATCCCAGGCTGATAGGCATTGGATCCCATTTGAATGACACCAATACTTAAGCCAATTGTTGAAATTGATCATCTTGTCTTCATATTGTGGCATCATTCTTGGTGAGGGTAAGATGCTACGCAAGGTCAGGGTCATACCGTCCTGGGCCACATGCTCAGAGAGCTCCTCTATGTCTCTTTTCATATAGTCCAGGGAGGTACGTCTCAGGTCATTCACACCAGCATGGACAATGACCGAGTCATATTTGTACTTGCCTTGGAGTGACCTGAGTGCTTGTGTTATGTGGTGGATCCTAGCGCCCGACAGGCAGCTCACCGTGACCTTCTCCTTGTTCAGCCTGGTGAGCGGGACGTCAGTGTGCCTGACGATAGAGTCACCTATTACAAGTGTATATTGTAATATATTACTTGATGCCTGGTTGGGGCAGTAGTGTGCAAGTTGTCTAAATATGGAAACATCCAGAATTCTTGAAGTCTCTAGTGATCTTCTACTGCTGCCAAGCATTTGGTGAACAACCTGAGGGCTATGGTGAGACCAAAGGGCAGAACTCTGAATTGGTAATGAATGGCTCTCAGCCAAAACTGTAAATACCTTCTGGACTGCCTGTTCATCTTGATGTCATAGTATGTGTCTTGAAAGTCTGTCAAGCACATCCAGTCATCCTTGCCCAGAAATGGGAGAATGGACTGAATTGTGAACATCCGGGACTTGATGCATTGAACTGATTTATTCAGATTACTGAGATCCAAGATTGGTCTCCATTCCCCTGTTTTCTTTGGCACTAAAAAGAATCTTGAGTAAGTTCTCAATCTGGTCTGGCAAGACTTCTTGGATGATTATTTTTTCTAGCAGCTTTTGTATCAGAAGTGCTGCTTGTTCCCTCTGACTGGCTGGAACATTGGAGATTTTTCTCGAGATAGGAGGATAAAGGGAAAAGGGTATATTATATAACCTCTGGAAATGATCCTCTGCACCCATGTATCTGTTGTTATCTCTAGCCAGGCTCTCTGGTGCAGGAATAATTGACCTCTGATTGCCTCCAGAGGGGGGACAATCGGGCCTCATTTTCAGGAGCACTAAAAGGGTCTGTTGAAAAAGGAGTCACTGGACCCTTGGTTTTGTGGGCCACCTCTGCCACAAGGGTAGCATCTACCATTGGATTCCCCCCCCCTCTACCCATGTGGGAACCTCCTCCACTTGTGTCCTGGAAAGGACCCTGGCACTTTTTGAATCACATTTTTCCAGTGTCTTGTTGGTTGCTGGAGAAGGACCTATGAGGCTTGGAAAAATGTATGCTCATGGCAGATAGGTTATTTTCAACTTTTTCACACTTAGATAAAGTGTCATTAACTTTGGGGCCAAATAATGACATTCCGTCAAAAGGCACATTGATGAATGAATGCATGAAGGGCTCCACAAAATCACATAAGTGCATCCAGGCATGCCTCCTAATGGAAAAGCCAGAACATGCTGCCCATGAGGTTCCTTCAGGCACATGCAAAATTAACCTCATGGAGGAATTGGAAATTGATTGCAGGGTAGGCAACTGAGAGGCCAGAGATGCCTATACCTCATCAGAACTGGATCCTGAAAGGGTATCAGAGAGTTCCTTAACTAGGTCTCTCTGTAAGCTGGTGAAATGTGTCACATAGTTCAGACACCTTAAGGCAAAAGTCGCTAAAGCATAGACATGTTTCCCAAACCTGTCCATCAACTCCTTGTTCACAGGATGGACAGTGGAACTCTGGATATTTCCTTCTTAGTAGCCATGGCCATTGCATCAACAGGCACCTCTTTCATCCAAAGGTTTCTGTGCTCTGGTGCTGTTAGAATTTTGCCCTGTCGCTGGAGGATTGGTTCAATGGTGCCTGGGGCATTTCATGCCCACTGAGAGATCAAATATATGTGGTCATCAGTGGTCAGACTCACCCAGGAGGTAGATGGGTCAGTACCAAATGCCTCCTGGAACACCAACTCTGACAAAGGGTTGCTGGACTTCCAGCCACCTCTCTGTTTCAAGGTTTCAAGGATGTTTCCAAACTGGACATCTTCAAGAGTGGACAGTGGGGACCCTTCACCTTTATCAAAATCTGTCTTTTCCATGACTGACTCCTCAAGGAGTCTAAGTGCTTCCTCCTGCATGTTCTGTTCTTAGGGACCTCCTCAGTGGGGTGCTCTGGGGAGCTATTAGAAGAGGTGGGAATACCCTGCTGGGAAGCCTGAAGTTTTGGTATCAGCTGTCCCTGTGGAGAGGATAGATGAGACTCTAAATGAAGAGGTGTCAAGTCTGTAGACTGAATACCCATTGGGAAGGGAACTATCTTAGATGAGGATGCTGACAAGGCTCTCTCCATGACCTCAAAGACAGATCTCCCCAGAGAGGAACAGAGCCTCAGATCTGTAAGGGCAAACATCTGGAACAAAGTCCCTCCCTGCTCTGAGGAGAACTCCCCTAAGGCTGAAGTTGTAGCTGAACTAAATCTTCCTGAGTCTCCAAGGTGCAGGGATTTCTCCGAGAACTTTAGAGTTGACTGTGACACCCCAGACCTGACAGGGCAGCTCCAGCTCCAAGAGCTCTCCAGATCTGATATAACAGAAGAGCTTAGAACAAGCTTTGGATTCGAGGATAAATATATTCTTGGATCCAGTGCAGACTTGCTCAGATGACTCTGATCCAGTGTCTCCAAGACTGAGTATGGAGTTGGGGAGGAACTTGCACAGGTGGAGTAGTATAAGGTTGGATCTTGTGACCCAACTGGGTAGGAACCTACAGAATACTTGATAAACTCTGCACTGAGAATCCTTCTCATTAACCCCTCCACATCTTCTTCCATAAGGCTCCTGAAAGAGTGAGTGGACACAAGGGAAGGAGACCTAGCTCTCTCCAGAAATGGAGAAGGAACCCTGGATGGAACAGGGTCCACTGAGGGAGAGTATCTTGTCCATGTAAGGAGTGTGGAATGAGCCATGAGATCTGGCACTTTTGGTGTCAGGTCCGTAGGAGTCTGATCCAATAAATTCCTAGGCCTGTTAAGCTTTGGATGACATTGTGAAGTCTGATCCGATAGCTCTTTAGTGAGATGTCTTGGATCCAAGTGTGAAGTCAGAGCTGATACTTTTGCAATTTTCTTTTTGGGATCCATTGAAACAGTTGGATCCAAAAGAGTTTTTTCTTTCATTTGTCAGACACCTTAGAAGCTGTTGAGGTACTGTGAGAAATGGTCTTTTTAGTTTTCTCAGGGGAAGCTCCATATAAGGCCTCAGTAAAAGAAAAGGTAAGTAACCTTTTAAAAATTAATTTATTCGTATGCTCCACCAGAGCTCTAGGGTTGAAGGAGTGGCAAATGGAGCAGTTCTCCTGGAGGTGATGGGGTCCTAAACAGTAAACACAGAAAAAATGTGTATCTGAAAGCTGTATTTTATGACTGCATGTCATACATTTTTTGAAACCAGACGGTTTCTCTGCCATGCTGTATGGAGGAAAGTATCTTAGTGGAATACCAAAGAAGAAAAAGAAATAGAAATACATTTTTTAAAGAAAAAAAGGGGAAAGGCTACCAGCAATGGTGTTACAAGAGGAAAATGTGCTCTAAAGTGTAAGAAAGGAAGAGAGAGAGATAGAGTACTAACGATAGTACAGGAGAAGTACACAAGTGCAAAAAAGTGAAAAATATAGATAATGTTTTAAGAAAAAAAGGGTAAGTGTAATCAGTAAATAGACTGAAAGAGGAAAAATAGATTTTAAAGAGAACAATGATTCACTTGTCCTAATTATGAAGAGTCGCTTGAGAGCACAATAACACCACGTCTTTCACTGGAAATGGCAAATGAGGTACTTGGGTTGGTGCATTGTAGGTAAGGGAGTAGGTCAATGTTCTGGTTGCCATGAGCTTTTGCAATGGCCAAGTTGGATCTGTGGGATGCGATACAAACTCATATGTTGCGGACAGAATGAATATTGACAGCATCAGATCAAATCACATGTACATTCTATCTGACATGTTCCCAATTCATGTCCATCTATGGCTGTTAAATGCATTTATTTACTTTTGTTGACAAAGTTCATCCCACTTTGCCTGTGGTCTGTTTATAGAGAAGATCCAATGTGGTTTTAAGCAGAGTGGGGAAAACTTGGCCAGGGCACCAGAGAAGAATCCCTACTCATTTTGAGATCTTTCAGTTGGAGGCTAACTATCAGACTGTGAATACTGAATGTGCTAAGACTCACTAAGTTATAGCAAAAGATGATAATACCATATTGATAATGGAAACAGAGTAGTAAATCTTGCCTATAGCTATTTTAGGGAATTATAGGGAAATCAGAAACACCCTGAAGTATTAAGGACACCTATTGGGCAGACCCCCATGGAAAAGTTAGCAGGATGTTTACAGAACAGTCCTAAACTGGATGACATGTTGCAGAAGAAAGAGGGTAAGATTACTGTGCATTTACCTAATGCAACTTTCACACTCTGTTGTTGTAACCGGGCCTGGAGTAAGAATACTGAATGTTTCAGGTGGGTCTTCACAGGAAGTCAAATGGCATCCACATTCATGTCAGTATATAGACGCAGCACAGACTTCATATTATTTTTTCTAACTGCAATGAAGGATTTGTTTGTGTTTTTGTATTGGGGCACTAGCTTCATCAGTCAGACAGGATGATTTTCTTTTAAGTTGGTTATTGAGTCCTTTGGTTATGGTTCCCAACTGAACATGCTAATTAATGTAATAGAGTAGTCTCTTTTTATTTTGAATGTTGTTGATGTGCAAATCTGTGTTTACAGTATTCAGAATAAAAGTGCTATTAAATCAAGTTGTGAATAAAGTTCCTATAAATTTGTTTCAGCAAAAAGGAAAATAGTGTTATCTTTCTTCTTCTTCTTCCGGCTTTTCCCGGTTAGGGGTCGCCAAAGCAGATCACCTGTCCACTCATGATTGGCAGTAGAGTTTTACGGTGTTGAGTTGCCAGCCCAGTGCCCAACCTTCCACAGAAGGCACAGACACACATACACTCACGCCTAGGGCCAATTTAGAGTGTCCAATCCACCTACAGCATGTCTTTGGGATGTGGGAAGAAACCGGAGGACCCGGAGGAAACCCATGCGTCCACAGGGAGGACATGCAGACTCTGCACAGAAGGCACCCCAGCCAAGGATCAAACCAGAGAATTTCTTGCTGTGAGGTGGCAACGCTAGCTGCTGTACCACCGTGGCTGCCCGAAAATGGTGATATAATGTTCTGACATTATAGACATTGAAAAGAAAAGGAAAAGGAAGACCCAGGGTGTATAGAAAGGTGATGAAACATGCTTATTTATTTCAAACTTTTAAATTGTAAAATGCAATACTTTCTAAATATTTATTTTTGTGAACTCATGTAAAGGAATGCTGTAATATAATGGCCCATCAAAGTCAGGGTACATTTCTGTTGACCTAGAGCATATACCTGAAAACTGTTTAAAAAAGGTATTAAGCTTGTGGGAAATAAGGACCGTCTAAAAATAGCTGTACAATGAAATGTTGCAAGAGTCATCCCACAACTGTTATTGGATGTATTGTGATAAGAAAAAGATGAATGGGATAAGTAGGGAAAATTATATGCAGGAAGAAGTTCTGCATACATCAGTCACACGCTGTTTGCTTCAGGTAGCAGCATTTGTCTTTCAAGGACTCCAGTACAGGTTTTCTGAAATGGAGAAGAAAAAGGAGAGTGAATGCTGGAATTTTTAGGACATAATAGAAAGGATCCTGGGTCACCCGTGAAAAATAATGCTTGTGCCAAGTGGGTTTACTCAATTAACAGTTTAATAAATTTAAATGTTAGAAACGTATATAAAGTCTCAGTGCTTAACTCAGAATATGCAACTTTAACTAAGCTTTTCTAAGTGTGGTTGAAGAGGACAGTGGTTTCAGTAACTGATGAAGAAGTTGATATTTTTTGCAGAGGAGGAGCTGTAGAGGAATGCTGTGGTGGATGAAACTATCTGCTGATTAAAAGCTGTGGAGACTGTTGCAATACCTGATTTGTAATTTCAATATCCTCCATGGATCTCTACTCCACAGAAATTTAAGACTACCATTAATCTAAATTTTGTCTTCAGTTACTTTCCACAGATATCAACTGGTGAATATTTTCAGTTCCTGCAGCCAAGTAGCTAAGAACTAATCACTATTCAGTGTTGCTGCAAGCCTGAACCTCATATCTTTATCCAAACAAATTAAAATATCAACTTTGCCTGACATTTAATTTTTTGACAGAAGCAGTCACATTAAATCTGATATCATTTTACAAGTTTAGTTCTGCCTTGATTGTGTAGGCATTATGTAAAATAACATGCATTACTGTATCACATAAAAGATTGTTGCTGTGGTTGTTTGAACTTGAGTGGTCGCCATATTCCATAATGAATTGCGAAAGAAGCAGTAGCATTAGTAAAGAGAGAATTCTGTAGGAAATTAATTTTGTTAGACTTACCATTCTATCTGAACTGCTAGCAAAATGACTTGTATTTAGTTTCCCATGCTGATTGTCTCCACTTGTGCACTTCTTTATCTGTTCCACTGCCATCCCACCTCTAGTTTCCAATGTATGCTCAGTCATCCTATTTAATCGCTCAAACAAGCACACCAGCTATCCCACATGAAATTGAGGACTTTACAGTATTTAAACTTTCAATGATATGATCAATTAACAAGTAAAACCTTCCTTTGAATAATTAATGTCTCAATTTTCATTATATTAATATTGTTTTTAGAGATGTACTGTCATTTAAACCTGGAGAATTCAATGCATGTAACTCAATCATCTATTTATATTCAACTGATTCAATTTTGTTTGTTGCATCACAACCCCTTCTATTTAAGTATATCAATTGTAAAACCAAAAACTTGAAACTATGAGAATCAGCCAGATTACTATAACATGCCTAACTAAAGCATTCATTTTATTCTTTCTGCTTATATCACATATATTGAGGATGTGTGTTTAGCTAACTAAATTGCATAATATGTAAATGTATATTTTTTTCATTGTAATTGTATGTTCAAATGTCTTATCTTCACTAATAAACTTGCAGAATGCAGAAACTCTATGCATACAACTTCCTTTCCTATCAGAAATCTTTGTAATATTAGTTTACCTGTATCATAGAAGGCATTTCAGACTGCATATGTTCTTAAAGGTGAAAAAATGTTATCCTCTCCCACAACTTCCTCAACATCTTTAGCTGTATTTAAATTGACCAGTTCCTTTTAAAAATATTATAAATACTATTAGTATCTCTTGAATAAGTGAGGGATACCCTAAAGCATATCTCTTAATTATTTATAGCACTATATGCATGGTCATATTAAGGCACTGCCTTTTCCTGTCACTTATTGCAAGATTCTTGTGTTTATATATTTCATCCATAGAATATCTTCTAATCTTAAAATCATTAGAAACTAAACCTATTGTTTGTTTTGCATCTATGTCAAAACTTGTTAATTTTGAAGCTCTTAGCATTTGTCTTCAAAGGACATTCTTAAAAATGTCAGGTGAATGCATACTGTGGCAATACACATACATGTTCTTTTTGCACCTTCCCTGTAAGCAGGTATCTTTAAAGTACTATCAGTATGTTTATTTATAGAAACATTTAAAAAATTAATTTTGTATACATTAAAATTCATGTCAAATCTCAAGAAAATGGTGGTAGATTCTAAGTACATTTTAAATTCCATTAATAAATAATTACTTCTTTGCCACATAAAAAATATTTCATCCACAAAACAATTGTAAAACAATAAATTAGAATTCTAAATATTTCTATGAAATATAAATTGAGGTTCACGTTCTCTGAGAACCATATTGGTATGAGTTCACACAGGCTCTGCCCACAGCAACACCATCCCTCTGTCAATAGTATTTGTTATATATATATAAAAAAATATTTTGTTAGCACTAGTTCTAACAAACATAAATTACTAACTCTAATAAATTTATCATCTTTTAGTGTTTCTCTTTAACTTCAAATAAATTCTATTCCATCTAGGTTAGGAATACATGTAAATAAAGAACGTGCATCAATAGTAACCATAGCAAACTCATGGTCAGCCTTTCCAAGCTCCTATTCAAATAAATTACTTAAAAACTGTTTTGTATCACTCAAAATACACTCAGGATGATTCATATATATCTTCTTGTATCTCTGGAAGGCCATTTATGAATGGTATTTCTGGTACTGACAAACAAAAATAAAAAAAAAAAACAATTCTGTGGTTACATTTCCATGCATCTACAAATATCAATTTCAACCTAGATAAAAGGGAATGACTTGTTAAAATGTTAATTTCCACAAATATCAACTATCTGATAACATATTGTACATAGATGAAGCATAATTATTGGTGTTTATTATTACTGTCCCTCCTCCCTCATCACCTAGTTTAATAAATGTCAAGATTATCTATAAATGATTTTAAAACTAAACCTTCTTTATTCAGTAAGTTATAAAAATGATCTCTGTTTGTGAGAACAATTCTCTTATATTTTTCTCACAATTTGTAAAAAAGTTTCAGTGAGGTGATGCTTAATTGGTGTTAATGCACTAGGCATTTACAAAATATTTAATTGTTGCTCATTTTTAGAAAATTAATACTCCATATGAACAAATGTAAATCAGTTAGTGCATCAATTACATTACCATCACTAGAAAGAATAAAATAGAATCATTTTGATAACAATTTAACTTGCATGCTACAAAGTTCAAATTATAAAAGATTAAAGTTTACATTCTGACATACTCCTGGTCATCATATTTTGTTCTTCAGGGCTACATTTTTTTCTCAAGGTTTACTTCAAAATATACATTCTGTTCTCCAGGGTGACATCTTTCTCAGGCTGCACTTCAAAATATGTATTCTGTTCTCTAGTGCTGCATCTTTCTCCGGTCTACTTCAAAATATCAAAAAAACATTTACTCGAATTCTAAATCATTGACATGACAGCATTGAAACCACATCTCTGTGAACTGTTAAACCATCAAAAACATTCGCCAGGAAAGGAACCACTTGGCTACCAAGACAAAATACAACAAAGCAAGAAAACCCCACCAAAGTGGGGGACTTTGTCCCCACCCCACTCCAATACTAAATATACTAACTCTGATATTACACTATAGTGGGGAAAAGGGCAAACTTCCCCATGGTGGCCAAGTGGTTCCTTTCCCTATTAAAGTTTTTGATGGTTTGACTGTTCACTGATATATGGTTTCACTATTGTCATCTCAATGATTTGGGATTCAAGTAAGTGGTCTTTCAATATTTTGAAGTAGACCCCTTCCTGTTCTCCTTTCTCTTCTCATTTCTGCTTCCCTGCAACATGATCTCTCTGATATGTTTTTTTTTTAAAGGATGACTCTCTGTTGGTTCAGGTAATTCAAGGAATTTTCATATGCCATAAACATCTGGGTCTATATTTTCAGTTAAAGTTATTGATGATAGACACACATTTTTGTTCTCCAAGTTCTTTACATTTATAATATTTTCACATGGTCATGAAAAATATTGCTGTTCTTATAGTCATGTATATTTCTCTGTATTTTTCTTCTCATGGCAATCATCCTTATTTCCTGAATCAAAACATTGTCCAGAATTTCATTTTATTTTGAGGAGTAATACTGAAAATAATCAGAGGTTTTAATGAAATCATCAAAGTTATTTATCTTGCTAAGCAAATCAGCCTCAATTGATGAAAAAAGTAATTCATTAAGTATTGCATAAAATCTGTGCTCATTTTCAAATTCAGTAGTTGCCATTTCTTTAACAGTTCAAGATACCAATCTTTATATGAGGACATTTTAATAATACGCAGTCCCCTTAGTACAATATCTTTCTTCAAGTATGCATCAAAGGTTAACCACTGCCATTGAAGTCTCTTCAATTTCAAATCTTTTGTTTTAGTTCTTTGTTCTGTTCACTCAAGCTTACCTGAGAAATCTCTGCAAAATTAGCTGCAATTTGTGTGTCTTTTTTGTCAGGGAGCATATCGCCAGCTATTTCTCTAATCCTTTTCACATCATGGGTTTGTACATTCTCAGATAAAAAGGAGGGGTCTAATCCAATTCAGGTATCACTACCATCTCCCTCCTTTGGAGTCAGAAATACAAAATGTAAACCAAAAAAACAAACAAATTCAAATACTGAATGTGTTGACCAGTAACAGATTCAAAGTCAGACTATGAAGAAAACAGAAATCATGCTGGTTACCATGATGGAAGTGTAATATAATTTATCAACAAACAATACTCATGTTCACTTTTCTGGTCATTGAATAGTAATAAATAAGTAAATAAATAAATAAATACAGTAAAACTGTATACGCTACATAAAAGACAACCCCAGCCATTCCCAGACTACCACATTGCATGCACTCTAACAAGCATTTGTTAAATAAAGTACTCTCAAAGTGGACTGTTGAAGATAAGGAAGAGGTTATGTATTGTTGCTGTTACACAAAAAGACCAGAATTTCTAGAAGGAAGATATGTACAAACATTTTGTTAGCAATTAGAAGAAATAAAAATAATTGCACAAGGAAAAACTGTCAAAAGCTACAAATAAAAGCGTGCATTCCTTAATACACCAAATCAATGAAAAATGTTATATAGATAAATCAGCTTTGGGCTGCCTGGAAAAAGAAACAACAGAATAAGCATGAAAATATGAAGAATGAAACCAAGAGATTTTTGAATGCTATAAAAAAAACATGCTCATGGGAAAGAAAAAGAGAATTGATATGGTATGATATTTATGTAAAGGAGAAAGCCAGACTAATCAATTCAAGAATCAGATTCAAAAATCTTTGAAGAGAAATACAGGCAAAGACACCCAGATATGAAAAATTTTACAGTGCGAAAAAATAATATCACAAAGAGGGAATGTAGAAAACAAGATCAGTAAGGTAGATTAAACAAACAGTCAAGTGATGGACTATATGTGAAGTGAAGCATTTGTGTGGAAACTAGATCACAGGCTGTGTCACCACATGATGGGCCAGTGGGTCCACAGGTTAAGAAGGGGCTGGGGGAATAAGATGCATCATAAGATGCTGTATTGCAGGGCAGTGGTTTGGAGCCTGCTGTAGGAGACGTGAATGAATGTTCAGCTGAAATTGCGTGATAAGGGAAAGAGCATGAGACAGTGGCAAATCTGACACAGGTAAAGTTGTAGCATGATGGACCAATGAGTCCATCAAGTAGCATCAAATGAAGTAGGATGCATCTGAAGAGGACATGTCACAGGGCAGTGTCCTGGAACCTTTTCTTGGAAGAGTTTCAGGAAAGAAAGAGCAAAGAAGATGCTCACAGTCAAGAAGAAAAGGATTTAAGTGAAGACCAACTTGACGTAATAAAGATGGACAGACATACTCAGATATAGGAAAGAAATAGATTACAGAATGTAAATAAGACATAAATTCTTAGAAGACAGATGAACAGATGAACATGATGTGCAGGACTATTAAAAGAAACTCAGGTGATGTAACAGAAGTAGATAGGATATACTATTGCACATCTAAACTAATAATGGATAAAGTGTTACCACAGAAATGTAGAGTAACAATGGAAAGGAAGTCAATAAGCAGACTGCTAGCATGGAGGCATCAAACAGAAAAAACTATAAAACAACTAAAACAAAAGTATCACTGTTAGGCTAATATAGAAATGGGAGCAGATCATCAACAATTCTTAGAAAGATGTGGTAAAAGCAACACGCAATATTTAAAGATGCCATGATCTGTTGTATACTGTTGCCAATAATCAACTAAAAATATCAGCACAAGCAGGAAAACTTATAACGTAAGTAGATAAATGCAAACAAAATGTGCACTATAAGCAATTCATTGATGACCCAAAACGTTTTTAAAGAGAACTGGAAAACAAAGTGAAAAGAACAGAAACACCACCAAAAAAACGAAGAAAGAAATAAACACAAGATCCTCTTGAACATAAGAGGGATGCTGAATCAATAGCACAATTAAAATAAACTGTAAGGGGCTCTAATCAGGAGGATATTAAATGGGATGAAGTAATAGCCAGAGAAATTGACAAAAAGTTAAGTAAGACTCCCGAATGGAAAACCCTATGCCCAGATGCAGTACCTAACTTCTGTGTAAAGGTATTAATATATTTAGACAAAGATTTAGATCTGAGTAAGAATTCCTTGTGTTTGCATCCCATGCAGATACTAACCTAGTTGACAACAGGAAAAACAGTACTCCTTCTTAAGAGAGAATCTGAAAGCATTCTAAGAACAATAGACCAATAACTTGCCTTCCAAAAATATACAGATTATATACTAGAACTGATGCAGACAGAGTTTATAGCCATTTAGAAAAAAAAAAAATTAAGGCAATAGAGTAGAAAACGTAATAAAAGACAGTCATATAGAACAAATGATTATTTGTTGCTAAACAAGGCCACAAAAGAGGGTTATAAAAATGGAAAGAATCTAAGTATGGGGTTTATATATTAAAAAAAAAATGACAGCATCCCACATTCATGGATAATGGAATGCTCTCAGATGTACAAGATACATGGGGGTCTATATCAGAACATCAAAGTTTTAAAACTTTGAATGTTCTAATATCAACCTGTTTTAATTGAACGCTAAAAATAGCGTAGCTGCAGAACACAGAATTCTTTCCTAGGGAAAGAATTCAGTTGACCAGTTCTGTGGCTTCGCTATTTTCTGTGCTGTGTTGGAGATTTACGGGTCGGGTTCAGGTAAGTGTGCGATTGTGAGGTTGTTAGGATTAAGGCGTGGGTTAGGTGAGTTAGGGTTAGGGCGTGGGTTAGGTGAATTAGGTTTAGTGTTGGGTTAAGTGAATTAGGGTTAGAGTGCGGGTTATGTGAGTGTGCGATAGTGACAGACCTTAGGATTAGGGTTTGGGTTAAGGTAAGTAGATAGATAGTAGTGTATGTATATTTAGTGTAGGGTTAGTTGTAGGATTATAAGTGTATGTGTGTGTATTGATGTTTTTTAGGTGTGCTTGTGTGTATGTGTTTCAGAATAGCAAATGTTTTCCCAAGGAAATAATTTGCTGTTCTGAATGTTCAATATTATGTGGTTTAGATATTTTAGGTTAGATTAAATTGCGTTTGCTATTTTCATCTTTCGATAACATGATATAAACGCGATACATCCTGCACTGACTAATTACATTGCAGTACTGTAAAACAATGGCAAGTCACTTTCCAGCTGAGCCATGATAAATGGCAGGTTGTTATCCCAGGGATAAAAATTCAAAGGGTATATTTCATGGTGATTCTATGTCACTGTTGCTGTTAACTGATTAAGTTGTTTACTTAAGAAATTAGGCTATGGTTTGAGTTTAAATCTCAGAAACCAATCATCTTTAAAGATATCTCATCTACTTTTTGTGGATGACTTAAACGTATGAGTGAGAAGATGAAATCATAAGTTCAAGTTGTTAAAACCTTCTTAGGTGATATAAGAATGACATTTGGTCATGATAAATGTGCAAAAGCAGCATTTAAAAAAGGAAAGCTGCTGACAGGAATCCGATATAAATTAACTTGAGCAGAAGGGAGTGTATAAATATTTGATAGTAGATGAATGGTCGACAATAAAACATAAACAAATGAGAATAAAACTCAATAAGGAATACTTCAAATGATTAAAACTAATAGTGAAAACTGCACTGACTCCTAGGAATAAAATTCAAACAATAAAATAATTTACTGTTCCATTTTTCAAATACAGTTTTGGTGTAATTGCATGGCCTCAAAATTATTGGATCAACTGGATACAAAGTAGGAAAAATGTTTTATGTTTATCCAATGATATATAAAAATCAGTGTAAACCAACATTATAGATTCCTCACTCTAAAGGAAGTATGGGACTCCTTGAAACTGATTATATAGATCGTAATCCTGGGACTGCATGCATATTTGCTGACCTAATCAGATCCAAATAAACAAATGTTTTAAGACATAAGGAGAAACACAAGATGATCCCTAGGATTCCATAAACCCAAAGCCTACATGGAGTTTACATGTGCTCATAGTGATTCTTGGAGAGTAGCAGCACTCTGCATATTCATGCCACACACCATGTTTAAACATAAATAAGCAAGGTTTTGTGGATGGCAACAGTGCTGCCAGTCAGGAAACAGTGTAAGCGAACACAGATAGCACTCCTGTTTAATCAGAGACTGAAGGTCCACAGTCTTTTGCAGAATGTCACAAGGATCACCAAGGCCTCACAGATAGCTCTCAATCTCTAAGTGCAAGACATCTGGACAAAGGCTAACATAATGGGGGGGGACAATGACCCAGAAACAGGGACATATTTGACATACTTGCCCTATATAAATGTACTAGAATAACCAAGGATTTGTGTTAATATACATGTTCTGAATGATTTGAAGTTTGAAACTCAAAGGTATGTAATTATTGAGTCACATCAGTCATGAGATCATCCCAGTGATATGGCAGAAAGCAACAAATTTGATAAGGAACACATTCTGTGAAAATCTGGACAGTTGAGATGCATGAATGTTAAGTATATGGTCCAAACACAATACAGGACAGTGTGTCTACAGTGAAGAGTATTGTGAAATCCCATTCCTGGCATTCTGTACTGAAGATGTGTAAATGATCTGTAATGGTACATGGACTGCCATGTAAAATAAACACTCAGGGAAGTGTGTGTACTGACTAGAGACACACAGATGAATTGTAGAAATGAACACAGGGAAAGAGGACAGGTGAAACAACCTAATGTACAGCAAATATGGGGATGTCAGTGAAAGAAGGTTGCAGCAGCTACACCAATCACATATCAGTACAGTGCACTAGGGACTGCACAGTGAAAATGTGTATTTTGTGACTGTCACACAAGGTGACATAAAAATGGGGAGAATGTCTGTGTGAGATAATCATTCTTACATGAGTAATGCAGAGGACATCTGTCAGTGATGTGACATCAATTGGGGTATGGTGCATACTATGAAGCTGTGCAAACTGATTTGTCTAAATGAGTGTAATGTCAGCAGAGATCACCAGTAAGTTGGACACAGGTAAAGGCTCATGGACAACATTAAAAGAAGCAACCACAATCATGGACAATATCAGAATAATACTACCAGTAATCCCATGGTTCTGACATAACATATGAGATTTGGAGTGATCAGAGATGATTCTACACAAACACGCCTATACAACTATTATGATGCATCCACACTCTATGAGGCTAATTACACACTCTGTTCTGGCACTGGGGACACTGATATACCTGTATGCGACATATGAGCAACACACACACACAGACACACACACTCATACATAGACACTGTCATGAATTTTACCTATGCCATTAATATTATCAAACATCCGTGTATGTGCTGTGTGCATCACTAGAACAGGTAGCACACATCCATCTGGTGTAACAACTTGATGGAGGTTCTGCATTATCTGAAAGTAATGTTTATGCTACAAAAAGAATACTCAGGTATGGTCAGTTTGATGTGTAACAGCTCACTGTGACAAAGGTGGTACACTTAGTTACATATCAGTGGAAGATGTGTAGGGAGGTGCAGGAAGAAGTATGCACTGTACTCAGTTACTGATGTGATGAAGGCTGGGAACTATGGAGGTATTATGGCCTCTGATATGGATGTCCTTTATGTACTCAGTACTTGTGTTACATACAAAGGAGTAATCACCATGGTGACCACATGCTGGTGGATGTTCCGCTTACCATCTACCCCAGGATACAGGTAACATACATATTGGTCTGATTATAGGGTGTTCATAGGTTCATACTAGGCTATCTGCCCTGGGGCATTTATAAGCCTAGCCCGATTGTGTTTGGCTTACGCCACCCCTTGATTTGAGTATACTGTGCCCTTTTTAAAGTTTAGTTTACTGTGCCTCTGTCTAATAGTGACACGGAAGTAATCCCCGGGACAAACCTACGATCCCCCATCCACTCATCAAGATTCTTCTTGAAGAGAGTCAGTGAGGTGCTCTGCCTAACATGAATTGGAATTCTATTCCAGAGCGAAGGGAGCCTCTGGGTTATGAATCTGTCCCTCCAGCATGTTCTATTTATTTCTGTGCTGAGGTTCAAGTCCCTCGAGCATGTGGCTCTAAGGGATTTAGATTTACTGAGGTGGAGCATGTCCGTTAATTCTGGGTTGGACATAGCTTTATATGTCAGGCAAAGATCGCCTCGAAGTAGGCAGTATGCAACTGAGTAGAGCTGGAGTTTTTTTAACCGAGCAGCATATGGCATCTGTTTGAGTCCCTTGATCCTCCTGGTGAGGTACTTTTGGGGTCTTTCTAATTGCTGCAGGTGTCGGGTAAGGTACATCCCAAAGGGGGCATTGTATTCTATGATGGGCCTGATGAGGGATGAATAAAGGGGCACGATTACCTCTCTTGATCTAGATGTGAATCCTTTCATGATGAGGTGGGCTATGTAGAAGGTCTTTCTAACCACTTTGGCAATGTGGTTGTCAAAGCAGAGATTGTTATCAGCTTGGGTCCCCAGATCCTTAATTACTTTCTCTGTACTTAAACGGTTACCACCTATGTGGTAATTTGTGGGCACATTGTTTTTGCCAAAGGGTATGACTATACACTTTTTGGCATTTAGCTTTAGACCATGGCTCTGGCACCAGTTATCTGTCTCTGCGAGACCTTTTTGAAGGATGTTTGTGTCAACTGGAGAGTCGATTATAGTGCCCAGTTTGCAGTCATCTGCGAACTTGGTCAGCCATAGTCCTCCCACGTTGGCCTGTACCTCAGAAAAGTAAATACCGAACAAGAGAGGTCCCAGGACAGAACCTTGTGGGATGCCACTTGTGACCGGTTTTGAGTCTGACATGGCTCCACCAACTCTGACTCTGTGGTTCTGTCTTTGAGCCAGTTTGCGACCCATCTTGTAGCATAGGGGTTTATATTTAGGCTGGATAGCTTATCTATGATGCCCGAGTGGGGTATTGTGTCAAATGCCTTTGCGAGGTCCAGATAGGCTGTGTGGACTACCTTCCCTTCATCTATGGCCTTGGTGACTGTTTCAAAGAAGTCGACCAGGTTCAAAAGGCAGGATCTGCCCTTGACAAAGCCAAATTGGGTAGGATCTAGTGTCTGTAGGTCCCCGATGTCTTTGTTTATGAGTTCCATGATGATCCTCTCTATAGCCTTGCATACTAGTCTAGTCAGGCTTATGGGGCGATAGTTTCCAGGGTCCACAGAAGCGCCACCTTTGTGGAGTGGGACCACTGTTGCTGTACGCCATTCTTTGGGCACATATCCTGTAGTGAGGCTGAGATTGTACAGCAGTTTTACTTGAGGTATTAGTTCTTCTTGGAGTTCATGTAGGACGCAACCTGGGACGCCATCTGGTCCCATGGAAGCAGTGTTTTTTGCTTTGGAGAGGGCGGCCTTCACCTGAGCATCAGAGATGTTTGGGAGGCTGCACTCTGCCGGGATAGATACTTGCTCTTTTAGGGGGGAGGGGGTGGAGAAGTTTGCACTGAACCTGTCTGCCAGGATATTGGTGATGTCTGTGGGTTCAGTGTATTTTTTGTCATTTAGAATCAACTCAGAACAAGTCTGGGAGTTGCATCACAGGTTCCTAACATAACTGAAAAAACCCTTATGATTGTCTTTGGTGTCCTGTGCAATTTTTCTCTTGAAGCTGGCCTTGGAGGATTTTATGAAGGATCGTAATTTTTTGCTAGTACTGATCAGAGATGCCTTCCTTTTTAGGGATTTTGCTCTATCATGTAGTAGCTTCCTCCTTCTGTTGTACAGTTTATTTATGGCTGGGGTCCACCAGACTGGACTCCTGCCTTTGGATGATTGGGTCTTGATTTTGTTTGGGATAGCATGATCTATGCATTCCTGGAGATGTCCGTAGAATGCGTTTATATAGGATTCTGCAGTTTGGACCATAGTTTCCACTGGCCCTGGGGCCTTGAAGGATTCCACTTCAGTTTTGCGAAGTGTGAAGTTCACTTTTGAGAAGTTTTTCACTGTGGTTTTCTGGGCTGGGGGTGGGGTCGGGATGTGGATATCCAGTGAAATTAATTTATGGTCTGATCTTACCAATGAGGGATATACTTCTGGTATAGAGCATAGAGTCCCCATGTTGGTAATGATCAGGTATAGTATGTTTTCCCCTCTTGTGGGAGTGGTGACTAGTTGTTCCATAGCATTTGAGTTTATAAATTCCAGGAACCTTTGAGCTAAGGTGCTGGGGCTTGAGTAATGCTCCCAGTCTATGTTCGGGTTGTTGAAGTCGCCCAATATAATGGTGTTTGGAGAGATCTTCATGTTCTCCAATGTTTTCAGGAAGGCCGAGTGGGATTCCTGACTTTGAGAGGGTGGTCTGTAGGATGCTATAAACTGAAAAGCAGTCTTTCCCACTGTCAGTTGCACATGGATGGTCTCCAATACTTCATGCACTGCCACTAACCTGGAGGTGTGGATATCCTTAATAAATATGGAAACTGCCCCTCCTTTTGTGGTTCGGTCTGGGTTTTGGGGCCGAAAAGCATGATACGAGGTATAACCTGGTAGTACTGGGGTGCTCTCTGGAGCCTTGAACCAGGTTTCTGTCACTGCACAGAAACTGATGTTCTCCATACTGAGGAGAGCTTCGAGTGCATGCATCTTGAGGTTAAGACTTCTGGTGTTTAGCAGCATTACCCTTAGTTTCTTGTTCCTTGTGCTGTCTATGGAGGTGCCTTTGACTTTTGAACCTTGCCTAAAAAAGGCACTATGGGGGTGGCAAGAGCCTTTGCCAATATCCAAAAGCCCAGGGGTGACAGGTGCAAGCCATCCCTAGCTAAGCAACGTGGCTTGTCGAGCATGTCATCCCAGGCTGACAGACACTGGATCCCCTTTGAATGACACCAAAATTTTAGCCAATTGTTAAAATCGATCATTTTGTCTTTGTCCACATTATACTTGGGGTATTTGTTTTCTGATGTAACAAATCCTCCCATGTTTACTTATAATTGCAGGTGCGGTCATGGCTGTGGCAACAATCTTTGGTGTGCATTGATAGTGCCTGTATTATATTAATGTCACAGTTGGAGTCAATGACTGCCCATAGTCTGTAGTTCTTAAGGCAACTGTTTGGACACAGGATGTGTATGTCATCTGTGATGTCCATTACATAAATAGTGGACAGGAAAGGGCCTAGCAGACAGCCCTGATGTACTGACCTGATAACTGAACCTGAGATAAAGGTCACTTCACACATTTCAACATAGTTAGATGCCATGTAATTGATCCACTGGTCTACCCACTTCATGATATAGCTATTTATATCCACATCTGACAGTGCTGATTGAATGCCTCTGTATGGATTTGTGTCAAATGCCTTGGCCTGGTCAAGTGAACAGGATGATAGTGTAGTCATCCTGCATGCTCTCAATGATCTCGAGGACATCTAACAGATGTAACTGACATTCTGTACCATTAACAAATCACACAGGTCTGTACACACAGCCAGGATATCACTAGTGTCCATTTAAAAAATGTCCTTGATGACAAGTTGGTCTACCTAAGAGTTGAGGAGAGTCAGGATGTGTCTATACATTAATTTATCATGTGCTGTCTCCCTGAGCTCAAATGGATGCATGTTCATGTACACCCTTCTACAGGAGCATGTGGAGGGTGTGTTGTAGTGTGTATTTAACTGTATCAAGACGGTATATGTGCTGAGTCACACCATAGGTGATCTGTGATGTTGTCACAGGCCATTGATTCTGTGTGATAGGCCTGGTTAAAGATAAGACAGTGCATACTGTCTATCTTTATCTGGCTTAGGGTTCTGATACAATCCTCTACTCAGGTATCATTGAGAAACTCTCCCAGCTGGTGATTAACCGTTATGTCACTAGGTGGGTAACCAGTTGGATCACCGACAGAATGCATACTGTGAAAGCTGGTGAATCAACTTGCACCAGTTGAGCTGTCACTTTTGGCATAGCCCAGGGATCTGTGCTTGGCCCTTTACTGTTTGGAATTTATTTATCAACAGTTCAGGCTAAAGTGTACAGCCTTTGATTTACCATGTTTGGTGATTCTTGCATACTGGGTGCAATCATTGAGTTCACCAATAATGATATACTACAGGAGGGGCTAACACAAACAAATGATTGGTGACAAAGCCACACAATCTACAAATAAATGTAGATATGTGTCTTTATTTTGCCCTTTGGAAAAGTGGAATCCTATGCAAATTACAGCATTGACAACAGTACTGCTATGCTGAAACACAGTGACACAAGCACTGGGAACATGTATATAGCAATCTGAACTTTATCAAATATCCACACTGGTATTGAAAGCCTATGTTGTGCACAACATAAGTCATGTCATCATATTCACATCTTAGGATTGTATGACAACACTGTACTTGAACCTCATCAGAACACTAATAGAGTATAATGCTCTGTTTTGCATGTCACCTCTCCAGACACATGCAGCAGCTGGATAGACTACAGGGGCTTCTCACCAAGAAAACACAGAGCCTACAAACCATGCCATAATGTATGTGGATAGACTGAAAGCTATGTCACTGTAATCTGTATCCTATAGGATGAGATTACTTCTGCCTGTCCTCCAGACCAGTCTCTGACTTTGCCCTTGTGGAAATAGTGCATATCCACAAATCAGACAATATAGTAATAGTGTGTAAAAGGCTGTCTGTAATGTCAAGCAATAGAACAAACACACTCACACAGACAAACACACTCAGTTGACTACAGTGAGAATAGAACCCCTACAGAAGTACACAGACTACAGAGCTCAGTACTTTACTCAAGCACAACAAAACATGTCTGTCCTTTACAAGACTGTAGGTCAACTTACAGTGGATGACATCAGCAGAGCATGTTCGAGAGAAGATGTTCAGAGGCCTGCATGAAATGGATGTGTAGGCATGTGCAACTGTCAAGATACTGTCAATCCATGGGATGGGAGCAGTAACTGTAGGATACACACTTCTACTCTTTGGGCTAGACACACACACACACACAGTTGACTGCAGTGAGAATAGTACCCCTACCTAAGTCCACAGAGTACAAAACTTAGTACTTTATGCAAGCGCCATGGCACAAGTCTGACATATACAGGACTGCAGGTTGACTTATAGTGGATGACATCAGCAGGAAATACTGGAGAGAAGATGTTGGGAGGTCTGTATAGGTTCATAGGAGGTTACTAGCCTAATGGGCCTAGGGCATTTATAAGTCTATCTGTGTAAAAACACAAGTACCCTTATTGAGCAAAGTTCGATGGTCATTGTTAGCAGAGAGAATTTGTGATCAGCACCGACTGGCCCTCTTCATGAGGGACATGGGTGCCACCTCAGGGGTGAATTTACAATCAGCCATCCATTTGACAAGGTTGAACTTGAATAGGGCCATTGCAGAGCACTGCTTCACATGCAGTAAGAGCATATTACAGAGGAGTGGCAATCGCTGACAGAGATATCTGTCTCCCCACCATGTTCTGTTTATCTCACAGGCTAGACTGAGATCCCTGGGGCAAGTTGTTCTTGTCCATTTGATTTTCAGATGTCCAGCATTTCCATTAGGACAGGGTCTGAGACTGCTCTATAGGACAGGAGTAGGTCACCTCTCAGTAACCTGCATGACACTGAGTACAGAGACAGGTCTTTCAGTCTTTTTATGTTTGGTATGTTTTGGAGGCCCTGGATAATCTCAGTGGCAAACTTCTGTGTTTTCTCCAGTTGCTGCAGGTATCTGGTGATGTACAGACAGAAGGGAGCACTGGACTCAATCAGTAGTCTGATAAGGGTAGAATACAGCAGAGCTATATCCTCCCTGTTCTTGGATGTGATGGCCTTATTTATGAGGTGCACAATGTAGAATGTGTGTCTCACCACTATGGCAATATAGTGATTGAAGTGTAGATTGCTATCAACATGTGTTCCCAAGCCTCACAAAACTGTATTTGAGCATAGAGTGGTGCTATGTATATCATAATTAGCAGGTGTACTTCATTGCCAAAGGGGTTAATGAGGCATTTTTGCTTTAAGGTTCAGTCCAGGAGTTTGGCACCAATCGTTTATCTCAGTCAGCCCCTTCTGTAATTTATTTATTTATTTAACATTTGTTCCAAATTGGAACAGAGTAAATTTTCAGTGGAAGCCTGGAGAGAAACCCCACACAAATTCAGGGAGGGCGTGCAGAATCCACACAGAAGGCACCCAGGCTAAGAATCGATTCGGAGGACCTCTTGCTGTGAGACAACAATGCTATGGCTGCACCATCCACATTAATACATTAACACAGTTGGGGGACTGTATATGACTGCATCCAGTTGACAGTCATCTGCAAACTTGGTAAGCTACAGGCCATCTACAATTGCCTGGGTTCAGAGAAATCGTTTACAAACAGTTGATGGACCAGTACAGATCCTTGTGGTATTCCACTGGTAAGTGGTCGAGTGATGGATGTATAGTCCCCAACTTTGAGAGTGTGTGTTCTGTCAGTGAGCCAGTTGGCTATCCATCTCTGTGGATTAATCCCCAGATAGGGGAATTTCTCTATGATAGCAGAAAGTTCACATCAGGGATCACACCAACAGCACTACTAGATATGGGTCAAGGGGACTAGCTGCTAGTACAAGGGTCTAGGGAACTACTAAAGGGGCGGTGAATACCGCACAACATGGCTGGGCTAATATATGCCTTCAGGCAGATAGCCCAGTACCAACCTATGAACCTATACCTGAATGGGGGATAGTGTCAAAGAATTGGATAAATCAATCTAGCGTCCTGTTATCCCTCATCCAGGTCTTTAGAGTCATTATCAAGAAGCCCACAATGTTTAATAGGCAAGATCTACCCTTGGCAAAACCAAAATGGGTTGGGGGCATGATTGTTGAAGGTCTCTTATGTCCCTGTGGAAAAGGTCCATGCTGATACCTTCCCTAGCCTTGCAGATTCGTTTTTTTTTTTTTTTTGGCTTATGGGTCAATAGTTCTAGTTTTGCTTGTTACCAGAATTATATGCATTGCATATCATACATCATTTGATATTAATGCTTGTAGTGTACACATGGTTGTATTGTAAATATGTGAAATATTGTTAGATAGGGCCTTCAGTTTATGTTTCCTCATGTTTCCTCATGTAATTTCTTGTCATAAACAGGAAATGGACAGTAAACAGCAGTAATATGGGTGAGCAGTGGGTTTGCGCAATGGTTGGCAAAGTGTTTAGGTTTACGAGATACACATTTTCAATACTTTCCATGTTTGTGCATAGTTAAGCAGTGTGCAAATGCGAGTCACATTGCGAAAAGTCTGAGTTAGTACTGAGTCTGTGAAACACACCTGCTGACTCTGTTGCTGGTGTAAATGCATTGACACATTTCTTTTTGAGCCCAGATGACACTGTGTTCCAGTGCAGATGTACCTAATACTTTTAAAGACTAGATTTTTTATAGTACATATATTGCTGTGTGCTGGCATAGAGCAGCAGGTTAAGCTCATTGTGCAAGATAACCGAAGCATTGTACTGCTGCTCACTGTCTCTGTGCATTAGTGGGTAATGCAATACTCTGTGCAAGCATAGAACCCAAAAAAAGTGAAGGTATCCATTGCTTTTTCTGGTACTTATCTGTGTTGTGTGTGATTCTATTTTTTGTCCAGATTAAAGATGTTAAAATAGGATATATAGGAAAGTGGTGAAACAGGGAGCAAGCAGGTGAGAAGAACAAAGGGAAAGCAATACAGGAATGTGCAGTAGAGAGGTAGGAAAGAACCATAGCTATCCATTTCTTTAACAGTGTAAACTGAAAATATGTGCAAAATATTAAATAAATTTGGACTGTCACTTCCACGATGGGGGGTGACAACAGAGCAATCATGTTGTATAGCCAATTGGACTGAATTAAGTGTGTCAAGAAGACACAAGTACGAAATGGAGAGATATGTATGGGATGATTTTTTTTGTAGGACAGGTGCCCATATTTTTTAAAATTTTTTAAGAGAGGACTGCTGGGTAAGAGACGTAGGTATATTTGGGTCTGCTACATTGGGTACGTGAGGAAGCAAATGCAGACATGCAAAACAAGGGGTAAGGATGGTGATGGACATAAAAGTTTGGGGGACACCATGATTGAGGTGAGGTAGGGGACAATGCAGACTCATGGACATCAATCTAAGAAGCAATGAGAATTGAGTCCTCACCTAGTGGACTGCCATCACTGTCCTCTTCTCTTCTAGTGGCTGAAGTGCTTGACATCTCCTCCTATTGACCATGAGGAAGAGCAGCCTCTCTATGTGGCAGAGGCATACACCAGTGGTGTGGTGCATGACCCTATGCACCATCTCTGGCAATTCCCTGTGGGTGACAAAGTCACCACCTCTGCCACTGCTCCCATAAGGTATCACTGGACCAGCTTCCAGGGCAGTACTACCTTGAGGGCACAGGTAGTTCAGGGGCAACAGAAGCAGTATTTCCAGGTTGACTCCCAGCCATGCTGGGCATTGGTGTTAGAGCTGGTGAAGTAGGGGAGGCTGATCCACTGGGACTGGCCTACCTTGCTGTGTTGTGTAGCACTTAGTGATGTAATAAACATGTATGACATGGAAACATTTTGACCACACATAATAGCAAATCAAAAAGAGAGATAAGGGTTGGGGTGGGAGAAAAAAAAGAGATACAAGCAGTACCATAATATGTGACATACAATGCATTAATGCAATTATACAACTCTTTTATCTGAAGTATTACATTTAAGTATATGTCCTAACAGATACACTCTATGCTACAGATTGCTGAAAGTAATTCTTGAAATGTGTATATATTGCACATATGCATGTTACAATTATACAGATTACAGTTTACAGCAGGCCATTTGTGCCACTGGTATAGAGTTTTTAATTTAATGTAAATATTATTGAAGAAATAACAATATTGTATCGCTGTGAATTGTGGCATTTGAACCCACAACCTCTGACTACAGTCTAATACTGGATTCTAACAACTGGGTTAAGCTATAGACTAATGCGTGCATACTTGCTTTTACAGTTAGGATATGCATGCACAATTTAATACAACTCTATAAAAGGCCAAAAAAGCTGTCTTTAACTTTTAATGCTACAATAAAATTTCTCTGCTGCTGCATACATACCACTTGCTTCCCTCAGTCTCTCCAATCGAGCAACATAAGCCTGTAGATTAAATTCTCATTCAGTGGGTGCTGGGGAAAGAACAGAAAAGAACAGAAGGGCATTATGCATTACAGTCTTGCCTATATTTAGCTTTCTAAGTCTTACAAGTACTCTCTTATTGTCATACTAACATAGCTGTGGGATATCCGCAGTCTCAAATTCCTGCAAGCAACAGTTGAGATTATCCCCTTTTTTCCTGTGTAGGTCATTGAATTTATGCCTGCATTGCTGTCCAGTATGTGGGATACCAGTGGCACTGGATACAGCCTGGGCCAAACTATTCCATGCCTCAGACTTGTACTGGGAACAAGCATAGTCCCCCTGGAGATGCCTTTGGCTGTGGTGCTTTATCAGGAGTCCAGTAAACATCCGGGACTCCTGAACACCCTGCCTCTGTGCTATAAAGTGTGCACCTTCTTCTCCAACACCAGCCATGTCTATGAGCCAAACTACAGCAATGGAAACTGATGCTTTCCCACCAATTCCAGTTATCACATTTACTGGTAGTGCACGAACCCAAGCAATGATGCCAACCACATTTGCATGATTTTAAGTGGAGTACAACAGTGCCAGTCAGGAAGGAATTAAATGATTGAAATTGGAAGGTTAGTCTGACACTTGGCCTTAGTTTGATGGGTGTGTACTGATGTAGCCTGGATATATATATATATATATATATATATATATATATATATATATATATATATATATATATACATATATATATATATATTGGAAATTGGAAGAACTGCTAAATGAGTTGTGTGCAGACAAGCACAGGCATACACCTGAAAACACAATAATGGTGTCTCATTCCTCATACATATAATTCATATCAGCTCCACTATCTAATGTGTTAAAAGTGAGAGCAGATATAATGAGAAGTGAAACAACAGTACAAATGTCTGGAATATCCTTTATTTGAACATAGAACCATGTGTATGGCAGTCATACACTTACACCTGTTGCTACAGGAATGTTGAAATAACACTTGTCTGTTTTTCAGTTCATTGCTATAAACTGCACTATCACAACAATAAAAATAGGTTTCACACCCTGTACTAGAATCCAGGACCATCTGTACTCCAGTTCTACACCTACACCTACTGCCACAGGACAAGTTACATGAAATTTCCTAACTTCCTAATCATTCTTAAGGACTCTGTGTTAACCACCACACAACACCACTTAGTAAGCTTGCACTGCGCTCAACAGAATTATTAGAATGTATCCAGTTGCAGTTATTGGCTGTCTGAGGTCTGTCTACAAGTGTTCGATGGCTGCAGCTGCTGGGGAACCCTGCTAACCACCATGCAAATGTGCTAAGTGGACATGTGCAATCAAATACAAAAATTGCAACAATGTATTGTTTTGACCTTTGCCCTTTTACAGACTCACTGTTTGCAGGTGTTCTGTCTGCTTCCTGGATGGCCCACTAGTCCAGTTTGCACACTGTCACACTTTGCGCAAACAAGATAAGCACAGCCAAACCTGACATTCAATTTCCATCATAGCGCTAAGCAGCGCATCATGCAAACACTGGCCTCCCCAAAATAAAAATAAAGAAAGAAAATAAAAAAGGGACAAGAAGTTGAAATTAGGAAGAGCAAACTATGTCATACACACTAGAAAATGTTGGTGCACGTGACATATTTCTACATAGGTCTGGATTTCAACTCTCACTCCAATAAACCTTCAGAATGCAGGAAGGATGCCTCATTCCTCATTGCCACACAAACAGCCTTGCAGCAAGGAACCTGAAATCATTCTGCATACAACAAATTGCAACATCATCTACAGTAATATGAAACCACACAATTGTTATTTGTACATTTATTCTTTTTGGATGTAGTGCACTAAGTGATCACACAACCAGTTGTGACTATTGCAAATATACAGCTCTGTCTTACCTCTCTGTGTTTGTTACTCATTCTTCCCTTATCTGACCAGTACTCTGAGACATGCCATCTGTAAGCCATTCTCTGTCATTGTCCTTAAAATGTATGAGGATATTAAATTACAATAATGTCATATGCAGTTGTTGACAAATGAAAGGGAGGTTGGATGTTAATGAACAGAACATGTGAATTGTGTGCTGATTGCATACATTTCCAGCCTTACATCTAACACTTTGTAAGTCTAACCTGACATATCCACTGGATGTAGGGCAGCCTGCAATGCTGTTGTGTTTTCCTTCTCCCACCCAGTAAACATTCACAGTTGCAATCCATTAAAAGCAAACACTGAAGGAGTGCCAGCGCTATGTTTACATTTGTTACATGGAGCCAAGTATTTGGGATTCAGAAATTCTAATGAATTCACATCTGATTTGCATCTTAACCATGCTAACAGCCCTGAATCTACACCAGAAAAAGACAACCATGTAGCTAGGGAAAAAGTGAAGGTGAGAAGACTTGTTTATGTGGCGAACACAGAAAAGAGACTATTACTTTGGGATATATCTGCACAGAGGATTACTGAAATTCAGAAGGTATGCTTGCATTCTGTCAGCAACATACTGCACATGCTGGAATGCAATTAAGAAAAATCTGTAGCAAATGTTTTTACACTTTTATCTGTATGCATTAGTTAGAAGTGTTCTGATGCCATAGGTATGTTTGTTAGGGCATTTTACAGGTATACATGATTGGCAGTACTTTAAAATGGAAAGTTCTGTGTTAAATCTGTAGGCATGTTTCAGGGACAGTTCATTTGATAGCACTTTTAGCATTTCAAAGATGATTTGTTAGCAAAATATGCCATTTGCCTATCCTTTTGGAGGAGGAGCAAAGCTGCATTTCTGTTATGGCACAAACAAGGATATGTTGCTATTGTTACTCTCCTTTTTTTGCATGAAGATTGTTAATATTTCAGTTCTCTAGACTGTTTTATGTTTCTCCAGTGGGTAATACTGAAATGCTACTTTTTCTGTTTTATCTGGGAACAATTATTTTATAGTTATGTGAGACTTATGTGTATTATCCTTCTATTCTCTTTTAGGACACCTAGGACTATGCCACCCAGGCATCTTGCATCTTCAATTTCTGAAGACCACCCTTTACTGACGATGAAAATCAGGCCATTGTTGACCCTTTTAGGTAGGCAATATGGTGCCTTCCTGCTTGAAAGGGGGCATGGAGATATGTGACACAGAATGCAGATTTGGCAGTAGATTGTTACAAATGTTAATGCTGTGGGTGGCCACAGCAGGTGATATGACCAGGTGCACTACAGGGCTACTGACATGATCTCATCTGCGTGGAGGAGAGCAGCTGCAGTGGGCTGTGATCAGATGGATACCGGGAAGGGGGGCTTGCTACAGAGCCACCACTAACTCCAAATGAAGATATCCTGTCCACTGTCAGGGATACAGACAGCTCCCAGGAAACTGCAAAACATCATGTCTTTGACACTTGTGCTACTGTTTCAGGGACAGCAAGTATGTCCCAGAAAGACCTTGCAGGTAGGCTTTTGTATCTTAGTTGTTGAATACTGTTGTTTAGTAAAACAATTTAAATCAATACATTACTTCTGTTTCACTAGAATTTTTTTTTTTTTTTTTGGGGGGGGGGGTTGAACATTTTTACAGCTAACAACACATAATTGATTAGTTTAGGTTGAAGTTGCCATCCAAGTTCTTGTTGAAAGTAAAGTTGATGGATGTAGAAAGGGGAAAACATATTTCCACCTGTGTTACTGCTAATTGTGATGATGTTGTCCTTACTTTTTGCTTAACTTCTTCCACCATCTGAACATGGTAAGCCAGACATTTTATGTCAGTATTGATGAGCAATTCAAAGAAATATTTTGGTGTGTGATGTTGATGTCAGGACTGTTGTGTGAATTACTGTACTCTCTAATAGTGGCGGCACTGTTATTTAGTTATTATATATTGGAGTATGGTAGTTTAGGTATTTATTTTTTCTGTGTTTTTTGCTTATTATCAGAGATGATCCTGACAGTGGAAGTGTGGGACGTCTACCACCTGATGTCAGAGTATCAGCAGACTCTGATGATGGTGTTGGCAAAACAGAGGCAGAGTTGTAGGGTGCAGAGGATGAATCCAACACTGAGGGTGACATACAGCCATCTCCTGAAATTCCACTGGACACAGCCAGTATGCCTGCATCCACCCATTGCAGTGTGCACTCAGATATTGGGCAGGTGGAGGGCAAGCCAGTTAATCAGAGAAGTGTGGTTACTGCAGCTTCAGTGCCTGTTGACTCTGGTTGTAGTCAAAGTGTGTGAGAGGTGCCATACGGGAGGGTTGTTAGGGATGCTAGGAGGAGGCCTGCTGTCAATCCTCCGCCTAATCAAGGTGTCTCTTCCCATACCACTCAAAGTATGTTTAGGGCCATCAAGGAGGCACAGGCACTTTCACATAGATGCTCCATAGAAATGCTTAAGGTTGTTGATGTGGCACAGGCTGACAAGTGTGACTGCCTCCTCCATGTTTCCAATTCAATGGATCGAATGAATGACATGTCTGAAATGAAACATCTGCTGGGAGGTGTCGGTATCCTCATATGCATAGGTCAGCCACATAATCTGCTTTTATCCAACGTGGCCATGCCCAATCATGCTCCCATAGCTGCAGTACTTCCACTGCTCCATCAGTTTGTGAGCTGTCCACACCCAGACATGCAGGCCATGGAGTTGTGGTCCTGGGCATACTTGTTAGGGGAGCTCATCCAGCAGACATCAGTCACATTCAGGTAGCAGTGCTGCATCTGACTGTGGGCATTGACATGCTAGTTTAACTCCAGGCAGAGACAGTTCTCATGGTCAGTGATGAACTGCCACCTCTACCATGCATGGCTCACACCTGTCTGACATACCAAGATGTAGAGCTAGCACAGAGTTTGGCTGTGTTCATGCAGACACTCTCACACCAATTTTCTCTGGAGGACCCACACAGCCACACATACATGACAGTTACATTGTTCAGCAATGCAGCTTAAACTCATTTTGTCTCACTGGCCATTTGTTAGTTTATCCAAATTTTGCATACTTCTCTACTTTACTCACACACTCACTGACCTTTTTTAGATGCCTAGGTTTCCTGCGCCACCCCCAGCACCCTGTGCAAGTGATGATAACTGTGCCATATCCCTGTTTTGTATCTTTTGGATTCAGGGATGCATAAACATTATTGCTAATGCTCAGGCTGCATAGCTGACTTAATGCTTAGTATATCTGCATGTTTGATGTTGAACCTGTAATTATACCTTTGACTTATATTGATTTTAGAAAGTTAGACAGTTGATAGCAGCAAAATTTTCCAATTTTGTTGTGAATGATCTTGCGAAGGTTGTGAAGTTTGAAACTGCAATGTGTATCATTACTTTCTAATTTCTGTCTTTAATGATTTTCTATTATAAACATATGGTGCTAAACTGAGGGCATACAGTGACCATCACTACTTTTGAAAGGAATGACTCTATGATCCTGTGATGCTTGAAGCCTACTATTAATAATGGACACATATAAGCCAAATATGTCTCTGCTGTCACATGTTAAGATCATTTCTGTACAAATCTCCTACCGCTACTTGCTTACACTACCAAGTAGAAAAATGCAAGGATATGTCAGTCATTCGTAGTATTACACAATGGACTCCAGATACAAAAAATTACCTTGTAAATCCAGCACTTGCAGCAGTTTTAGTTCAAGACTGACTATGTCTGATGCAAGCAGTACACAGCCAATACATGAGGAGGTAAAGGTTGTGAGAGTTGACTGGCATCAATGTTACTCTATGCATGTACGTAAGAGGGAGGTTTTAGGCCCTTAGGTGGTGAGTGAGTGAGCTATGCGTTACCTCTTAGCCAATGCAAGGGCATATTGAGCACACCTACATCTGCCTACATGAACAGCAGCTGCCAGTTCTCCCTCTGACTCCTCACCTGCGTGTGGCTGTGGTGATCTTGGCATTAGTGGTGGGATGTGTGCTCCTTCCTCTTGGAGATCCTGCTGAAGCTGTTTTCTCAGGATGATGATGTGTAGCATGGCACATACTGTGAATATTTGGGTCTATATTTTATTAGCAAATGCTTGAAATTGCGAACGCTATATAATCGACCCAAACAGTCCAAAAAGTCAAAATATCGAACACACGGATCAGTGATTTTTTTCCCAGGGAAACAAAATTGCTGAGCCGTAAAAAAAAAAAAACCCAAACACAAAATAAAGTGAGGGGCTTTGCCCCCCACACCCCCCCCCTACTTAAATATACCAACTCCAAGATCGCACCACAGTGGAGGAAATAGTAAAGTCCTGAAAATGTCCCAGTGATTTTTTTCTCTAGAAAAAAAGTCGCTGTTCCATGATTTTGGCATTTTGCGTAAACATATTCGACGAAACAGCGTTCGCAGTTTTAAGTGTTCGCTTAAATAATAGGAACCCAAATATTTCACTATATGTCTGTGGATTGTACTCCAGAGTTTCCCCAGATGTATCTAGGCACAGGAACCACGACTTCAGCAGCCCAAACACACCTTCTATGATATCTCTGGTTTGAGTGTGTACCTCATTATGGCATTCTTCAGCGTGTGTGTGTGTGTGTGTGTGTGTGTGTGTGTGTGTGTGTGTGTGTGTGTGTGTGTGTGTGTGCATTTTTGATAGGTGTCATCAGCCACAGTTCCAGTGAATAACCTGTATCCCCCAGTGGATTACTCTGTTGGATATCCCCCCTAGCAAACATCTGATACCGTTGGGAGGTGTGTCAGATATGTGAGTTGTGGTAACTGCCAGTGTTGCCAGCACAAACTTTCAAGGTGATTCCCTTGGTATTACACACAACTTGGCAGATAAAAGAGTGAAAGCCCTTTCTACTGATGTAGAGCCATCCCTGTTCATAGGTTCATAGGTAGGTACTCGGCTATTGGCCCTAGGGCCTATACAAGCTTCCCTGAATGGTGCCTTAATTTCTACATGTGTGCAATCCATGGCACCCACTTCTTCAGGGTAGTGTGCTACAGGGTAGAACTCCTGCATATTTCTGGCCCTTTCTTCTGGAGTACAGGGGAAAATAGATGTGGTCACTAGCATGTTGGAGCATAACATTCAAGAATTGATGGAGAATCCTGAAAGCTGATGTCTGTGACAACCCCAGCATGTCAACTGTTGGTTTCTGAAAGGTACCTGTAGCTAAGATTCTAAGTGCTACACATACTTTTGTCTCCATTGCGATGGGTTCCCCTCGGTTTGCCCTGCCCTGCTCTGAGTTGAGGATGACAGAGGTTGCAGAGTTCCTGTAGTGTGCTTCTGTCCACCCTGTAGCACTCTACAATATCCACATCATGTAGGTTGTGATAAGTTACCCGGGGTCTGAAAACATTTCTCCTTCTTGGCCTTGGTCTGTTATCTGCAGCAGCAGCATAGACGTCAGTGTGTTGCACAATCAACAAAAGACCCTAACATTATTTCTGTGTAGACTCCTTTCTTTGGCTATATTCCTATAAGTTTTGGATTTCACAGGAAAAACCAGCACTGAGTCTACATGGTTGCTTTATAGCTTGTTGAATAGCTTCTCCATCTTGGATTGGTTGATTAGCATACAGTTCAGCTGCTTATGGTATAATTTACATGACACGGTGTTTACCTTGTTTGGATGGCTGTGCTTGGCTCTATACCCTGTACAGAGCTTCTTACTGCATCTAAAACAGTGCGCTACTGTGTGTGTTTGTGTCATGGCATGATGCACACATGGTGTAAATGGACCGTGTAGGCTTTACTGAATCTCGCTGAACATCTTTGTTAGAAGAAGGATTTCAGAAACTAGCAGGAATGGAACTCAAACCAGAAACAGGCAAAAATCAGATTAAAAAAAAAAACAAAACAAAAAAAACCCAACAAAAGATAGAATATAAAGAAAAGGAACAGAAAAGAAGTAAAGACATTTGGAAAATCCACAGATATAGTGACAAGTATGGAGATCTTCTGAAACAACCTCATATTAATCAGGATTTGACCCAGTAATGGTTAGGGAAGATGACCCAAGACTGTCAGCTGCATACACATTGGTTTACAAAGTCCATTGAGAAATTGAAAGAAACAGAAAAAAATCAGGTTCTGTTAAATAGAATTGGAAATAGTTATACATCTTGTCATTGGGTGTGATACACTCATGGCCAAGGGTCTGTATATTGAAAGGAGAAATAAGGTAATCAGATTATTGCATTGTGGATAGTGCAAATACTACAATACAGAAGAAGCTGAGAAGTATTGGAAACATGGGATGACCGATAACCAGCAGTTCTAAATAATAGATGCAAAAAAAAAAGCAGAAATTATAGTCCAAAACAAGACAAAAGAAGCACTGATGATAGAAATTGATACAACCAGCAGTTAGTATCTTGCATACTGAAAGACACAAAGTCCTAAAATACAATGATTTACAAGCAGAAAAGAGAACAGAATGGAAAATAGATAGTAGGAGCAGCAGAAATAGGAACAATGGGACCAATAAAAATAAAAAAGGATTTAGATTCATACTTAAATAGGCAATCAGTATATGTAACCCCCCCCCTTATAGATACCCAGTATGTAACAGTAGTAGGAGCAGCAGCAATAGGAACAATAGGGCCAATAAAAATAAAAAAAGGATTTAGATTCATACTTAAATAGGCAATCAGTATATGTAACCCCCCCCCCTTATAAACTGTAGAAGCAGGCAATTCTGGGCATGTTGTAGGTGCTGAGAAGAGCACTCTTGGCTAACGTCAAAGACTGAAGCAATACTGATTTCATTAACTTTAATTATGTCCTGGTTTAGGAATGGGGTCCATTCCCATCAAGATATGTAAAAAACCATAAGCATTGGAACAAATAAAAAAATAATAATTATCATAGTGTATGTACTTACATAGCATTGTCGCCTCACAGTAAGACGCTGTCCGGTTCGATTCTCAGCTAAAGCGTCTTCAGCGTGGAGACATGCGTGAATGGGCGTACCTTCGTTGAAGGTTGTGCTTCAGGCCTGGCAAGCCGATACGTAAAAATCAACTGCCAATCATTAGCGGACCAGAGTTCTGCTGTGGCGACCCCTAACCGGGAAAAGCCGAAAGACACAAACAAACAAACAATGTACTTACATTTCTATGTACTGTATTTTTAAATTGTATAAAATCACCTATACTGGTATCCTCAAGAAGGAAATCTATCCACTGTGCTATTTCTTATGATGATAGACTTCATGCAGGCAGTCAGTGTGTACAATGTCCTCTTGTTTCATTTTACCACTATACTCAATAGTATTCAACTGGCTCAATGTCATATATTTTTATCTGTATAACTGTATTTGTAGATACGTTTTCTTTCACTTGTTTCTGTACATTTGGAAGCATTTTATGAGTCCCCACTGTAAATAACCACTTGCCAAAAGGAGCAACCAAATCAGAAAATATGGGCAAGTGAAAATAAAGAAAAATTATGATTGGGCTCACTCATATAACTCAAGCCTTATTGAGAAACATACCCTAACACTTAGTGCAGTGTATCTTAGTATGACATTAAAGTGCAGAGCCTGCCAAAATTAAAAATGATGCCATAGTAGGAACATGTGACTAATCATATGTACTGTTAGGTGGTAACAGTATTTCATGCAGCTTTTTAGCTCTCTGCTTCTCATGAGTTCCCATAGTGATTATATTGGTTTGCCAGGTTTGGTGATTCCATTTTTTTTTTTTTTTTGCACAATACTTCGAGTGTTATCTCCTAGAGGAACCATGTGAAATGAGGAAGTCATTTTCATCTCATAGCTTTTGTAAGCTTATCAGACATGCTGTCAAGAACACCAGTAATGAGCCTAGTCCGATTTCCCAGTTACCCAGTTACCCTGCAGTACTCTCTAGTTAAGAGGCTTGCTCAGTCACATCATAGACACATGGAGGCAGAAGGAATCAAACCTCGGACTACAGACAACAGAAAGCAGCACATAAACAGCTCTTAGCCTTAATGTTGTTTGCTAACTGATGTAACTGTATGCTTGTTAACTGTTCTTATTTGTCCTCTGTTTTTCAGGGTAGACACAATGTGGTATTTCTACAAATAAGGGTAAAATTGAACAGGACCAGAAAGAGCTTCTGTCATCTGTTCAAAACAATATAGTGAGTGTTGAAACAGTGGTAAAGTAAGTGCATTTGGGGGAAATATATACTAAGTCTTAAAGTCCTGTATCTCAGAGAATTCCCATTTCTTCAAAGTACACAGTCTTAGAATTAGTATACAAAAGTAGTGTGAATATGGGGCCTCCCACATCACGGGCTGCAGGAGGGCATTCTCCTACTCTTCTCATTGGCAGAAAGCTTAGCAATACACCTCACTCAAGTAAAGTGAGGCGAATATGTGAGTGTTAAGTAAATAGTAGACTTAATAGAATGTCAGAGGAAAATTGGAAGAAGACAAACATTGTGATAACAGGCAAAGGAAGAAATCTGATGAACTCAGAACTAGTACAACAGGGTTACCAGATGAAACACTGCATGTAGTAGATGATGATACAGATTCACAAGCTAGCGCACCACAGTCACAATGGTCTGACATCATGGAAGATGGGTGAGAGCGGTAAGTGGAGCAATGGGTCTACAGGGGGAAAATAAAAGAAACCTGGTACAACTAATTTTCCAAAAATGAGACATCACCAAGTATTTACTATATTTGGGCAATATCATTTGGACTTTTTTTTAATGGCTTCACTGTATGTGGTTGGTAAAACATGATATAATGTTAATTTTGAATGAGGAAAAATAGTCTGTGAGAAACAAAAAGGTAAAAGCCTGCAGATAAGCATTCTTCTTTTTCTTTCAGCTGCTCCCATTAGGGGTCGCCACAGCAGATCATTTGTTTCTGTCCTCTGCATTTTGCTCTGTCACACCATCCACCTCTATGTCCTCTCTCACTGAATCCATAAGCCTTATCTTAGGCATTCCTCTTTTCCTCTTACCTGGCAGCTCTATCCTTAGCATCCTTCTCCCAATATACCCAGCATCCCTTCTCAGCACATGTCAAAACCAACACAATCTTGTCTCTCTGACTTTGTCTCCAATCCGTCCAACCTGAGCTGACCCTCTAATATACTCATTTCTAATCCTGTCCATCCTTATCACACCCAGTGCAAATCTTAACATCTTTAACTCTGCCACTTCCAGTTCTGATTCCTGTCTTTTCATCAGTGCCACCATCTCAGACCCATGTAACATAGATGGTCTCACTACCACTCCCTTTCACTCTTTCTGTTACCCATCTGTCACAAATCACTCCTGACACTCTCCTCTACCCAGTCCATCCTGGCTGCACTCTCTTCTTCACCTCTCTTCCACACTCACTATTACTCTGAACTGTGGATACAAAGTATTTAAACTCATCCACCTTCACCAGCTCTACTCCTGCATCCTCACCATTCCTCTGGACACCATCTCTTTCACACACGCATATTCTGTCTTAGTCCTGCTGAACTTCATTTTTCTCCTCTCCAGAGCATATTTCCACCTCTCCAGGGTCTCCTCAACATGTTCCCTACTCTCACTACAGATCACAGTGTCATCTGCAAACATCATAGTCCACGAGGACTCCTGTCTGATCTTGTCTGTCAACCTGTCCATCATCATTGCAAATAACAAAAGGCTCAAAGCTGATCCTTGATGTAATCCCACCTCCAACTTGAATGCATCCGTCACTCGTATCACAGACCTCACCACTGTCGCACTACTCTTGTACATGTCCTTTACCACTCTTACATACCACTGCCACTCCTGACTTCCTCATACAATACCATAAGTCCTCTCTAGGCATATGCTTTCTCTAAGTCTACAAAGACACAATGCAACTCCAACTGACCTTCTCTGTACTTCTACATCAACAACCTCAGAGCAAACATTGCATCTGTAGTACTCTTTCCTGACAAGAAAATGTACTGCTGCTCAGTAATCATCACCTCCCTTCTTAATCGAGCTTCTACTACTTTTTCCCATAACTTCATGCTGTGGCTGATCAGTTTTATCCCTCTGTAGTTACTGCAGCTCTGCACATCACCATTATTCTTAAAAATCACTACCAGTACACGTCTTCTTCACTCCTCAGGCAACCTTTCACTTTCCAAGATTTTGTTAAACAATCTGGTTAAAAACTCCACTTCTATTTCTCCTAAACACGTCCATGCTTCCACAGGTATGCCATCTGGACCGACAGCCTTTCCATTCTTCATTCTCTTCATAGTTGTCCTTACTTCCTCCCTGCTAATCCATTGCACTTCCTGATTCACTATCCTCACATTATCCAACCTTCTCTGTCTCTCATTCCTTTCAATCACCAGCCCCTCAAAGTACACTTTCCATCTGCTCAACACACTCTCCTAACTTGTGAGTACATTTTACTCTTTTACCTGTATCATCTTAACCTGCTGCACACCTTTCCCAGCTCAGTCCCTCTGTCTAGCCAATCAGTACAGGTCCTTTTCTCCCTCCTTAGTGTCCAGAATTTCATAGAACTCTTCATACGTCTTATCCTTAGCCTTCACCACCTCTCTCTTTGCCATGCACCTCATCTCCTTATACTCCTGTCTACTTTCTTCATCTCTCTGACAATCCCACTTCTTTTTCACCAACCTCTTTCTCTGTATATACTCTTGAACTTCCTTATTCCACCACCAGGACTCCTTGTCCTCCTTGCCCTGTCCAGATGTCACACCAAGCACCTTTCTAGCCATCTCCCTTACCACCTCTGCTATGGATGCCCAACTATCTGATAACTCTTCACTGCCACCCAGTGCCTGTCTTAACTCTTCCCTGAACTCCACCTTACAGTCATCCTTTTTCAACTTCCGCTATTTGATCCTTGGCACTGCCCTTACTCTCCCCATCCTCTTGATTGCCAACATCATCCTTCAGAACACCATTCTATGTTGCCTAACTACACTTTCCCCTGTCACCACTTTGCAGTCTCCAATCTCCTTCAGACTGACCATCCTGCATAGGATATAATCCACCTGTGTGCATCTTCCTCCATTCTTGTACATTATCCTATGCTCCTCCCTCTTCTTAAAATATGTATTCTCCACAGCCATGTCCATCCTTTTCCCAAAATCAATTACCACCTGACCTTCTGCATTCCTCTCCTTAACAACATACTGACCCATCACTTCCTCATCCCCTCTGCTCTCTTCACCAACATGCATATTGAAATCCACTCCAGTCACCACGCTCCCACACTTGGGTACACTCTCCACCACTTCATCCAACTCGCTCCAAAATTTTTGTTTCTCATCTGTTGCACACACATCGTGCAGAGCATATGCACTAACAACATTCATCATCACACCATCAATTTCCAGTTTCATAAATGTCACTCTATTTGACCCTCTTTATACCTCCAAAACACTCTTGACATACTGTTCCTTAAGGATAACCGCTATCCCATTTCTCCTCCTATCCACACCATGGTAGAACAATTCGAACCCACATCTGCCACACCTAGCCTTTTTCCCCTTCCATCTGCTCTCTTACACGCATAATACATCAACCTTCCTTCTCTCCATCATGTCAGCTAGGTCTCTCCCTTTACCAGTCATAATGCTTACATTCAAAGTACTTACCTTCACTTCCACACTCCTATCTTTCCACGTCTCCTCCTGCCTCCAGACATGCCTTCTCCTTCTTTTACTCCTTCTTCTTCAGCCAGCAGTAGCCCAATTTCCACCAGCACCCTGTTGGATAACAGTGTTGGTGGCGGTTGTTGTTAACCCAGGCCTCGACCAATCCATTATGGAAATCTGTACTGTTGTCTACATATTTGATATGGCAAAGATTTTACACCAGATGCCCTTCCCGATGTAACCCTCCCCATTTATCTGAGCTTGGGACTGGCACAAAGAAATACACTAGCTGTGCATCCCCAGTGGCTGGGGTTCTACTGTGTTACAATGAATTTGTAAAAAAATAAAAAGGTTCAGTTTATGTTCAGAAACAAATGCAGTGAATGCAAAAAAGTATAAGAACAGCATTATGAAACAAGAAGTAAAATATATAGAGAAGATGAAAGACTGACCTTATTTATGAAATGTGGGTGGGAAATGAAGTTAAGATTAAACAACAGAATAATAATGATTGTACAAAATAGGTTCATAGGTGTTTACTAGGCTAACGACCACATGGGCCTTTTTAAGCCTAGCCACATGTCCCAAATCTCTGACAAGTTCTGATATTGATAAGTGTAAGTAGGGGCTTGGGAGTTGAAATATTTACAAGCAAGGGCATAGGAGATGAATAATTTACAGGTTGCCTGTGTCCATTAGAGACATAGGTGCTAAACCAGGGATGAATTTCCTGTACCCCTTCCAATTGTCCAGGTTGCAGTTGAATTGGGTTAGGGAGAAATTTTGCTTTACATAGACATGGAGCCTGTTCCAGAGATGGGGTAATCTCTGGGATACATACCTCTCTCTCCTACAGGTCCTATTTATATCACAGGCAAGGTTTAAGACTTTAGAATGGGTAATTCTGGTACTGTTTGTTTTGTGGATATGCAGGAGGTCCAACAAAGTGGGGTCTGACAATGCCCTGAATGTCAGGCATAGATTTCCATTCAAAAGTCTGTAAGAGACAGATTATAGGGATAGAGCATTGAGACAGTCAGCATAGCAGATTTTACTTAAACTCTGTATTCTTTTAGTGAGGAACCTCTGTGGATGTTCCAATTGTTGGATATGCCTGTTTAGGTACATACCAAAGGGGGCATTGTAGGTCTGATGAATGCTGAATACAGTGGAACAATGACTTCCTTGGACTTAGATGCCATACCTTTGTTTATAGGTTGCACAACATAGAAGAATGTCTTCACTACTGTATACATGTGATGGTCAAAGGCTGGATTGCTATCTATATTTGTCCCTATGCCCCTGACTACTGGGTCAGCTCTAAGAAGTGTGTTGTCAATATGATAGTTACCAGGGGTGGATGACTTCCGGAATGATACTATTATGCATTTCTTGGCATTTAGTGTTAGTCCATAGCTCTGATAACAGCTGTTTGTCTGTGTCAGACCCTCCTGGAGAGCATTTGTGTCAGTGTTGGATTCAATGACAGCTCCTAATTTGCAATCATCTGCAGATTTAGTCAGCCAGAGACCACTGACATTGACCTTAACTTAAGAGAAGTAAATGCCAAAAGAAGTGGTCCAGGGACTGAGTCCTGAGGGACTCCACTTATGATTGGTCTCTTTGTAGAGGTGGACTCCCCAACTCTAAATTCCTCTTTCCTGTCTGTGAGCCAGTTGGCTATCCATTCGGTGACATACGAGTTTGTACCTAAGCTCTTGAGTTTGTCAATCATGTCAGAGTGGGGTATTGTGTCAAATGCCTTGGCCAGGTCATGGTAGGCAGTGTGAACTATTTTGCCCTCATCCATTGCTTTTTTGACCTCAAAGAAGTCCACCACATTGAATACGCATGATCTTTCCTTGCCAAAACCAAACTGTGTTGGGTCCAGTGTCTGGAGCTTTACTATATCACTGTTGATCATTTCCATGATAATTCTTTCCTTGGCTTTATATATAAGAACAGTGAGACTTATGGGTCTGTACTTTCCAGGCTTCGTAGATGGCCCACCTTTGTGCAGAGGGATGACTGTTGCTGTTCTCCATTCATGTGGCATGAAGCCTGTTTGGAGGCTATACTTAAATAGCAATTCCAGAGGCCCTGATAGGTAATGTTTTATGCTGTTTAGAAGGTATCCTGAGATATTGCGTGGGCCCATTGATGCAGTGTGTCTGGCTTTAATGAGAGCATTAAGGACCTGTTCCTTAGTGATAGCAGGGGGAGTTATACTTGATGGTATTTCCTGAGGGAATGTTGAGGGGGAGAGAGGGTTAAAGTTGGATCTGAATTTATCTGCCAGTAGGTTTGCTATATCTTCTGGCTCAGTATAGGTGGCTCCATGTTCAATGAGCTCTGCACACAATTGTGCATTGCCTTTGAGGATGTGGACATAACCAAATAATGCCTTGTGGTTGTCCTTGGTCTGGGAGGCCAAATTCACCTCAAATTTGGCTCTGGTAGACTTGTTTGTCCTCTGAAATGTTTGTTTAGTTTGATGAGAGTGTTTTTATCCTGCTGGGTGCTGCACCTCCTATTTTTTGCCATTATTTTCTATCTTCTGTTATATACCCTATTGATTTTGTGATTCCACCAGGGTGGCTTGTTTTTTGAGTTAGTTCTGTACTGCTTCCTGGTGGGTGCAGGTGCCTCTATGCAGCTATTAGCATGTTTGTACAGGGTTTCTGTGAACAGTTCTACATAGACAGCAGTGTTCTCTGGGTTTATGGGGGCCTGAAATGTTGCCAAGTTATCACTTAATAGCAGGAGGTTAGCCTTAGAGTAGTTTCTGAATATTCTGGGTTTAACTGGGGGTTCCGGTTTTATTTTTACTTCAGAGGAGACCATTTTGTGATCTGAACTTACCAGGAAAGACATTACAGTAGGGGGTATGCAGCACTCTCCCATATTAGTGAGGACCAGATCCAGTATGGCTGCACCCTTAGTTGGGTGTATTGACTATCTGGTTTAGGGAGTTTGTGTTTACAAAATCCAGGAATCTTTGTGCCTATATGTTTGGTGTTGTATAGGATTCCAAGTTAATAGTGGGGTAATTAAAGTTGCCCATGAATATGGTATTGGGTTGGATGGTTAGTGTTTCTAATAAGTTTAAATACATTTTCCTCGGTCATAGAAGGGGATCTCTAGCTGACAAGGAAGTGAAATTAGATTTTTCCTATGGTGATTTGAAAATGGAGCAGCTCAAATGCATTGTCTTGTTTGACCAGTCTTGAGGCATATTTATTTTTGATGTAAATAGAGACACCTCCACCTTTAGTCCCTGTCTGTGTAGTAGCTGGTCTAAATGTGTGGAAGGCATTATAACCTTGCACTGTTGGTGTGCTGTCTGCAGCTTTAAACCATGTCTCAATGAGTGCACAGACATCAGCATTCTCTAGGGTAAAAAGAGCTTTCTTGGGAGTGGAGTTTTTCACTTTATACTCCTAGCATAGGGCTGTAATTCCTTTAGATTTTCATGGTTTTGATTTGCTATGTCAGAAGTACTTTCAGTTTGTCATTGCCTAAAAAAGACACTATGGAGAAAGACAATGTTTTAGGTAATATTTGAAAGCCTAGAAGGGAGAGGTGCAGATTATCCCTGGCAAAACAGCATAGTCTGTTGACCATCTCCTTCCAAGCTGACAAATACTGCACCCCCATAAAATGACACCAGAAACCAAGTCAATTACTAAAGTCAATCATCTTTTGTTGGTATTGTGGCATCATCCTTGGAGAAGGTAAAATGCTGCTCATTCCTAGGCTGGTACCAGCCTGAGACGCACATTCCAAGAGCTCTAGGATGTCTCTGTTCATATAGTCTAGGGAGGTACGTCTCAGGTCATTTAGTCCCACATGGACTATGACTAAGTTATACTGGTACTTGTGGTCCATTGACTTGAGTGAGTGCATAATGTGGCAGATCTTAGTCTCTGATAAGAAACTGACCGTGACTTTCTCCTTACGCAGCCTGATGATAGGGACATCAGATGTGTGTCTCACAACGGAATCTCCAATGACCAGAATGTTGGATTGTGTGGTGGTTTGCCTTATGGGCTTAGAGGTAGAGGCTCCATGAGACGTGGTGCTATGTGTTGATGTCAGTGTTGTTTTGAAAGAATGCATTTGGGGCTGATGAGTGTATTTGTTACATGAACCCTGAGAGGAATATACAAGGCATTTTTATGAAAAAGAGAAAATATAAGATTAGAAAAAAACAGAAATTAACATATACAAGTAAATTAATACACATTTATGGAGTTTTGGGTCATAACATAGAAAAGAAAATCACAAACTAGGGTGGAAAATAAAGAAAAAGATGAAAACAAATAGTAGATTATTTAATGGTAGTTAGTACACATGACTAAGGCTCTGATCTGTTAATGAATTGCTTCCTGTAGTCATGGGTACAAACAGGTTACAATTCCTTCCACCTGCTCTGTGACTCTCAGCAAGTCATTTAACCAGACAGTGGCTCCAGGTCACATCTCAAAAAGTGACACTTGTGCCCAGTGAGATTACCTGGTTAACAACTGTATACAAACGTAAATAAAATAAAAAGCAATTAAATAGAAGATAAAGAGGATACATACACTAGAGGTGGAAATTTCAATAAGTGAAGTAGTCAAAAATAATGCGTACAATGTGTAATTCATTAAAAGATACAAAATTAAGATTGTTAATGAGAAAAAGTAAATATTTAAAAGTTTAGAAATTATCTGTCAGGGTTGTGGTGGATGTAGAGGCACGCATGCACTTACTTCTAGACAGATAGATAAAGATAGACCTGAAATAGAAGCATATAAGAAGATGTGCTTTAGGATCTTAGGAGGCTATTCTGGTGTAGAAGTTTGACTTAGGAAGGATAAGTTGTAGAAGTAATAACACAGAATGCCTTAAGTATTAATTACAGGTAGGGAATAGGTAAGGTTATACCTCAAGCAGTTAGATTAAAGGATTAAGGCTCTGAACTATTAATAATTCTAATGCTGAATCATGCAAAATTTTTTATCATCCAACACTTCACTTTTATATACTAGACAACACATTACTTTTCCCTTTGATTTAATACACAATATTCAGCTGTTCAAAAGAGTACATGGTTTGAATTTTCTGTTTTATTTGGCTATTGTGCTTCTGGGTTCCATCTGAAAAGGGACATGCGTACTTACCCAGTAATCACAAAGATATTTTTTTAATTTATAATGTATTTTAGTGAGGGCCACCATGTCAACAAAAGGGACAAAAATACTGTAATTTCAGAAGATCTTTCAACCTCCTACCCAGATAATGCTTAAGTTTTTACTCGAGTTGCCCCTGAAAAGGGACACTTGTATCCAGTGGACTTTGCTGGTTAAAAGTATATAAAATGGAAAATAATTAAAAAAATATATCATATACACCCCAACCAAAAGTAGGGGAAAAAAGAGGTGGCTAAAAGAGTAAGACCAGTCCTGGTTGGCCAGATTCCAAAAGAGTTGGTCTCAGTGTAAGTCTGCCCTGATTCCAAGACAGTTGCTGTCAATGTGAGTAACTTAGTTCGATGTATGTTATATTTATAAATAAGCTTAAAATGGGGGCCAGATTCCAAAAGACCTGCTGTCAGAGTAGGTGATCACTTACACTGAGAGCAAGTCTTTTGGAATCAGGCACTACATCTGCAGTGGCATACAATATGGGAAAACAATTTTAATTGTTCAATACTAAAGAAAAAAGTGTATAAACAAGAATAATATGAATACAAGTTTAGATCTGTAACTGAGAGAGGGAATTTTGACAGATGCAGAATTAACCAATTTAATGAAAGAATAAATAATGTGCAGGAGAAGTAAGGCAATACAAATAATAGAAACAAATCATATTGATATGAGTAGTGGCTTTTTGGAAACTATAATATGTATACATTAGAACAAAAATTATAAATACTGTAAAGGAATTTTTAAGTTACAAGTCAAAGAGCTGATGGAGACAGATATTAAAAAAATAGTTTTTATGGTAATGATGGGAGTCATCTGTGAATGGTATTATCTTATAAGAATTACATAGTACTTAAAAAAGTAGTGAAAGAATGCGGAATAAGATGCAAAGCATTAAATTAAAAAGTAAAGAAGAATATAGAAGGGAAAAAGGAAAATTGTAGGGAAGCACTGGAAGGTAATTGGAAAGAAAAATATACAAAAGTACCAAATAAATTATACAGAAACTCAAAAAAGTTAGAAAATTGTTGAAGACCTCTAAATTGCACAGTAAGAGGGAAAAGGAAATGTCTTTATTCTTGGCAGTCAGGAAAAAAATGCTAAATATATATATTTTAAGGATGATGAAAAAGGAAATAATAAAGAAGTTAGAAGTGATATGATACAAATAATACTGAATTGTTATAAAAAGATTTCTAGAGAAAGAAGGGATGAAAAAGGAGGACCTGAAATAGTGAATACAAAAGGGAAGGGAAAAATAAATGATATAAAAGAAAGTCTGGATGAGTTAAAAAGTCTTATTCAGCTAATGAGGCAGGAGAGTTCAGCAAACTTGATGAGGTACTCCTTAGTTTTATATAACATTAGGAGAACTGTATTTACAAACACGAAAAGCAGTATGAAACAGGTGCATACAACATCAATGAACACTACATTTGAATCAGCAGACTGAGCTTAAATTCTAGAGTATGACTAACATCTAAAGAGAAATATAACAACAGACTGTAGTGAATCTGAAAGCAGTGTATCTCTTTACGGGTTTATGCTTGAGGACTTGACCTCCTGCAGCAACCACACTCCCCAATTTGTGCAGGTGCACTTGTCAGTAATGCTATGAAACATCTAGTGGCAAAATCTTGAGCATCAGAAGTTACAAAAACTAATGCCCAAAACAAAACAAGTAACTTGAAACAGGGAGAAATCTCCCAAAACAGAAACCTCACTAACAGTGCACACTTAGAACTTGCAGCAGCAGTGATTGTCTATAGAAACAGTGATTGTCAGTGCAGAGATATAGCTTAGGAGGGGTGAAGTGGACAGCTTCCCTGTATGCAAGGTGTAGAAGATGTGATCCGCAGATGCTGATTGGGCAGTAGTACAATACAGCCATTCAAATATCAATGCCAGCACTGTATTTACATTTAGAACTGAAGCACTCCAGTGCTTCATGTGTCATACCAGAAGCCATTGTTGTAAGAAAGTCCTTCTACATGGCACAACTTATAAACAAAGAGATGTTTGTGTAAATCTAGGGATGGCATTGTCCCCCTTTACTCAGCCCTCATTAGGCCAGTCATTGAATATAATGCATCCTTTAGCATGCATCTGTCCAGGTGCATGCAACAAATGGAGCACTTACAGGTATACCTTATAAAAGGATACAAGGCCTAAACAACATGTCCTACATGGACTAACTCAAAGCCTTGTCACTATAATATATATCCTAAAGACTGCTAAGAGGTGATGTGTGTCTGGCATGTAAGGCATCCTCCAACCCACTACTGATGGATTTACTGCACGTCTGCAAGTCAACTGGTATCAGAAATACTTGCTCTGAGGATCTAAACCTTTTGTGCAACATCATCATAATGGTTAGGAGGGTCAGGTATAACTTGCAGAGGATACTAGTGCTCTGGAACAGACTCCCCATCCATATTAAACGAAGTTCATCCCTGTCTATATTCAAGCGCAACTTAGATCTATGGATGTGAAACAGAAAATTTACCCCAGGACTGCCCCCTGTCCTGATAATGGGTACTGGGAGCTCCTAAATGCTTTATCTCTTGCATGGGTCCTCTCAGGTTATCTATGGTATAATCCCAGTCATTATCATTAACGGTAATATATAATCATCAACCATGTGATGGGTAAGGCCAATCTCTAAGCAAATGACATAGGTCAATTTGAGCACAAAAAGGGAAAATGGACAGGCTTAAAGCAGTCTAGTACTTGCATATGAACCTATGAATCTACATCAGTACTGTAGTTGCAGTCAGGGCTCAGGCACATCATGGTTTGTAGCTGTAGCAAGCCACTTGCTATTTTTTTGCCCATCAAATCACAGAGAGGACTTTTTGGATTGCAACTCAGAGAGGACATTGCTAATTTATTTAGTTCTTGACTTAGGCATGAGGGGGTGCCAGATAACCTAGCTACAGTTCTGCATTGTTATGTTCCTCTGAGTTTTGCACTTCAACCAAGTAATGCTTGGGGAATTTCACCTCAGCCGCCTGCAGAGATACTGCACTTCCCACATACCTATGAGGTAAATGTACTGAGGTTCCATTACCTCCAGGACAGATAGAATACCTGGTTTTCCAGTTAAACCAATCATCTCCTTTAGTTTGAAGCAGTGCGTCCTTGTGATTAGTGTATTTACTTTGTACAGGTTTGAGATCACCTACCATTATGATATTCAAGAGGGGAAGTTTTGCTGCAGAAATATTTCCAATGCATGTGCTTATTTATTTGTTCATTCATTCATTTCTTTAGTAAGTTATATTGTGCAGCACTACCTTCATGTTTAATTACATACCGTTTTTAGTGGTATATAACATTTTAGATGTAGCTGCACATTCATCACTGTCTGCTAGAGGTGGCACTATGATTACTGAATACCCGAGTTACTTAAGTTTGTGTTGTGGAAATACTACTTTCCTTTACAGTTCTGATGTTAAAAGTATTGGTCATAAAGTAGTGTGTTATGTAAGTTTATTTTCATTATAAGTGGTAACGTCTTGATATTTTAACTGTCTTACTTTCTGACAATGAGTTCAGAAATGCAAGTTTCATACTTTTACTAGGGAAATAAATACAGCTAAGGTTGCCATCCATCCTGTTGTCAGCGGGACAGTCATGGGATGAGCTGCCTCGTCCCATTGCCTGCTAAGCAAAATAGTGGGACTTGAAAAGTCCTGCTTTTCAGTTGCACTGAATTGCTGTGGAAAAGCCACAGTTACTTCTGGCTTTTCCCTGGCAATTCAGTTACATCACCAACCTGGTCCTGCAGGCAGATATATTCCTTGTTACATCTGGGTGCTTCAAATCAAGCAGCAGTTGGCTGCAATTCATGAAGGGGGTGGGGACTGGGGTAGGTAGAGCCCTGCAAAGATCATGTCTGTAGAGTGGTTTGTTTTTTGTGCTTCTACAGCTGCTAAAGAAAAAGACTGAGATTTTTTTTTCCCTAACAGCTGAGCCATCCATCCATCCATCTAGACAGCAAGCCATCCATCTATCCATCTAGACAGAAAGCCATCCGTCTATCCATCTAGACAGCAAGCCATCCATTCAGCCAGCCAGCCAGCGATCCATGCATTCATCCAGCCAGTCATCCAGCCAGCAATCCAGCCATCCATTCATCCAGCCAGCAATCCAGCCATCCATTCATCCAGCCAGCCATCCATTCATCCAGCCAGCAATCCAGCCATCCATTCATTCATCCATCCAGCCATCAATCCATCCAGCCAATAATCCATCCAGCTGCTACTCCCACCAATCAACTAGCCACTCCAGCAGCCAGCTAACCACTCCAGCAGCTAGCCAGCTGACTAGCTAGCCTCTCCAGCCATCAACCAGCTAGCCACTCCAGCTGCCAACCAGCTAGCCACTCCAGCAACCAACCAGCTAGCCACTCCAGCAACCAACCAGCCAGCTAGCCACTCCATCAGCCAGCCAGCCACCAAGCCAGCCACTCCATCAGCCAGCTAGCCACACCAGTAGCCAACCAGCCAGCTAACCATTCCAACAGCCAGCCAGATGTAGTACCCATAACAGCATCTCTTTCACCACTCCAGTGGTGACGTCATGGTAGAGGGTTTGGCAAGTGTCATATTGATCACACCCTCATGTCCCACTTTGGCCCACTTAAAAGGTGGCAATGATAAATTCAGCCTTTCTCTTGACTTTTGTCTGTCTTTTATAAAACAGAGATTTGAGATTTTCTGTTGTTGATGTTAAAACTCTTTTTTTTTCAGTATTGTTCAGATCACTTTCAGTGTAGTTAATGTTATGTCATGCACCCTGCTAAATTAATACTAAAGAGAAGGAACTGGAAAATGGCTGGAAACAGAAAGGTATACAAAATATATAGTTCCAGCACACTGACAAATGTGACTTTGATAACTAGAGAATGATGGCATTGTTGAACTGCAATTCTGAATTACTAGCTAAACTAAAATTTTTGTTGATTAAAATTAGTAGATAAATAAGTCAATGTATGGAACATGAACTAGGAGGAAGAGAGAAATGTGAACATTTTGAATATTTTAAAAGTAAGTATTATATTTCAATGGTAATATGTTTTGCTTAGTTTTTGTATAAGTAAACAAACATTGCAAGATATGACAAGAAATGTAAAGGAATACTAAAAAGGGAATATTTTAAAATAGGCATAAATGAATGATAGAAAGCTTGTAGTTGTACCCATAAAGAACAAATTTACATATAATAGAATAAAAACTGAATAAGTAATTAATCCAAGGGTGTTCATTAACCCTATCGTTTTACAATTATGTATTCACATAGTGCTAACAGGCGTTAAAAAACATAGTACAAATTGGAGGTTGGAAGGGAGCAGTGATATAATTGTCTTACATTTATTAACTTATGTAGATGATTTTATGGTTGTTAAAAAGAATAAGTAAATTGTGAAAGAAATTGTTATATATATCTACAGTGACAGCATTACATAAAAAGTATACCGCTAGTTAATACTCTGGGCATTGTGTAGGTGATGGAACTCATAAAATTCTTGGTATGTTAGCGTAATGGTGTCGAGGTCTGAAGTGCTTTCTATGACGCAGGTGAATGGGCTTGGATTAGAGACCCTGGCATGGGATAAGCTGATAATAGATGGAGGAGATGTGAAATAGCTATGTCCACTCACCATTCTTATGGGTGAAATGAGCAATATGTTGGGGAGGTATGTAGCTGTTGTACTGCTGATATATGTATATATATATTAGCAAGCACTACAGAGGGCACATCAGGATGAAAGATGTCAGACCAGAGAGGAGATGATGTGTTACCACAGAGGCAGATCATAATCACTTAATGTATCACTGCATGCCCTGAAGGGTAAGACCACATGATAGGTAAATCACCATGGAAGTAGGTGTTTGCCTGTCACCAAGAAGTGAGCCTGGAACAAATATGGAGGGGGAGCTTAATTCTGTCTATCACAATATGACAATCTTTACCAAGGAAACCACACCCTTGACCCCTTTGACAACAAAGGAAAGATTGGGTCACATTGTTGACCAAGGAAGAAGAGCTAGCATCAAATAAAAGATGTAATTCAGGTCATACATTCACAGTCAGACACTCCCGGTCAACAAAAGTAAATAAATAAATAATAAATTGTGAAAGTATGATAAAAATATTTAAAAACCTTGGGCCCAAATGTTTTTGGTGATCTAAAATTTAAGTATTCTAATAGCAAGTTAAAAATTACTGAATTGAGCTAAAAGCAAGACTTATATACTTTTTCATGCCAAAAATAAGATTTTTAAGTGTCAAGACATTTGCTTTAGATTTCTCCTTTTGACCACTATCTTTGTAAGTCACTGTAGTTGTAAATGCCATTGTTTAACTGAGCCAGTGATCAGATGGTTATGGTGTCAAAATCATTTTATGAAATCTATGAAACCAATATCCTTTCTTTGTGGAAAAGATGGGAGAAGGTGAAGTATTTTAGGGAGAAGATTAACATTTCTCATCTCTATATTACTGACAATTCTGTTTCCTAATACAGATACTACACTGTAGCTTTACAGTATACTCTGTACAAATTGAGGTCATGTACTGCAGTAGGGAAATGCCTCTTCCCTTCAACATGCAGTGTTCTCAGATTTGGTATTATTTTAGGAGTGCAAGAGGTGAAGCCTTCATCTATTGCATTGTTGGGTCTAGTAGGTTCTGTCCCCCATTATAAACATATTAGTTTTTCCCCCTTTTAAGGTCTGTTTTTAAAGAAACTGTTATTCAGAGAAATCATCTGTAATAACTTTAATTTTCATTGAGTTTGTCTCAGTCGCTTTGGTTTCAAAGACACATGATGTCTATCTCCTGCTGTGATCTGTCAATCACGTCAACAAACAGTTCAAATTTGCCAGCTATGAAGGGAAATTGTTTAGGAGTGGGTAGATGAATTTAAGGACTACAACTCAGTCATAACAAAAGAATGAAAATTGGCCACTTTAGAAAGAAACACTGAGAATATTGTTGTGTGAGATTATCCCTGTTTGTCTTTTAAGTAGTCATTGAAAAGCAAATCCTTAAACCTGACTGACTAAAAGAAAGTAGGGTATACTTAAAAACACATGTAAAGTCAATGCATTGACAGGAACTTAGGGGTTATGATATAATATTTTAAATGCAAACACTGAATTGTGGGATACCTAGAGGTAGATGAAAAAATCAAGATGTCGGACCCCATGTTGGCAGACTCTGGAATTACATTTAAAAATATAAAAAAGTACATAGAGTCCAAAAGTGTGTTAAAATGTAGAAAACATCAAGACATGATGAAATAAACATGTTTTTTTTTCAGTCTGTGGGTGCAGTTCTCCTTTATAATGGTCCATAAACACAGTTAGCCTAGTACTTACCTATGACCCTATAACCCTACTAATAAGCTATAAAATAAAATTTTACTTTTGTACAATTGTGGATGCATGGTGATCATAGCACATTTTTTTGTCCACATAGGTTTCCAGGTTCCAAACTAACTGATCGATTTTCAAGGAGAGGTGGGTGTTTTCTTTGTGACGCGGACATGCTTGCTGAAGAAGACTATTGTAGATAGTTTGACATTTAATTTGAGTCATTGATTTTAATACCAGCTATTTGTTTTGGAAACGCTATCTTGAAGGAGCTAGGTGACCTCTCAAGAATTTTTGATGACACCAGGTTTACAGTTATCTGCAACCTTGGTCAGTCATAAACCCTTAATATTTGCTTTAACCCCTGAGAAGTAATTGACAAAGAGGAGTAGCCCAAGTGCTGAAATCTGGGGTATACCACAACAGACCTTTCTTCTGGAGGAGGTAGGATATCTTACCGTAATTTCTTGGGTTCTATTTGCAATGTATTTTGCCATCAAGTGAGTTACATAGGGATTAACATTTAGTTGGGAGAGTTTATCAACAATACCTGAGTGTAGGATGGTGTGAAAAGACCTTCTTGAGGTCTAGATATGTGGCGTGTACCAATTTCCCCTCACCCATTGCTTCATTAACTTTTTTGAAGAAGTCAAATATGTTAAGCAGGCAGGATCCACCCTTGACAAAACCAAACCAGCTTGGGTCAAGAGTCTGCTGACACCCTACTTTTGTGCAGGAGGATGACTGTTGCTGTCCTCCTTTCATCCATCTAGCAGAAAAACACTGTTTAGAGGCTCATATTGAATAGCCTCTGAGTGGGGGTTGACAGGTCCTGTTTTAGGCTGTCTAGCAGGCAGTGAGGTGTGGCATATTATCTGGCCCCATACAAGCAGTGTTCTTGACCTTGAAAGGTGCTTTGAAAATTTGTTGTTGGGAGTTTTGGGGAGAGGTGTAAATGTGGGTATGAGATCTGGGTATGTGTGTTTTGTGTGTGTGTGTGTGGGGGGGGGGGTGATGTTTGAGCAAATTTTATCCACTAGTATATTGTCTATGTCCTCAGGGTCTGAATAGATGATATAATTTACAAGTATCTCTTTGCGATGCTGGCCGTTATTTTTGAGGTTTCTCACATAGCTTATGAAAGTGTTACGGTTGCTTTTGCCTGGTAGCTATTTTACCTCATATCCAGCATTGGATGATTTGTTCAGGGTCCGGAGTTTTTTTGTTAAGTTTAGCAAGAATAGTTTTGATATTTTGAAAGTTAAGTTTATTATTGCATGCAATGTTTTTTTTTTCTTTTATTGTAGAGCCTGTTTATATTTGGGTTCTAACACAGGGGGCTATTTTTAAACTTGGCATTGTATTTACTTCAGAGGAGGACATATGCAGCTATTCAGCTATTCCTATGTGCATGCAGTGGGATGTTGAATATAGCCAAGCCATCACTTAATTTTAGTAGATTAGTCTTTGCATAATCTGTGAATACTGATGTATTTGAAGGTTTTTCCAGTTTCAGTCTTATAGAAAATGTGATGGATTTATGGTCAGATTGTCTAGAGAGGAAGTTACAACTGGTAGGGAACAAATCTGTCCAATGCTAGTGTGGACCAAGTCTAGAATTTTGTCTCCCCTAGCTGGGGAGCAGACTAACTGGTTCAGAGGTTTTTGAAATTATGAAGTTCAGAAATTTCTGCATGTACATGTTAGGGAATTTACTGAGGTAGCATTGTCACCTCATATCAAGACGTTGTCCTGTTCGATTCTCAGCTAGAGTGTCTTCTGTGTGGAAGCATACGTGAATGGGGCATGCCTTCGTTGAAGGTTGTGCGTCAGGGCTGGTAACCCGGTATGTAAAAATTACATTACCAATCATTAGCAGACCGGAGTTCTGCTGTGGCGATCCCTAACCGGGAAAAGCCGAAAGACACAAACACAAACAAACATGTTAGGGAATTTATAAGTCTCTCAATTGATGGATGGGTAATTGAAGACCCTTGCAGAGATTTGTTTGGGCTAATGCAGAGTGACACCATAGTAGTCAGGGAGGAGGTATGAACCAAGGGGGGCCTGTAAGGTGTCCTAGAGTTAGCTGTGATGTGACACTTGGTTTTATTAATGGTAAGCTGGACACAGAATAGTTTTAAGTCATTATCCTTTCTACCAAGCCTGAAGGTGAACTTTTGTTTCATAAGTACAGAGACACCATTGCTTTTACTGCCTTCATCTATTGCAGGGATCCAGAAGGTATTTTGGTGCTAAAACCCAGCAGTGACGGGGTACTCTCATGGTCTTTAACCACAGTCCTGTGCCATTACATAGTCCGATGCACTCCAGAGTAGGCATTGCCTGTAGACAGCGAAGACTTTGTATTGAGGCTCCTAGCACTGAATAGCAGTACCTTTATGTTATCCATATTCTCTTTGGTTAAGTTGGAAACTTTTGAAGACTGATGTTGCCTAAGAACGGCACTATAAGCAGTAGATAAGTTTCTAAGTAGGTACTGGACAAGTAATCATTACACCATTTTCATCCAAGCCATGACACACAACATCAAATGTTAACTTCTCCCTCAAGCAGAGCTACACAACATAGGCTGAGGGACAGTTTCTGAGTATGCATCCAATTGTCTGTCTTAGTATTGAATACAACTAGTGTACTGCTTTGCTTAATAAGCAGGGGTAATTTTATTTCATAGGTGAGGGATACTAAGATAAGAACTTATTTGTAAATACAGACCGTATTTTAATAGTGAGTAAATGAATGCTGGCTTCAAGGCAGCCTGAAGACAGGCATTAAATGCCCAAAGCAAGATACCTTGAAAGTTGTTTGAACCATTTTGTGAATGGGACTAAACAGTGTATGCAATCTGATAGGAAGAACAAAAATAATGTTTATTACACAGTGTAGAAAACATATACCAAAAACTGTGGAGATAAGTGCAGCAATGCAAATGTCAAATGCAAATTCCATTAACTTTTGTGGGATATTTCAAGACTAACCCAGTCTTCAGCATAATCTCACCTAAAATAATCTATAGAATTCTGATCTCCTATGCTCTAGAACTTATATAGTTAAGAGACAGAGTTAAATAAGGCACAGAGACTGAAGCAGTTGCATCATATAGCCAAATGTATGTTTTGTAAACTGGGTTGGTCCCACTATGCCTAAGGCTTGCAACCAGTCCAACAGATTGTATCCGTGGATTATTGCTTTGTTTTGGGGTATAATGCAGATGGTAAGTACCACTTCCTTTACCAAAGTGAAAATAAGTTCTACAGTGAAGAGAAATCAAGGCAACTTAATCTCAGCTTGAAACTGTAAAAAAATGGTTTTAGTTATGTTTTATGTTACAGTATATCCTGCATGGAGAAGGAGGTATCAGAATATCATTTCTCTCTTGTTTGTGAGCCAGCATATTTATTCATATTTTGGAAATTCTCATGTTTTTATATAAATAAATTCTTCACTAACTTAACTTTTGTGGAAATACTTTTGGTGTACACTTTGTACCTTTCTTTCTGTTTACAATGTTCCCCTTTCTTGTCAGCTTTCTGTTTCTGTATTTTGATGTGAAGCACAAGCTTCTTAGCATCCTCCAATGCGTATTCAACTTGCCTTTTATATGATGTGTTTCTTCAGCCTGTTATGAAATAATAATTCAGGTAAACATTTTGTTGAACAACATGTAGACGACTACATGCTGCACACTGATATTGCTCAGTGACTTGTGAAGAGACACTGTGAGATGGGGAGCTGTCATTCTAAGGATTACTTACACATGGTACAGCATTCATTTTGGTTGTCTTAGGAGCACTCTGGCATACCTGTATATCTCTTATTGATATAATCTTCTTTTTCATGATTATTCTTTACTGTTTCAGCTCAATATGTGTTACTTGACTGAATTCATCTGAGACCTTTGTATACTGCTCACGTAACATTAATAGCTTTCCCTTTGCTGCTCACTACTCTTATCCTTGTTGAACTCCTGAGCAATACATTTTGCCTCTGTATTCTTTTCTCTTGTCCAGTAATGTCCTGTATTGCTTAATGCAGCTACCATTAATGGGCTGTACCATGCATGATGCCAGTTTGACATACTTATAAACATTATTGCTTTGGTATATATGTAATTGTATACTCTTTATTTAGTTCTGCATGGCCTGTTGCTGTCCAAGTAAACTAACTCTGTCTTACTGTACATCTGTAATTGCCTACATTTAAAGGATACATGTGCATCATACCATGATTCCAGTACCTGTTCTAGGTCACACTGTTTTTGTTAGAGCTACCTGTAACATGCTGGCATACATCATGTTCATGGGTTGTGCAAATAGCAACTTACTTGTTATTTTTTCACACATTGTGATTCCAGAATTTCCTCTTCTTTGTACAATCTGTGCTTTCTTTTAATTTTGAATCAAATTGCCTCACACCAGCATTATGGCTTTCTCCAGAGTAGAGCAGAAACATTTTGTACAATTCTCCAGCCAAGTTTGAGAGACAGAGATTAAACTGTCCTTCTTTTATACTTTATTGTACTGAAGAATGGCTTACAGAGGATGATAAAGTAGCTTTGCAAAGTAAATCGACTATATACACTGTGTAAAGTGAGACAATGCAGTCTGTATGCCTGATCGGATTCAAGAGTTGCTACAGAATACAAGGAGTAAAAGTCCAAGTTATTGAGAAAACGACAGATTCCAGGCATCTGCATAGCCATGCATGTTTATTTGTTTGGCAAAATCCACAGCAGAATGAACCAAGCAATATTGTTCTGAGTAAATGTGTTCAGCAAGGCCTGGAGTGTTTAGCTGGAGAATTGCCCCTTCTTAAGTACAACCTTCTGCAGCTGCAGTCAGTTCAGCTACAATGAATGAAAACTCTAAAACCAGACTGATGGCTAAAGTTCCTGTTTGGCTTTACATTTGCACCCATCTCTCTTTAGAAACAAATAAGAATTGTTTTGTTAACTTTTTTTTAACCTGCAGTAAAACATTCTTCTGACAACTGGTTTTCTTGCTGTGACTTAATGGTGAGGTACTTAGCAGTTATATACGGCAGTCCCCAAGTCAGTAGAGCCCCCGATAGTCATATGAGTAATATGCTGTAATACTGCCAATAACTGCTGCCTCAGAACAGGATGTTCCTACAGGATGTGGGCTGTGCAGAGAGGTCCCTAGTGTATGCCTGTAGCCTGACAAAAATGAATACTGCAGCACATATGCAAATGAATGCTTTTCCTTGTATGCCGGCACAGTAGTATACTGCAATTGGAGTCTGTCTTCTTTTTATAACCATTTATATTATTTGAATTTCATAAAAAAACTGTGCCTACTAAACTTATTTTTGCTATAACTATTATTGTGCCTTTGCATCTGAACTTATTTCAAACTAAATTCATTTCCATGATGCACAGTGCTATAAGATTGTCTTTTTGGCTGATCGTAAGGTTAAAGATGAAACAGATATTTTCTTCAGCCCACAATAGATAAACTGTTTTTAATAGTCTCTTTCATGTTTTGAAATACATCACCATTTGCTTTAGTTTTGGCTTAGACTGTAAGCTAGAATAGGAATTCAAGTAGCTCAACATCTTAAGATGTGCAAATCTCCATGAGATGTGAGGAATACAGATGTCACAGGTCATTTAAAATGGATTTGGTTGTGAAAGAGAACCATTAACTCATGTGATTGCCCTCTTATTATCTGGTGCCCTTAGTATAAAAGGGTCTATGATATTCAGTCCTTTCAAATATTAATTACATGAGTATACATTTCTAATATGTTTTAAGATTAAATATTGTTTCCATGTAAGTACTTTATATTTAGGAAATTTGGAATAATGACCAGGTGCACAATTTTGGTAGAACAGTGTTAGAAATATGGCTGTTCATCATATTCATCATTGCTGCAGTAACCTTAACTTTATGGGGCTATGTCCTGCATATGATATAACAGCCAGCTTCCAAAGCTTCAGAGAACATTTCATGCTCCAAACCATCAGTCAGCTTAATCTGAGCTGATTGAAAAGATAGGTTTGGGTGCCAAGGCCTTTAGAGCTTTCCTGCTGCCAAAGGTTACACTTCTCAGAGGCTTTCAAGGATACATGGTCAGCATGTGCTGTTTCTTTGGTGGGTACATACGTTTTTTTTGGGGAAGAAAGAAAAAACGTCCATTTTAAAAAAAAGTTGTTTTATTAATTCTTTCTTATTCAGGAAAGTTATTTTAAAACTACAAGTTTGTGTTTTAACAGACTGTCACAAAACTGTATTGTACTTTTAAATGAGAGAAGTCTTTTTTCATGTTAGTTTAAAAGTTGTTTGCAGTAATTGAAAACCATTTTTCTGTGGAAAAATAGAGTTGATTTTACTATTTGGCACCGGTAACATGTTTAAGTGTATTTAACTGTATTTTTATGTGAAAAAGTGGCATCTAAAGTTTTACCAGTTTTTGCTGTTTGTTTTTCTGGGGAAAGAGGCACCATTTCGGGCTTGACGATGGAACAATCTACTACTACCATGGTTATTCCTTCTTCCTACAGCAAAAAGAAAACAATAAGTGAACAGGACTTGCCACCAAAAGAAACTAACAATGTGTCTCAGCTGCATGTGAGTGACTATGCTGTAGCCATTAGCTGTACTTCAGACCACTTATCCATTACCCCAGATCCCTCTGGTGTAGCACCAACAGCCAGTTTGGACCAGGGGTTATTCACATTCTCTGAAGCTGTTGGGGTCCATTCAGTGGGTAAGGAGAAGCCAATCTTGTTGGTCCTTGGAGAGGGAACAGGAAAAGCATCCCTGATTTGTCAGAATATTGTGCACAGTGCACATCCCTGTGGAAGCTGCTGCCATTAATAAGACTGCTGGCCCCATTTTACCTGTCAAAAAATAACAGAAAACCAATTATATATTTATCCCTCCTCAAATTTCTTTAGAGAGGAGCAGGTTATTGGGTCTGGCTCAGTGTCTAATTCAGGCTATTGATCCTTTTGGGTCTATATTAGAACATCAACTTTTTAAAACATTGAATGTTCTAATATCAACCCCTATTCAGCGAATGCTGACAATATCGAACATGCAAAACAGTGAACTTTTTCCCTGGGAAAAAATTTGCTGTTCCGACACACACACACACACACACACACACACACACACACACACACACACACACACACACACAACTCAAGCACACCAAAACAAAGCAATCCACACACATACACCTAAAATCCTACATCTAACCCTACACTAAACTGTACATACACCACAAGCTATCCACTTACCTTAACCCAAACCCTAACCCTAAGGTCTGTCACTATCGCACACTCACCTCACCAGCGCCCTAACCCTCACATCCACACAATCGCGCAATTACCTGACCCGCACCCTAACCCTAACTCACCTAACCCGCCCTAACCCTCACATCCACACAATTACACACTTACTTGATCCCGACCCATAACTTTCCACCACAGTGCTGAAAATAGCAAAGCCACAGGAACAGCCAACCAAATTCCTTCCCTAGGAAGAAATTGGGTGTTCTACAGCTTGGCTATTTTCAGCATTCGCCGAATAGGAGTCGATATTAGAACATTCGAAGTTCCGAAATTTCGATGTTCTAATATAGACCCATCCTTTTTGTAGTTTCTGATAAAAGAAAGAGGGATACCTGTTTTCTTGAAGAGATTCAAGATTCTGAATTCAGACAGGAATGTGAAGGGACAGATACAGGGTTTTCTCCTCAGATTTTTGATTCAGACTCAAAGGAGAGCTCAGTTTCTCATTCTCCCTGTGGACGGTTCTGTTTCGCTAAGACTATTTCCGTAATGTGCCACTGTTTTCATTGAGAGAATACTGAGGGTTTTCAGCCTATCAGGTAATGCTATGAGCTGTTACAGAGGGACTTTCTAGAACTTCACCCATTCCTGCAGTTCTCTCAGCTTTGGAGGATGTGTGTGTTACTGCCTACAATTTTCATGAAAGTTGGCCAGTTGCCCCTAAAAAGGCAAATAGGATGTATAAAGTCCCTCAATGTTTTAAGTTTTTATACACTCTTCCCAAACTTCATCCTGTAGCTATGGATTTAGTTAATCCTAGTTCTTCTAAGAATTTAGTTAATTCCAATCCTACTCCTTTTGATAAGGATGGGAAGATGATTGACAAATACAGGGTAAAAGAATATGCTTCTGCAACTTTGATTTTCAGAATTTTAAATCATCAAGCTTCTGTGTTAAAGTTTGTCCTGACTAACTGTGAAAGTATGAGGAATGTTATGTCTGCAGTTTCTTCTTATAAGGAAAAATCTACTTTAAATAATTTTCTTCAAGTGAACAAGTCAGTTCTTATTGTTTGCAGTGTGTATGACTCAGTTTCTTCTTATAAGGAAAAATCTACTTTAAATAGTTTTCTTCAAGTGAACAAGTCATTTCTTATTGTTTGCAGTATGTATGACTCAGTTCCAGGGCTATGGCCACTGCTACTGTTTTTAGGAGGTTTGCCTGCCTGCATTCTCAGAACTTCCCAGATTATGTTAAATGAGATTTTAAATTTTCTTTTGGGTAAAGATTTAGTTTTTAGCTTCTCTACAGCAGAGATGATAAAAAGTATAATGAAAAGGGTAAGTCGATTCAGGAAATCTCTACAATTTTTCAGCCCTCCTTTTCCAAATCTTCAAAGGAATTCTATAACCCCTCATCCATTTTTGGCAAAAATAAATAAATAAATAAAACAGTCTCAACAAAATGTAAGTAGACAGCTGTTTAAGAGGAAATGGGAGGAAGGTTGCAAAAAGAATTCTAAAACCTTCCAAAACCAAGGAGAGTCCAACAATCATAATGTCTCTTTAAGGGACCTTGAACACCCCACCTCTCACCCCCGGCAGACCCAGTTCTCCTCCAGAAAGTCTGAATCTCCACTTTTCTTTTTACCAACAGATAGTTTCAGAGAAATGTGTTTTGAAGATCATTCATCAAAGTTTACAGATGGCAGTAATGGGCAATTCCTTCTTTCCAGCGGGTAATTCCTCATCTATCCGGTCAGACTCTTTTATTTCAACCCGTCCTTCATCACATGCTGTTCCAGTGAGACACAGAACCAGTTACTCCTTCCATGGTAGAGAAAGGTTTTTATTCAAGGACAGTTTTAGTGCCAAAATAGAAAATGCTAGGAGACCAGTTCTGGATCTTCCTTTCCTAAACCCGCTTGTGGTAGTGCCCAAATTCAAAATTATGTCATTTCACACCCTACTACCTTTTATTCATCATTCATGTTCTGATAACACTATATTTAAAAGATGCTTGTCATTGCAGCCCTATTCATCCAGACCTCAGATGTTTCTTAAGGTTTTGTGCGTCTGACTAACATTATCAATTCTCTGCCTTATCGTCTGGACCATCCACTGCACCATGAGTGTTAACAAAGTGTCTAGCTCCAGTTATAGCTCATTGCATTTTACAGGGTATTCATATTTTTCCATATTTAGATGACTTGCTTATCTTTGCAGAGTCTTTTTCAAAGTATCACAGAATCTCTGACTTGGGTGAGAGATTTCTTATAAAAGCTAGTATTCCAAGTATTGCGTGGCTTATTCTAAATATCAATTAAAATACATGAGAATTTTGAGTTAAAGTGATGTATATATTCAAGGGAGTCAAATTCAATAATTCCATGCAAGTTTAAGTAACTTAACTGTATGCTTTCAAACTGGGGGGTGCAGGGTGGCTTGCCCCCCTGCCTACGCCATTTAGTTTTTTTTATTTAAAAAATTTTTTTTTTTACGTTATTCGATGTTTTACTTAATCGATCAATAAAGTTCGACTTTTATTGATTCAATTAAGTAAACTATCGATAACGTGATATAGACACGTGATTTCAATGAAGAATGTCCCCTTTAATAGTGTTTGGCAATTTATGTAATTTGCATTGAAGGGGGTTTAGAATTAAAATGTAATGCTAAATGTATTATGGGGGAATGCTTCACTAATTTAATTTATGAATTCATCTTCCTCAAAACAACCACAGAAAATTAGGCTTCACTACAATCTGTTTAAGAGGGAGTACCTGGAGAGATACCTAATACGCATGCATTGCACAGCTTGTGACATTGAATAACCTTGAAGTAATAACAGTAAAAAAGCTCAATCTGCACTGCATTTAAAGAAAACTCAGAATGAAAGCATCAACATATGGCAGCATATCTATCTAGTAATCTATTTGATTTATATAAGCTGTAATATAATGTACAACATACTGTTAGAGAGTAGAGGGGTTATCTTCTGAAGTCTTTAATTTTCCTGCATTTTTTTACAATATAAATTCATAGTTGATAGAATTTTCCACAATTTTCTAGTGACCCTACTTATAACTAAGTCATGTCTCAAACATATCCCACCATGGCACAAATAACATTTAGTACATGACCTGTAAAACACAGAAGTATCAAAGTTTTTAATATTGCATGACTTCTAGTTCAGTTTTGCTGTGGCATTGATTTTAGATATGCTATTGATAAGTGTGAGTGTTTCACTAAATATCACTCCTATGATATGGGACCTACACTGGACTGGATGCCGAAGGAGTTGGAATAGCCATTCTGCAACTCTACCTAAGATTAAAACCCATCCCCCTGCTGTGTTGTCATATGGTGTGCGAGTGTCGTACCGCTCAACCTTTTAGAGCAAAAAATCTAGAGAAAGCAAGGGGAGATAAAGGCCCAATAATAGGGAGAGATTTTAAATTTTGCTCTTATAAACTTAGAAAGATGATGGACTAACAGGATTTGTGTTAGCATGCATTTTCTGAAGGATATGAAGTCTGAAACTGAACTGTATATCATTATGAGTGACTCCAATCCTTGTCAGAAATACACAGATTTTAAGAAGAATATAAGAAATATATGAGGCAAAAATCTGGACATTTGATAGGTATTGGAGGTAGGGCAAGGCAGGCATAACTGATTTTGCTACCATGCCAAAAAGCCTGATATCTTTGATTTACAATGTTCCTTGATGAAGTAGGATTCAGAAACACAATGAATAAATGAATCACATTACCCATTCTTGGCATAAAATGAACATCACCTAACCAGCTGTATCATCACAGGTACATCATCCTCACAGTAATTATTTTATGGCAGCCATAATACTGCATGTATGACAAGTAAAATTCTGTTATGCATACATTGCTAAGGCTGAAACATCATGGCTGTCATGCTGAAAGAGTGTTGAAATGATATCTTTGTCTTTCCTTGTGTCAGAAGGGAATAAGTCAAACATGAAGAGAACTGTAAATGTGTATGGCTGTCAGTTAAAGGTTACTGAACCCAGCCCTATCACAGAACAGCCCCACCTACAGACTGGTGTATAGACTATAAGGGAGGCAAAAGCCAACACATTCTGGCTAGGCTTGTAAATGCCCTGGGGCAGATAGCCTAGTACCTACCTATAAACCTATGGTAGTATTACAGCAGGCATATAATCCTGCTAGCCAAGAAAGCTTGCAGTTAAACTGCAAACTATACAGAGTTAAGTAATTGTGCTAGCTGCATCACAAGGACCCACTCACTTGAGTAGGCAATGCCTTTATTTTGGTAGTTTACATTGATATTCAGTGCCACTTTAGTTTTTTAAAGAATTTCTGTGTTGCATGCCTGACATTTTGGAATTGCATGTGGGGTTCCACAATTCCTTGTTTGACTATATTGCTTGAAGAATCAAAGAATCCTTCTGTGATGTCCCCACTTTGAGCCAGTAGTCAACAAGTCTGAATTCTCACAACTGGCACTGGAGAGGGACATTAACTTGGAACAAAAATAGATACACCCAGTATTTTCAGATGCAGCTCTCCATGTCAAGCACAATTTCCTTTAAGAGAACACAGGGAACACACACAGTCTGGGGCCTGACTTTATCTGTCTCCCTCCGGGTCTCCAATAAGACTCTTCCACTGGCACAGCTGTAGAGTTGAGACTTCAGCAAAGTGTCCAATCCAAATTCTCCAGCACCCTCTCCATGAACTAGTGCTTTGTGTCCCTGCTGCTAGCAGTTGACACACACACACTCTTTGAGATTTAATTTTCACACACACATACGCACACACACACACACACACACACACACACACACACACACACACACACACACACACACACACACACACACCTGGGAAAGGCTGTCACAGATTTACAAGCTATGCCTCCTTCTGGACAGACTATAAGGTAGTTATACCACCACCAGAGACTCCAAAGATAGCTACTCTAAGGCTCTTGCAAGGGTACCCAATTATACTGAGTGAAATTAATATTAATACAGATGCTGATGTTGACTAAACAGCCAGGCTTTCAGGAGTGGCCACAGTGTCACCAATAGATATAAATGCTCTCAAATGTTAAAATATTCTCTAAAGTACCACCCACAATGAAAAGTTTAAATATATTTACTAATAAATAAGAAAATAAAATGAAAATATTAAATATCGTTTTACAATAAACACCAGAGCTTGAGCCACAGGAAATATTAAAAATATCACAGATAGGTTCACACAGTTACAGAAAAACAATACTTAACTGATCTCACTATATTTTCGTGACTAATCTAAAGCGTTATTATTCCCTGGTTATTTACTAGATCAAGGCAAGATGAAGTATTTCAGAGATCTTTCTTTGTCAGGTTACAAAAACAGAGTACTCTCAGACTTTATTCTCACCTAGTATTAAACATTATTTTTAGTGATGGATTACAGAATGACATCACATGCATCTGGTCATCTGACTTCTGGTTCCAATGCTTTCCACCTTGGATAAAAGTTGACAGGATTTAGCACATATGTGTTAATAATACACACACAAACCCTTGCTAAAATCTGCTGCAGCCCCTGGAAGTCATAATAGAATTTCAAACCTCCACCTTTCCACAATAGCAATTCATTCATCCCAATGACAATGCAGGAACCTTCCTAGTACAGACTTTTTGTTTCTGGCTGCTTTGAAAACTGTAAGATATAGTCTTTATGGCTTAAGCCAGGTAATTTAATTTAAAACTATTTTCAATTTTTGAGATTAGCCTCTTCTCTTCCAGTATCCTTTGTTAAAACATATACAGTTAAACAGTTACAATAACACATGCATATTTCCTTTTTTGTTTTTCTGTCCAGCAGGGCACACTGTTGGTACACTTTAAACAACAGCAGCTTTACAAATACATTTTTCAGCACAGGCATCTGTACAAATCAGTTTGATATATAAATGGCATATAATTATTTACAAAATTCCAGCTAGCTGTGCTGACATATGTTATTCATCCACTGCCCTACTTCTCCTGGCATAGCTGTCAATACCTCACATCATCACACCTTCTACAGAATCTTTTGATGGCTCCTTATTGAAATGTTGGCATTATAGGTTCATAGATTCATAGGTTGGTACTAGGCTATCAGCCCTAGGGCCTACACAAGCTTATCCATAACAATTCCCTGGCTATTTCTTCCCACACTATTTACTTTCCTGGACCCCTGTCTAGCAGGGCGACTGACGTGATCCCCGGAGTGAATTTCCTTTCTCCCATCCAATCGTCAAGGTTCCTTTTGAAGAGGTCCAAAGAGGCACTCTGCTTGACATGTATGGGCAATCTATTCCAGAGTTTGGGGAGTCTCTAGGTCGGGAACCTATCCATCCAACATGTTTTGTTTATTGTGATGACAAGGTTTAGATCTCTGGAGCGTGTGGCTCTGAGGGATTGGGATTTCTTTAACTGTAGCATGTCCAACAGCTCTGGGCTTGACATGGCCTTGTATGTTAAGCAGAGATCGCCTCTGAGTAGACGATATGCAGCAGAGTATAGTTGGAGTTTTTTAAGGCGGTCAGCATAAGGCATCTGCTTTAGGTCTGTGATTCTTTTAGTGAGGCATTTCTGCGGCCTTTCCAGTTGTTGTAGATGTCTTGAGAGGTACATACCAAATGGGGCATTGTATTCTATAATGGGTCTAATGAGGGATGAGTACAGTGGGACAATGACCTCCTTTTTTCTGGATGAAAAGCCCTTAGTGATGAGGCGTGCCACATAGAAGGATTTCCTGACTGTTGTGGCAATGTGGTTATCGAAGGTGAGACCATTGTCCACCTGTGTCCCCAAGTCTCTTATCACACTTTTGGTGTTTAGTGTACTGCCACCAATATGGTAATTCACGGGTACTTGTTTTTTCCAAAGGGGATAACTATACATTTCTTGGCATTGAGCTTAAGCCCATGGCTCTGGACCAAGCATCTGTTTCTGTAAGGCCCTTTTGTAGAGTATCCACATCATTTGGGGATTCAATAATGGCTCCCAGTTTGCAGTCATCTGCAAACTTTGTTAGCCAGAGTCCCTTAGTGTTGGCCTGTACTTCAGAGAAGTAGATGCCAAACAAGAGTCGTCCCAGGACTGAACCCTGAGGTACTCCACTTGTCACTTGTCTGGAGCTGGATTTGGAGTCAGCTACTTTTACAGTGTGAGTTCTATCAGTAAGCCAGTTAGCAACCCATTGGGTGACGTAGGGATTAATGCCCAGCATAGTAAGTTTATCTATGATTCCAGAGTGGGGGATGGTGTCAAAGGCCTTGGCAAGGTCTAGATAGGCTGTGTGAACCACCGTACCCTTGCCATGGCTCTGGAGACTGATTTGAAGAAGTCACTCAGGTTCAGGAGACAAGATCGGCCCTTCACAAACTCAAACTGGGTGGGGTCCAGTGTTTGAAGGTTGCCAATGTCTTTGTTTATAAGTTCCATGATAATACGCTCCATGGCCTTGCAGATAAGGCTAGTCAGACTGATGGAACGGTAGTTTCTGGGATCCAAGGTGGATCCCCCCTTATGGAGTGGGATAACTGTAGCTCTGCACCACTCAGTGGGCACAAAACCTGAGGTGAGGCTATGATTAAACATGACACTTAAGTGAGGTGCCGGTTCATATTGTAGTTCATGTAGTACACAGGCCAGGATGTCATCTGGTCCCATGGATGCTGTATTCCTAGCTTTGCAGAGTGCGTTTTTTACCTGTGTGGCCATTATTACCGGAATTTGGTAATCTTCCGGTATTGAGATGGGCCATTTAGGGGGTGAGAGGGGGGTGAAGTTGGCACTAAATCGATCTGCCAGGATATTGGCAATATCCTTGGGATCAGTATATTTAATGCCATTCTATTTTAGCTCAGAGCAGATCTGAGCATTGCCATTTAGATTCTTGACATAGTTATAGAATGCCTTGTGCTTGTCTTTGGAATCTTTGGCAATTTTATTTTCGTAAATAGCTTTGGAGGATTTTATGAGGGATCTCAGTTTCTTACTGAGGCTGGTAAGGGAGTTTTTTGCATCCTGGGATTTTCCTCTTTTCTGCAACAGTTTCTTCTTTTTGTTGTAAAGTTTGTTTATGGCAGGGGACCACTATATTGGCTTCCTTTTTTTGGATGAGAGCATCTTGGTTCTATTTGGGATGGCACGACTCATGCATGAGTGGATGTGCTCATACAGTGCCTTAGTGTAGGATTCAGCAGTTAAACTTTCAGTTCCTGTCTGCATGGGTGTCATGAAGTTTGTCACTTCTGACTTGAGTAGCATGAAGTTGGCTTTGAAGAAGTTTTTTATGGAGGTTTCCTTACTGGGGGGTGGGGGCGGGATGTGGATGTTAAGGGTGAATAGCTTATGGTCAGACCTGACTAACGAGGGGGTGACCATAGGTGTGGAGCATCGATTTCCCATGTTGGTAATGACCAGGTCTAGGATATTGGAGCCCCTGGTGGGACTATGGATTAGTTGATCCAGGACATTGGAATTTATGAATTCCAAGAACCGTTGGGCAAAGGTCTTGGCACATGAGTATTTTTCCCAGTTAATGGCAGGGTAGTTAAAATCACCCAGTATTAGGGTGTTTGGTTCTATCTTAATATTTTCCAGTATGTTCAGAAAGGTGTAGTGAGAATCTTGGGGTATGGTGGTGGATCTGTAGCAATCTACAATTTGGATTGCATTCTTACCTAGAATTAGTTGCACCTGGAGAATTTCAGATGCATTGTGTTGGGCAACCAGCCTGGTGGTGTGAATATCCTTGGTGAATATTGACACTCCTCCACCTTTAGTGTTTCGGTCCTGGTTTGGTGGCCAAAAAGTGTGGTAAGAGTTGTAGTCTGGTATTGCAGGGGTGCTCTCTGGAGCCTTGAACCAGGTCTCAGTTACTGCACAGATGTCGATGTTCTCCATTTTTAGGAGTGCCTCGAGTGAGTGCATTTTGAGGTTTAGCATTGAGTAGCTTTACCTTCAGATTTTGCATGCTTGTACCTTACCTTACCTTAGCCAGTAACCTGAATCCCAGGGGTGACAGGTGCAGACCATCTCTGGCAAATCATCATGGTCTGTCGATCATGTCGTCCCAGGCAGACAGATACTGGATCCCCTTTGAATGACACCAGAAGCTTAGCCAATTGTTGAAGTCAATCATTTTGTCCTTATATTGTGGTATCATTCTGGTTGAAGGCAGGATGCTACTCAGGGCTAGGGTCATACCTGCCTGGGCCACATGATCCGAGAGCTCTTCCATGTCTCTTTTCGTGTAGTCCAGGGAGGTACATCTCAAGTCATTCACTCCAACATGGTCAATGACAGAGTCATATTTGTACTTGTTGTGGAGTGACTTGAGTGCATGCATTATGTGGCGGACACTGGCATGCGACAGGCAGCTGACTGTAATTTTCTCCTTGTTCAACCTGGTGAGTGGGATAACATTGAATAACATTGAATGCTGAAACACTGAAAAAAAAGACGGAAAATCCAGGAGAAGAGTGAATCTCTAACATCTATCTTCTCCTTTACACTTCTTTTTTAAAGGAAAAGGGAATATTCCAAGAAATGGCAATGTCAGGCTTAGTATATATAAGTCTGTTTTCTTGTCAATTCAGTCTGTGTATTATAGAATTCAGTTGTGCGGGTCCTGATACTTCAAATGGTTAGCTCTTGTGATGCATACCTACTATGCTTCTTAGTGTGTATTGTACATTAGTGAGAGACCTGGAAAATGATTTTGTGGAATAAAGATCTATATATTTGCATTCCCTGTGCATAGATTCATTCTTAGTTCCTAAAATATATTCATTTTAAAATCCTGAACTAGTAGTACAATTGCCTTATGTTTCTTCTTTAAAGCTTTTTGTTTTGACTAGCTGCTCCTTAGCTGCATCATTGTATTATATTGCTATCCTTACTGTTTGTACCTAACACTGGCTGCATTATGCAGACACAGGAAACATTTAAAAATGAGTTTTGACAGCTAGGAGTATTGGTAAGTATGAAAATTAACTGTTGATGTTAACAGTAGACTCAGTTACTGTATACATGAAGAGGCCACCTATACCCTTTAGGCATAACAATAATAATAATGCTAACAATGCTCATTTGTTTTCCAGATAAATCCACTGGACACACAGTCCCTCTTCAGGGGTATCTGGGAGCAATGTCAGATTAAGTGACTTGCTTAAGGTTAAAAAGTAAGATCAGAAAAATCAAACACTTGCACTACTGGAACTGCAGCTTGCAGCGTTAACCTCTGCACCAAATGCTGTACTTTGCTACTAAAATACTGTAGTGCTGCATTTATGCCTTGAGACACTTTATACTAATGCAGTCTGGCTTGGCTTTAAAGCACCTCAGTGCTATACGTCTCAAGTATCCCACATTTTCATGGATGTCCCTGTTTTTTGCTCAGAATCAATTATTACCATTATAGGCTTCTGTTTCTTAATAAAATGCCCTTAAAGCCACATTATCTTATTCTGTTTACCTCACAAATTCCTACCACTGCTATTTTAAAAATTGTTCCTGATTGCCCCAGGTTCTTTCTGGATTTATCTCTGAGAGCTATGCTCTGTGCCACAACATCCAAAACTGCAGTGCCGGTGTGCCTATATTACCTTCCTTTGTATTGTAAAGAGGTAACTGTATTTTGTAAGATAAAATTGCATTTTTTGAATCCCTTGATTTGAGCTTTATAAATCTCTAGTTACTGAGCCAAGATTCCATACAAGGACAACACATTGCATTTTCTGAATCCCTTGACTTGAGCTTTATAAATCTCCAGTTGCTTAGCCAAGATTCCATACAATGACAACAATACATTAAAAGAAGTCATATACCGGATTAGTTGCCTAATCTTCTGCAGTTATCTTCACTGCAGTATTTACTGAAGTGCTTCTGAAACTTAAAAACTGGTCTTATGGACTTTTATGAAGCATTAGCTTTACTTATCCAACATATTAATTGCAAGCTTGGCTCCTTGTAGTGTTCATTCAATTTTTTCCCACCACAAGCTAGTCTGACAACTGCCTTCCTTTGATCTGCCATTTAACACTGATCCTCTGTATTCATCAACCCTTGTACCTCTATGTTTATTATTACCATGTCTCCTGTTTCTGCTTCTAGCCATTCATATGGAACATACTCATGTGTGCTACTGAAGCTCAGCATGTAGCTAAAATTCTACAGCAAAATCTGATTATTCAGATTGACCACTGCCCACGTAGTTCCCCCATTCCAAACAAATGTCCATTATTTAAACTCTCATTCATTGGTATACCTCCATGCACCCTTGCACTCATAAGGTTGGTATGGTGACTCACATTTCTCCATCATTTTTTCAGATATATGGAACTGTTGCATTCTGTGAACACAGATACTCTCAAATACCATATAAGGCAATATCTTTCATCCAGATGGAAATACAACTGTATATGAATTGCTTGTAACATAACTGCTTGTAGAGCTTGAAATTAACTGCAATGAACCCACTTAGTTGTCTTTGGTACTTGTGTATTGCAGCATCTTTCTATCTCTGCCTTCTTACTGTCATGTATCTTTTTTATATGAAATCTCCTTTCTTGCTGCAAACTGTATTACCCTAATCCTTTATTTCATGTCACACTGTTGCTGATGTTGTTGTTTAACGATGTAACTAATTGCTAAACTAAATTCCTTGCAATAAAGTTTTACTTCCCAGGTGTTGAAGGGTCATAAAAATCCAAAAAGAAGTGGAGATGTACAGTACTGGACATCCAGTACACAGAAGCACAGCTTAGAGCAGTCCAACTGAAAGGATAGTAATAAGTAGCAGTTAAGCACGACAAAAAATCTGAATCAGAATATAGGTCAGGGAGAGGCTGTGATGCTCAGGCACTCAGGAAAGCAATAGATGGGCTTTGCTCAGATGAATAACTATTACAGTTTCCAAACTGGACCCCAGCAGCTGGCTAAACAAACTGTCCTTTATGAAAAAATGAGACTTCAGTTTAAGTGCTCTAAAAAGAATAACACTAGTTTACCTTGCTAAACTAAATTTAGTGCAATAAAGTTTTACATACCAGCAGTACAGAGGTATGAGTTCTTATGTGATTGTTGTAATTATCATGTTTTATGTCATTCACTGAGGTGTGCTGAACTATGATCAATGAACTGGAGTTTGAGCCTTTAGAGAATTGAAGAACAAGGATATCATTTTTTTAACTTCCGCCAGCAGGACTGAGCCTACCTGCATCTAACTGGTCCATTTGTAATTCGATAACAGGAGCTGGGCATCCCCAGACTAGGAACAATAATGATATAATCGATGTGAAACAGCAGTCAAAAATAAAAGAAGTGGATGTAGATAGGCTAGGTAGGCAATTGCTGTTTGCAGTACAGCATTTAGTATGACACTTTGTGTTTCAAAGTAGTGATGGATGGATGTACTTCATATGGGCTTCTAAACTAATTATCTGTACACCCTGGTATAAGCAAATGTCACACTTATTCATTCTAGATACAAACATAGATGCTGCATAAGTATTCACTAAAGACAGAGCTTGCAAATCTAAGGAGACTTGCATCTAAAGTATGCCCTCTATGAATCAGAGTCATGTATTACATTGTTGGCTGTATCATGAGGATACGGCTTGGCAGCTTCCTATCATGGGTACCTGGCATAAAATGTACCATACTAGTAATTGCTTCTCTAATGTATTATTTCTCTAAAAGGATTTTAAGCCTGCATAAACTGGAGCACTGCTGGTGATTCCCTACTGGGTTAGGAAAGTAAACCAACATTTTTTGTCTGTGACTTGCTGATAGACTTGCTTTCTTTTTTACCTGCTCTATTTTGTTTTCTGTGTTAAGTAATCTGGTTGGCCTGGTCTTTTGTTTTATTTAAGAGGTACAAATTTAATTATCTATGCTGCATATTTTGCATGTTTTTTTTTTCATTGGTTTAGGTGTCCCTTGAATGATACTTAAATACTCAAAAAAGATTTCAAATGTGCATAAACTAAAGCACTGTTGGTGATTCCCTGATGGCTGAGGGAAGTAAACATATTATTTGTCTGTGACTTGCTGATATAGTTGCTATCTGTTTTACATGCTCCATTTTGTTTTCTGTTTTAAGAAATCTGCTTGACCTGGTGTTTTTGTTCTGTGTGAAAGATAGACACTTAAATTATCTAGGCTGCACATTTCACATATTTTTTCATCAGTTAACTTGTTTCATGAGTGATACATAAATATAGAATGACTTTATGGGCCTTTGTCTTTTCTAAAAAGATTTTAAGCCTGCATAACCTGCTAGTTTTTACCACCCACCATTTTGTTGAACTGCTTTTTAAACTTAGTGATTTTAAGCTCCTCCCTTTCTACACTGCTGTTGATATTTTGAATTAAATATTTGCTTTCCTTGTGCTTATATTGAAAAAGTGCATTTTGCCTATCATTGTCTGTTCTACTGATTTACTTGCGTTGAATTCATTATCTAGCTAGCTTTTGGCTAAAGTAGTGCATTTTTGCACTTTAGCAAGCACTTGTTTTTGCATCCAGAGGTCAGTGACTTTTCCATCTAGTGCACTGGGAGGTAGCCTGGTCTTTTTTAGGTTGGAGAAACAAGCATTTTATTTGCTGGAGGGCTTTATTAATCAGCTTATCTTGTTTTTATTGCCTTTCTAAATTCTGTACAATTGAGCTGCGCTTGAATCATTTATGCAAAGTGAAGTACTCTTATTGAATAATCACACTTTTATATGCTGCTTAAAGTACACTGCTATATCCATATCTTTACGGTTGTTTGTGGTAACATTTCACGTCTCTTTAAGTTTGTTTGTGGTAGCATTTCACTCTGGACACTCCTTTACTGTGATTTTATATTAGGAGGGCTGTGATTATTCATCTAGTGGCAGTAGGTGTTTACCTGGTCCACCTCAGCTGGGAAACACACAAAAGGGCTCTAAGTATTTTTTTGCACTTCTCTTATATACTGTGACTGTACTTTAGTAGTTTAAAAAAAACACAAAACAACAAAAGAAAACCTCTACTCTCTACTGCTGCTGCTTTAAGTAGTTTGTTGCACTGTATTACATTGTATCTGTTAGTTGCAGGACTGTTGTAAGTAGTCTTTGTGGACTTGTTACACTTGGGCTCCAAACCAACTATTCCACATTAGGACGGTGTTACCTTTGTGGCAGAAGTGTGTTGATCTATCCTGTCTGAGTTGGGGACTGCTGGCAGAAGGCTTATTGTCTGCTTTCCAGATTGGTAGTTAGGTTAAAACTTGTTTCTTTTTGCTCATATTTAAGTCTTGTGTTTGTGCAATGTTGCTCTCCTGCAGCAGTGGTTAGTAGTGCCCTGTATAGACACAAAAGCCTGGAAGCTCAATCTTTCCCTAAACAGCTGTCAGTAAAACCCTTCCAAGCTGTTCTGCTGCTCTAGGAGCAACTCAGTTGCACACTGAGCAGCATTGTCTTGTTGATCATATTTAGCCCACACAAAGTATAGGTCCCTCTTGTAGTTTCAGCACTACAGGCACAGTCCTGTCAAAGTAACCCATTCCCTTCCCGAATAAGTCATACAGCAAGAGCCTGCTATCATGAAGTTTCCTATCATCTCTCTGACCAGCTGACATGGGCATCCTGAGGCAATGTAGCAGTTGGCTCATGTATACTGACAACCACTTACTCCTGAAAAAAACAAATACTTTATGTGAGAGATGTAGTTACACTATGAAATTGGAGACAATACTCTCACATAAGGATACATTGAATGCCAAACAGGTTGTTAGCACACACACATACACTTCCCACACTAAATAAGGACATGCCACATAAACTCACATATGTGGAGGTAATCACTAGTAGCTTACTAAAAGATGAGAGGCCTCCCAAACAGAAACCACTTGCACATATAACAATGCACAAGACATAACACACACACACTAGTGTCTCAACAAATAAGCCCATAAGGCGTATCTCCACAAAACTTAATGTACTGGTCCTTGGTGACTCCATTGTGAGACACATGGATGTTTCCCCTCACCATGCTGGATAAGGGGCAGTTCACAGCTGTCATAGTGCATTGGGAGGCAAATGACTTAAGATGTACCTAATTGGACTATATGAACAGGGACATCACTGAGCTCCTAGATTATGTATCACAGGCAGGTATATGCCTAACCATAAGCATCATTCTACCTTCCCCAAGGATGATACCACAATGCAAAAAAAAAACAAAAAAGGATTTACTGTAATGATGGCTTAGCTTCTGGTGTCAGTCCAAGGGGATCCACTATCTGTCAGCCTGGGAAGACATGATCGAGCCCATGCTACTTTACCAGAGGTGGTCTTTACCCATCTCCTCTAGGCTTTTGGATAATGGCAAATGCATTAGCCAACCCTATTTGTGCATTTTTAAGCAGTGTCAATATAACCCACCTCCCAACATAACAAAATCCTCTCTAAATAAACTCAAGGTACCGCTGCTTAATGCTAAGTGTCTAAACAAGAAACTGCACTCCCTGGAAACACTCTTTACTTTGGAAGATGCTGACATCTGTGCAGTCACTGAGACATTGTTCAAAGGATCAGAAAGCACCCCGGCCATACAGAGCTACAATGCCTTCCATACAGTCAGACCACAAACTGAACATGAAAGAAGGATGCATATCCATCTTAATTAAGGATAAGTACACCTCTAGACTGGTCAAACAGCATGACTCTCTTGAGCTACTCCATCTCAAATTAACTGTAAGCAAATACCCCTACCACATCATAGTTAGCTATAGGTCCCCCACCATGAAACAGGAATAGCATGCCACATACCTGGGCTTACTGGAGTCATGACATACAACCAAACACCTTGCTCATGGGTGATTTTAATTATCCTACCATAGACTGAGAAACATACATCACCACAAACATGCTGGCTCAGAGGTTCTTGAACTCTTTCAATGCAGATCCTCTGGAACAGCTAGTCAGCACACCCACTAAGGACTCTTAAGTCCTGGACATAGTTCTCCCTAACATGAGACAGCATTGCAGCCCTCCTCCCCTCCATGTGATGTCCTCTTTGGCATGATCGGACCATAAATCAGTCTTGTTTGATGTAATTATAAGACCAGATATCCTATCAACTCAAAAAAGTTTAAAACTTTTTCAAAGACAAATTAATTTCTACTAAGTGTGGTATAAGATGTTTCAACGCCCCCTCAATCACAGATAACAGAGACTGCTATGCAGAGGTGTACACCAGTGCCTTGAATAACCACTTAAGCAGTTGAATAGAATCAGCTGTACCTGTCCAGATTAAAACCAGGTGTTGCCAAGAAAACAAGCCACCCTGGTGGACCCATAGTATAAACAGGCTGTACAACAAGAGAAAGAAACTGATGTCCAAGAACAAGATGGAACTGGCTCAGCCAAAGAAGAAATCCCACTCTAGCTTTAAAAAAAGCAAATTAGAGATCTTGTCAAGTACTCAAAAGCTAATTATGATGTAAACATAGCCTCCCTAGGTAAGGATAATCACAAAGCATTCTTAAAGTATGTCTGAAATCTAAAAGGGAATACCCAGCTATGAGCTGAACTGGTTGAGGATGGCACCACTCATAGTCAACCAGTCATAATAGCCAACCTGCTAGCTGACAAATTTGGAGCAAACTTCACCCTCCTGTCCCCTTCTGTCATCTCCCAAAGTATACCTGCCACCAATCCTCAGCCCATTCTCTCAAGAGAGCATGTAATTTCACTGCTTTCCAAAACCAAAAACAGAATCAGTGGGACCAGACAACATCCCGGGTTGCCTTTCAAACAACTTAAAACATGACCAAGAGACCTACTTGGATCCCTGTTTAACCGCAGCCTGCAAATTGGCTATGTTCTGGCAAAGTGGAGGACAGCAACAGAAATCCCTCTGCAGAAAGGGGGACCACCAAATGACCCTGGGAATTATAGGCCCTTAAGCTTGACCAGCCTCATCTGTAAGGCCATGGAAAGAATCATTGTGGACCTTATTAACAAGGCCATAGGTAATCTCCAAACTCTGGATACAACCCAGCTTGGATTCATTAAAAGTAGATCGTGCTTGTTAAACAGGGTTGACTTCCTTGAGAAAGTCACTAAAGCCCTGGACAAGGGAAAGATAGTGCATACTGTCTATCTTGGCCTAGCCAAGACATTTGACACAATCCACCACTCAGGAATTATAGAGAAACTTTCCCAAATTGGGATTAACCCCTAAACTACCAGATGAGTAGCCAACTGGCTCACTGACAGGACACATATTGTCAAAGTGGATGACTTCACTTCTATAAATGACCAGTCACCAGCTGGGTCCCTTACTAGTTGGAATTTATTTCTCAGAAGTCCAGGCAAATCTGGATGGCCTGTGGCTGACCAAGTTCATTGACAATTGGATATTTTGAACAACCATTGAGTTCCCCAACAATGTTAATATAATGCAGGCAGGGTTAATGCAGATAAATGATCGGTGCCAAAGCCACTTATAAAAGCTAAATGCAAAAATATGCATTATTATCATCTTTGGGAAAGCTAACATCTCTGCTAATTACATTATAGACAGCACCCCACCCCATCCAAGTTTAAACCCAGTGGTACGTGATCTGGGTACTCGGGTTGATAGCAAACTGAACTTTGACCATCACGTATCCACAGTAGTAAGTTAATCCTTCTATGTGTCATATCTTAAAAGTAAAGGCATAGCATCTAGATCTAAGGATGTCATAATTCCATTATACTTGGCACTCATCAGACCAATAATTGAGTATAATGCTCCCTTTTGTGCATGTACTTCACCAGACACCTGCAACAATTGGAGAGGCCACAGACGTTTCTCACTAAGAAATTACATGGTACACAAAACAAGTCGTATGTAGAAAAACTGAAAGCCTGTCACTATATTCTGTCTCCTGCAGCATATTGTATAACAGAAAAGGGTGGGCAGGAAGAGTAGACCTCATTAGTAAGATATTAAATGGTAGGGGTCCAAGTATGGAGCCTTGAGGTACCCCTGTTTGTACTGGTAAGAAGTAGGAAAGTTAGATTGCCATTTAACTGCCTGGAATCTATTGAAGAGGTAGCTGGAGAACCAGAAAAGTACAGAATTGGAGAGATTTATTGTAGTTAGTTTGGATATAAGTAATCTGTGGGAAACAGTGTGGAAGGCTTGGGAGACATGCAGAAACAAATAAGAGACTAACTTATTGTTATCACGGGATTTTGTGATAGACTTTGGGAGGGATATCAGAGCAGTAGCTGTACTGTGATTTGCGTGAAAACCAGGCTGTGTAGATAAGGAGATTTTCTAGCAGGAGGTGATCAAGGAGTTGTTAATGAATGTAGTTTTTCAGAATTTTTGACAGGGAAGATAGAATGACAATTGGCCTGAAATGTGTGGGGGTCATTTGAGTATGGTATAGAATTTCTTCCAGATTTCAGGTACAATGTTTTTTTTGACTGGTCTATTGATTAATATGGAGATGGGGAAAGTGATAGAATTTGCAGCAAGTTTTAGAAATTGAGGAGGTACGTTATCACCTGATGGAGGGCACATTTTAAGTTTGCTAAGAAGTGATTTGATATAACTGTGGGGACGGGTTCGGGTTTAAGAGATAAAGGGGTTGTATGGGTAGATGGAGGGGATAGTGGAGTAGGTAATGATTTAATTTTTGGTTAGACTGTGGATAGAGACAATGAAGAAGGTACTTCTCTAGAACAAGTTTCCAATTCATGTGAAGCAGAGCCCCTCCCTGACCCTCTTCAAACACAACCTAGATCAATGAATGGATGACCACAAATTCACTCTTGGGGTGGAAACAATGTCCCTCCTGGACAGAGGGAGTTAGTATTAACTGCCATAGATCCTTACCTCTGTGAACGTCACTCACCTAACCACTGACAATTGGGGAAACACGGGATAAATATGGCAAGGCTTGTAAGGGTCCCCTAGGGCTGTTAGCTTAACAGTCTTTTTTGAACCTTTGAACCTACTGTATGATTCCTGGGAATTGCAATTAAAGATCAAGATTGTGGTTTCATGGGGATTTTGCCTTCCCCAAGATATAGCAGTCTTGGAGTTGGTGTATATAAATAACAGGGATGTAGAATATATGGTGGAGGGGGGTGAAACTCCCTGCAAAAAAAACAAAACATTTTCCTTGATTTTAGCTTTTTTGAAATTGGATCCTTTTCAAACAGTGTGCTCTTTTGTGATTTGAGTTGAGCGTCAGTCTTATAAAAGTTGCATTTTAGTTATGGAACCTGCAATTACTTTATATATTTCAGGTATATTGACATGCTTGATATATACACATTTTACCATTTCAAAGTCAAAATGTATCTTTTGATAGAGAGCATAAGGTGGGACTCTGAGTACATAAAATATGAGACAGAAATCACCAAAAAATGATGTTATGCTTTAGATGATTACTTGTCAAATTGTTTCACTTTAGTACTTGAACACACTACACAGTTTGTTTTCTTTCTCATTGGCAACCACATGCTCAGTATATATAACTGCATGCCAAGAAAGTCAACAGCATTATAAGTGTCTATATCATATTATTGCACAATGAAAAGAAAGAACACTCTTTTATCAAACTGATAATATCGAAATGATAGAAAAGCGAACACATGGAACAGAGAATTTTTTCTCAGGGAAAAAAAAAGTTTAAACACAAAATGTCGTGGGGATCTTCACCCCCCACCCCCTACTTAAATATACCAACTCCGAGACTGCACCACAGTGGAGGAATGGCAAAGTCACTAAGACTGCCCACCAATTTTTTTCCCTGTGAAAAAAAAAATTGATGTTCCAGGACTTTGCTTTTTTCTGCTTTCGACATTATTGGATAGATGAAAGAGCGTTCGCTCTTTTCATCAGGCGATAATGTGATATAGACCCCATTATAATACTATAAAAAAAATACTACTACCGTACAACACATTGGAAAAATAGAGTCTTTATAGTGCTTTTGTCCACATAAAACTATGGCCTTCATCAGAGTAACAAAGACGCTAAAACAATTCTATTTATAGCATTTCATTGCATCAGGGCCCCATCACGTCAATTTCAATTAACAACTTAAAGAAATAAAATGTTAACAGTTCTGAAATTTGTCTCCTAGTCAATGTTTCAACCATTAAAAAGTATTTGATATTAATAGTTCTGTTCAGTCCTGAAAGTTTTCATCATTAAAACATTTCTACCAAACAATCTCATGGACTTCTAACCCTATTTTTAAAACTGCCTTCCCTTAATCAATTATTACACAATCAAGTTTATTAAAATAAAACTTTTTACAATCTGGGCCATTTCCTAATATGTTTAGACAATGCATTATTGTACACTTTTTATGTTAAATGACATATATGTGTACTTTACTTTTGCTTCTTGTCATTCTGAAATAAAAACATGTAGAAATCAATATCTTGACCATATGAAGTGTAATTACATACTCCGCATGAACCACATTTATAAGTGCCACTACTTTTTGTCAGTTTGTAGGGGAGTAAGAGTTGTAACATCCCTATACAACAGATTTAGGTTCATAGGTTAGTACTAAGCTAACTGCCCTTGCAAGCCATTTTAAGCTTAGCCAATTATCCCTTGTGAGACTCAAACCCTGCACCTTGTGTTTGTAAGGCAAACACCTTAACCATTAGGTTTTCAGACTGCTGGTATATGTTAGCAAACTCTGGTTTAACTCATACTGCAGAAATAAGACCATTGTTGCTTTTTATTTTATTTTTTTCGTTTTAACAGAAAAAGTACATTTGACGCTATCAAAAATCATATCTAGGCACATGCCAATAAACAAGACATGTATCCAGTTTTTTGCCTTAACTTAATAAGCAATAGTTCTTAAATGTTCAAAATCATAACTTTAATATACTTGAACATTTTCTTGATAAAATTTAATAGATTGTTAAAAATACAATTATTCATAATCAACATCAAAGCCTGAATCTCATGACACTCCATGCCCCCAAGAAAAATTTCAAGAAAGTGTTTGCATTATTTAAACACTTTGCAAATTGTTCACAGTTCCCTTAGAATGCCTTTCAGTATAAAATGAGATAATTCACAAACCTCTTATGAAAACAGCATGTTGAAACAAAAGAATGTCAGGTAATAAATGTCAATCCCACTAATTTAAAACTAGATTAACAAATGATGGAGCCACATTTGCAGCCATCACAGCATAATATGTGTAACATCAAATCAGATAAAAATGTTTTTTAATATATTTATGACTTATTTTAACCAAACATATTCATACCATTCTGCATCAGAAATTATACAATGATAGCTTGTCAATATTCTAAAATGTACACAGTGATTGGTCAGCCCAAACAGCATGCCCATTGCAAATCAAGCATATACTAATAGTAAAAAGTCCAGTCACTGTCCTCTGGAAGTCTACGTTCTAAGAGTCCAAAATTATGTTTCATATTTTAGGTCTGTCCTTCATTAAATTTGTGGTTTCCAACATATCATTGAGGAGTGAAATTACTAAATAATGTCAAAGGAATGCATGGTAGCATAAATCATGTTGTTCTAGCAGATTTCTACATTTATTATAAGTGAAACAATTACAATAGGGACCTTTATTACCTTATTTACGGCTCTGCAGCATTTTTTTAGCTAAAAGAGGTCCCTACTTAAGGCAGACGAAATACAAGGAAAATTAGATACGTTCTGTAAAACTAAAGAAACATACCTGATTTTCCTTGTTCATAGGTGTTTTTCTAGGCTAATGACTACAAGGGTCTTTTTAAGCCTAACCATGCATCCCAAATATCTGACAAGTTTTGATTCCTTTGATAAGTGTAAGCAGGGGCTTGGGAGGTGAAACATTTACAAGCAGGGGCCTGGAGATGAACAATTTACAGGTTGCCTGTGTCCACTGGAGACATACGTCCCAAACCAGGGATGAATTTCCTGTTCCCCATCCAATTGTATTTTTGCTCTGTCTGTCTCGTACCTTTAAACTGTCTGGATTAAAAAAAAAACAATGGAGATCTTCCATTGCTTTCCACAGCACTGATGTACTGTGCAAGCCTGGGCATGTAAGTCCCATATGCACATGCAGTACATCAACCAAGAGGAAGAATGAGGAAACAAAGTGGAGGAACACTACAGTACTGTTACACAAAGTCATTACTTAAGAAAAGTAAGTCATTTCTTTCTTAAATAATGTCATTGTTTAATAGCAATAACTGATTCATGGGTGTGGGCATATTGAAGATTTACCCATGGCTGGCTTTGTTTAATCACTTGGGCTTCATCCTTGTGATCAAACATGCCAGCCATGGGTAAATCTTCAATATACCACATCCATTCATCGGTTATTGCTTAATTATTTTTGAGAAATTTCTATATAATCTAGCTGATGCATGACAACAACCCCACTAACACTTTTGTCAGCTTTCACAAATTGCATGTTATCATTAGCTTTCAGTTAATATAATGCTTTCTTTTTCTTTCTTATTTATATTGTAAAAATGCCCCTTGGTTTTACTGGTTAATATTCTGACTACACCTCTTTGCCATGCATCTTGAAAATTCTGCAGCGTAGATCTGAGTGGAAGATTAAACATGGTAGATTTCCTAAATTCCACATCTAGTTACTTTACATTGTTCATTATATACTCCAAATTCAGTTTTGAAGAGAACAGCTTGTCTTGTTTAATAGTAAGAAATAACAATCCTTTCTTCCTCTCCCACTCTGTCATTTACCATTGTAATTGTAATTATAATTGTTCATTCCGGCTTGATGACTGTCCAGCATATAAATCTCCTGATTTAGTGCCAACTGTTCTGTAAATAACTGTTGAACTTCTCACTTGTTGGGTGCAATATATCAGCTCTCATCTCTAAAAAAAGTCTCATTAGTATTATCTCTGTGAATTTTCAGAGAGCATACCTGAAATATGTATTTAGGAAGGAGGGGATAGGCAGTCCCATTTGAATATTTTAGCAGATCCCTTTCAGTTTTTTTTATACAGTCAATCACTGTCTTAACCACTCTATCCACCCCAGTAAAAATGGCTTCATACTCAACATACATAGGTTCATAGAGTAATAGGGAGGTACTAGGCTATTGGTTCTAGGGCCTATATAAGCCTAGCCAAGAAGATACCCTGGCTTTCGCCACCCAAGAAAATGATTTCCTGTGCCACTGTCGAGCAGAGCCACAGAAGTGATTCCCTGGGGTGAATTTCCTATTTCCCATCCAATCATCACAATTTTTCTTGAAGAGTGCTAATGAGGAGCTTTGTTTGATATAGATAGGTAGTTTGTTCCAGAGTATGGGAAGTCTCTGGGACAGGAATCTATCCCTCCAGCATGTTCTGTTTATTGTGGTGACAGGTTTTAGGTCCCTAGAGTGTGTAGCTCAGAGGGAGTGGGATTTCTTTAAGTGAAGCATGTCCAACAGCTCTGGGTTTGACATAGCTTTGTATGTTAGGCAGAGATCACCTTAGGCAATATGCGATGGAGTAAAGCTGGAGATTTTTGAGACGGTCTGCGTAGGGCATCTGTTTGAGGCTGGTAATCCTCTTTGTGAGGTATTTTTATGGTCTTCACAGTTGTTGTAGATGTATTGTGAGGTACATACCAAAAGGGGCATTGTACTCTATAATGGGTCTAATGAGTGATGAGCAGAGGGGAACAATGACCTCTTTTTTCCTGGATGAGAAAAGTTTTTGTGATGAGATGTACAATGTAGAAGGATTTCCTGACTACTGTGGTGATGTGATTATCAAAGGAGAGACTACTGTCCACCTGTGTCCCAAGATCTCTTATCACACTTTTGGTGTTAAGTTTACTACCGCCTATGTGGTAGTTCATGGGTACAGAGTTTTTACCAAAGGGCATGACAATGCAGTTTTTGGCATTGAGCTTGAGGTCATGGCTTTGACACCAGGCATCTGTCTCAGTGAGGCCCTTTTCTAGGATGTCCACATCGTTAGGAGTTTCGATTATTGCTTCTAGTTTGCAGTCATCTGCAAACTTTATTAGCTAAAGTCCTTCTGTGTTAGCCTGTACTTCAGAGAAGTAGATACCAAACAGGAGAGGACCCAGGACTGAACCCTGTGGTACTCCACTTGTTACTGGTCTGAAGTTGTATTTAGAATCTGCTACTTTCACAGTGTGGGTTCTGTCAGTGAGCCAGTTGGCAACCCATCTTGTGACATAGGGATTTATACCTAGTTTATTGAGTTTATCTATAATTCCAGAGTGGGGGATGGTGTCAGAAGCTTTCGCAAGATCTAGATAAGCTGTGTGAACCACCTTACCCTTGTCTACAGCTTTGGTGACTGCAAAGATGTCTATCAGGTTTAGGAGACATGATCTGCCTTTTACAAACCCGAACTGGTTGGAGTCCAGAGTTTGGAGATTACCAATGTCTTTGTTTATAAGTTCCATGATGATTTGTTCCATGGCCTTGCAGACCAGGCTCATCAAGCTAATGGGGCAGTAGTTCCCAGGGTCTATGGTGGCTCCCTCCTTTGTGGAGTGGGATAACCATCGCTGTGCACCATTCAGTGGGCACAAAGCCTGAGGTGAGGCTATTGAACATGGTACTTAGGTGGGGTGCCAGTTCACTCTGTAGTTCTTGTAGAATGCAGCCTGGGATGTTGTCAAGTCCCATGGATGCTGTGTTCTTGGCTTTGGAGAGTGTGGTTTTTACATGTGCTGCCATGATTACAGGAACGTTGCATTCTTCTGGTATAGAGATGGGCCCTTTAGAGGGTGAGAGGGGGATAACGTTAGCACTGAACCTATCTGCCAGGATGTTGGCAATATCAGTTGGTTCTGTATATTTAGTGCCAATGTGCTGTAACTCAGAGCAGGTCTGAGTGTTGCCATTGAGATTCTTGACATAGCTATAGAATGCTTTGTGGTTTGTCTTTAGAATCAGTGGCAATTTTGTTTTCATAACTAGCTTTGGAGGATTTTATGAGGGATCTCAGCTTCTTACTGAGGTTAACCAGGGAGTTCCTCCAATCATGGGATTTTACTCTTTTTTTGCTACAGTTTCTATCTTCTGTTGTGGAGTTTGTTTACGGCAGAGGACCACCAGGTTGGCTTCATTTTTTTGGAGGATAACATCTTAGTACTATTAGGGATAGTGCGATCCATACACTCATGTAAGTGCTTATTAAGTGAAATTGTGTAGGATTCAGCAGTCGTACCTCTATCGTCCGTCTTCATGTGTGTCGTGAAGTTTGCCACTTCTGTCTTAAGACGCAGGAAGTTGGCTTTGGAGAAATTTTTTTATGGTAGTTTCCCTAATGGGGGTGGGGGCGGGATGTGGATGTCTAGGGTGATTAGCTTGTGGTCAGATCTGCCCAATAAGGAACTGACCTTTGGTATAGAACACCGGTCACCCATGTTGGTAATGACCAGGTCTAGGATATTACTGCCTCTGGTGGGGGTGTGGATAAGTTGATCTAAGGCCTTGGAATTTATGAATTCCAGAAAACTTTGAGCAAAAGAGTTGGTACATAAGTAGTTTTCCCAGTTAATGGTGGGGTAGTTGAAATCACCTATTATTAGGGTGTTGGGTTGTACCCTAATATTTTCTACTGTATCTAGAAATGAGGAGTCGGAATCCTGGGGCATGGTGGGGGATCTGTAGCAAGCTACAATTTGGATTGTGGTCTTGCCCAGAGTTAGTTGCACTTGGATAATCTCGGATGCATTATTCTGAGCAACTAGCCTGGAGGTGTGGGTATCCTTAATAAATATGGTCCAGGTTAGGTGGCTAAAAGGTGTGGTATGAATTATAGCCTGGTAATGCAGGGGTGCTCTCTGGAGCCTTGAATCAGGTCTCTGCCACTGCATAGATGTCGATGTTCTCCATTTTAAGGAGTGCCTCGTGTGAGTGCATTTTGAGGTTTAAACTTCTAGTATTAAGTAGCATTACCCTCAGGTTTTGCTTGTTTGTACCTGTTATGGTAGTGAATTTGTCATTTGAACCTTGCCTAAAAAAGGCACTATAGGGGTGGCAAGAGCCTTAGCCAGTAACCAGAATCCCAAGGGTGACAGGTGCAGGACATCTCTGGCAAAGCATCGTGGTCTGTCGATCATATCATCCCAGGCAGACAGATACTGGATCCCCTTAGAATGACACCAGAAGTTTAGCAAATTGTTGAAGTCAATCATTTTGTCTTTGTATTGTGGTATCATTCTGGGTGATGGAAGGATGCTACTCAGGGCTAGGGTCATACCTGCCTGGGCTACAACATTGGAGAGCTCCTCTACATCTCTTTTCATGTAGTCGAGGGAGGTACATCTCCGGTCATTCACACCAACATGGACAATGGTAGAGTCATATTTGTACTTGTGGAGTGACCTGAGTGCATGCATTATGTGGCAGATCCTGGCATCTGACAGGCAGATGACAGTAACTTTCTCCTTGTTTAGCCTGGTGAGTGGAACATCAGTGTGCCTGACTATAGAGTCACCTATGACTACAGTGTTGAGTACGTTGTTATGCCTTATGGGCTGCGGTTGAGTGACACACTGAGTTTGTGGGCTTTGTGTCATTTGGTTTATGTTGGGGGGGTGGAGGTTGCGTGCGTTTCTGCTTTGAATGGCTCTGTTGCTTGGGCAGATTTTTATTGAGAGCCTCCACAAATGTAGGTGTGTGTTTTGTGTTTCTATGTGTTGTTTTGGTGGAGTAGGTTTTGAGGGACTATGTGATGAGTGTGGTGTGGTGCAAGTGTTTACCTTCTCCTCTTCACTGTCTAGTCCAGTCTTGGATGAAGAGAGCTTTGCTTCCAGTTTGGCTTTATAAGTGCATCTCTCACAGGTTGTAGTATTGGGTGGTAGGAGGAGAGCGTTGTCTGTGTACATGAGGCAATTGCTGCATTGTCTCAAGATGCCCAAATTCATCATGTAGACAGGAGAAAACACCGGGAGCTGACCCTTAAACATGCCCGGATAGGTGCTTATTTATTAAGTACTAAAAACTGTTTTCCTCTAGATAAGTGAGGAAAGTTGAGTGCTGTAGTAATTAGTAGCTTATTTAGTGCTTACAACGAGTTCTGAACAAGTGCCGAGTTCAAAGAAATAGATTTGAGTGCTAAAACTAAAAAACTGACTAGTTCTAAGGGAAAATTTGAAGAGCAGATTTTATGGTGCTGGGAATAGTTTAACTCTAACTAAGCAGCGATGCATAAAGTGTATTTTTTTTTTAATAGTAGCAAATGAGCAAACGGATTTAAACAAATTACCCAAGTAACCAATAAGAGCTAAAAACTGAGCCCCGTTCCAACAGTCTTCGATCAGACAAGTTCTAACTGTACACTCCTGCCACTAGGATGCAGAGGAATCTTCTCCAAAAAAAGATGGCCTGGATTAGTGATCAAGTTATACAAACAAAGCTAGATTCAGCAGGTCTGAATCTAGTCTATGCTACAGCAAAAAAGGCCTACCAATTTCAGAAAGAAACAGTTCAAATAAGCAGGCACAATAAGCCTCTAACCAGAAACTCCCAGCTCAGAACGGCAGAATCTACCCTGTCCTCCCACAAGAGTGCACACCACACGTTCTTAATGTAAAATAACTGGCTCAAAGCCCAAGTACTTAAACTAGAACTGATACACTTTTAGAATAACAGACACTAAGCCTTCAATCAGCAATTCCCAACTTAGAAGGATGTAAGCTACCTGTCCTGCCACAACAGTGCAGACCACAAACCTTCTTAATGTAAAACAACTGGTCTGAAGCCCAAGTGCATAAACCAAAAGCTTAGAATACCAGTTACAATTTAATCAGGCTACTAACAAGCAGTAACAAATGCGGCAGAATAAATGCAATTAAATACTTTTAAGAACAGGCAGCAAAAGCAAAATAAGGTAATAAACTAGGAAGAAACACAAATAAAGTTAATGCAGATGAATATAGTGCAATTTTTGTTTCTATATAACAATAGAAAAAGAGCAAACTGATTTAAACAAATTATCCAGTTAACCAGTAAAAAGCTCAAAACGGAGCCCTGTTCCAGCAGTCTTTAATCAGACAAGTTCTAACTGCACACTCCTACCACTAGGGTGCAGGGGAACCTTCTCCAAAAAAAGATGGCCTGGATCAGTGCTCAAGTTATACAAACAAAGCTAGATTCAGCAAGCCTGAATCTAGTCTATGCACCTCTCCTCCCACAAGAGTGCTGACCACAAACCTTCTTAACATAAAATAACTGGCATGAAGCCCAAGTGCTTAAATCAGAACTAATACACTTTTAGAATAACAGACACTGTGCCTTCAATCAGGAATTCCCAACTTAGAAGGATGTAAGCTACCTGTCCTGCCACAACAATGCTGACCACAAACCTTCTTAATGTAAAACAACTGGTCTGAAGCCCAAGTACTTAAACCAAAAGACTTATAATAACAGTTACGGTTTAATCAGGCTACTACCAAGCAGTAATAAATGCAGCAGAATAAGTACAATTGAGTACTTTCAAGAAGAGGCAAAATCAAAATAATGTAATAAAATAGGAAGAAACACAAATACAGTAAGAGCATATGAATAAAGTGCATTTTTTTCTCTGTATTAGGTAGAATGAGCTAATGACAATAGACTGGGAGGAGTGTCACAGATCAAATGTACAGCAGGGATGGGCAATTGCAAAGCCACCAAGTATAAGAAGAAGATACCAATTGGTAGGGAGGGTGGGAAAAACACAAATTTTGTTAGACCACTATTTAACACAGCAGGAATAAGGGTGGGAGAAAAATCAGCAATTTCAGCATAGATCAGAAGCCAGAAAATATATATATCTAAATCAATCAAGTAAAAAAAAGTAGGCTAATACAGAACTTTGAAAAGAAATGCCAAAAAAATATACTTATCACTTTATATATTGAATTGTTTCAGTAGCACTTTCAGTCAGAACATAAAGAGTTTCAAGCAGTTAAAAGGCAAAGTAATACACTCCTCTAACACACACAATTCATCATTATGCTTAAAGTTCAACAAGTTGCTGTTTTAAAAAATTCCTTTAATTTATGATACAAAATATTCACTATCCATGATTATTAGTGTCCCCTTTGGGAAACTTATAAACTCTTAGTTCTTTTGATACCAGCTTTAAGTTTAATAAATTGCTCCAAGCAAAATATATCACAAAATCTTTTTTGGAACTTTCGCAAACTGCCTTTTATGTTGGGAGGCTCACGATTTAAACAAGAGTTACCATGGTCCCTAACTTGAAACAAAGAAGTTGAAAGGCTTTTGAAAAAAATACTTAAATTCTATGTGTCATTTGTTGCAGCTGCATTTTAACAGACTGTCTCTGTTGATTATTGGAAATCTCTTCAGCTATCAGGAACTGTAATATGCTCACCAAAAAACATCCTTTTTTTCTTGATAAAACATATATTATGAAGCATTACCATGAGTCAAGCTTTGAGACATTGGGGATTTCAGGCCTCTCAACTTAGAATTAATGTTGAAGACAAAGTTAATATTATTCAGAATAGAGTGCAAAGTTAGTTCAGTTATTGCAGAAAAACAGTCATTGCTATTGCATTTGTTGTCAGCCATATAAGGTAATCCTGAAAACCAATTAATAAACTGAAAACAGTCCAAATAGAACTCACCAGCAAATGATGCATCATTCAGATTATGTGCCAAATTCTTTCACTCAGTCACCAAAACATGCTATACAGGCTGCAGTCTCTTTATGATTGGCAGTCACGTCCTCAGTATTCATGACTGTATGCCAAGAAACCTTTCAACGGTATTATGATACTGTTTTTCATACTTGTCTCTTTTATACTTTCTATATGAAAGCAGGATGTGATGCAGTTTCTTGATTTTCAGTACTGGGTCCTCTATTCTCTCTCGTGTTTGATATATTGTAGTTTAGTCAATATGAGAAAAAATACAAGTGGTCACTCTGTGCCTAATAAATGTTTGCATTAACATATTTGTGTTATTCATTTTATTTCTGTAACTCATAACATATGGCAATATTCCCATCTCATACAGGACAGGATGTTCTGGAACACCTTTCTCTGCATCTCTCCATGTCATCAGATCCCTGAAATGCTACTCATAAGATCCATGCAAAATCCTCCAATTATGAAAAAGAACATCCACATCTATTCAGCACCCTTCTTTTTCCTCTCTATAGTCGTATAGCTCCTGGTGGTGTTGATGAACCTAGTTAAGGATAACTTTTACCAAATTTAAAGGATTTAGTCTTATTTTATTTAGTCTTATTTTATTAAAAAGCAGATAATGGTACCATCAGTATCATGATGCATGTAACAAAATGCACTGCTTTCACAGGCAGATTTTGCTACAGAATACAGTGTTTGTGTGCACTAAATATTTTTATTTTCACATAAAAGGAATATTAAGTGCAAGGCTTGAAGAAGTGTGCATTCAGATATACTGCATATAGGTTCATAGGTAGGTACTAGGCTGTCTGCCCAAGGGCATTTATAAGCCTAGCCAGAGTGTGTTGGCTTTTGCCTCCCTTTTAAATTAGTTTCCTGGGCCTCTGTCTAGCAGGGCCACTGAAGTGATCCCAGGGGTAAATTTACGACTTCCTATCCACTCGTCAAGATTTCTCTTGAAGAGAGTCAGTGAGGGGCTTTGCCTAACATAAACTGGGATTCTATTCCAGAGTGAGGGAAGTCTCTGGGACAGGAATCTATCCCCCCAGCATGTCCTGATCATTGTTGTGCTGAGGTTTAATTCACTGGAGCATGTGGCTCTAAGAGATTTGGTTTTCTTGAGGTGGAGCATGTCCATTAATTCTGGGTTGGACATGGCCTTGTACGTCAGGTAGAGATCACCTCTGAGCAGGCGGTAAGCAACCAAGTAGAGCTAGAGTTTCTTTACTCGAGCTGCATAGGACATCAGTTTGAGGCCCATGATCTTCTTGGTGAGGTGCTTCTGTAGTCTTTCCAGCTGTTACAGGTGTCGAGTAAGGTACATTCCAAACGGGGCATTGTACTCTATTATGAGCCTAATGAGTGATGAGTAGAGGGGCACTATGACCTCTCTTGATCTAGATGTGAACTCTTTCGTGATTAGGTGGGCTACACAGAAGGATTTTCTAACCACTTTGGCAATGTGATTATCAAAGGAGAGGTTGCTATCTATCTGGGTCCCCAGATCCCTAATAACATCTTCCGTACTTAGTGGATTATCACCTATGTGATAATTTGTGGGCACTTTCTTTTTCCCAAAGGGGATGACTATGCATTTTTTGGCATTTTGCTTGAGGCCATGGTTCTGACACCAGGTATCTGTCTCCATGAGACCCTTCTGGAGGATGTCTGCGTCAGCCGGAGAGTTGATTATGGCCCCCAGTTTGCAGTCATCTGCGAACTTGGTCAGCCATAGTCCTCCTGTGCTTGCCTGTACCTCAGAGAAGTATATACCAAACAGGAGGGGTCCCAGGACTGAGCCCTGTGGGATGCCACTTGTTAATGGTTTAGAGATGGACATGGCACCCGCAACTTTGACCATGTGTGTTTTATCCGTGAGCCAGTTGGCAACCCATCTCGTGACATAGGGGTCAATGTTCAAGCTGGTGAGCTTATCTATGATGCCAGAGTGGAGAATGGTGTTGAAGGCCTTAGCGAGGTCCAGGTAGGCTGTGTAGACTACCTTCCCCTCATCTATGGCCTTGGTAACTGTTTCAAAGAAGTCTACTAGGTTTAGGAGGCAGGATCTGCCTTTAACAAAGCCGAATTGGGTAGGGTCCAATGTCTGGAGGTTCCCAATGTCTCTGTTATGGGTTCCATGATGATGCGCTCCATAGCTTTGCAGACCAGGCTAGTCAGGCTTATGGGGCGATAGTTCCCAGGATCTGTTGTGGCACCACCTTTGTGGAGTGGGTTGACTGTTGCTGAACACCATTCTTTGGGTACATAGCCTGTGGTAAGGCTGAGTTTGAACAGTGAATTTAGGTGAGGGTTTAGTTCATTTTGGAGCTCGTGTAAGACGCAGTCTAGGATACCATCTGGTCCCATTGATGCTGTGTTTTTAGCTTTGGAGAGGGTTGTTTTCACCTGTGTCAGGTGCTCTACTTTCTTCTGGGATGAACACAGGCCCTTTTGGGGGTGGGGGGGTAAAGTTTGCACTGAACCTGTCAGCCAGGATGTTGGCAATGTCAGTTGGTTCAGTGTATTTCTTGCCATTTTGCACTAGCTCAGAGCATATCTGAGAGTTGCCACCTAGATTCTTGACATAGCTAAAGAAGGCTTTGTGATTATCTTTAGAGTCTTTGGCAATTTTTCTTTCGAAACTAGCCTTGGATGATTTTATGAGGGATCATAGTTTCTTGCTAATATTGATCAGGGCTGCCTTTCCTTTTTGGGATTTTGCTCTAACATGTAATAGTTTCCTCCTTCTGTTGTATAGCCTATTTATGACCGGGGACCACCAGACTGGTTTACTCTTTTTGGAGGAGTGAGTATTGGTTTTACTTGGGATGGCTCGATCCATGCATTCCTGTAGGTGCTCAGAGAATGCATTTATAATGGATTCAGCGGTTTGGGCAGCATTATCCTTTAGCAAGGGGGCTTTGAAACTTTCCACCTCAGTCTTGAGAAGTGTGAAGTTGGCTTCTGAAAAGTTTTTCACAGTGGTTTCCTTGACTGGGGTGGGGTCGGTATGTGGATGTCCAGTGTGATTAGTTTATGGTCTGATCTTACCAGCAAGGGGTTTACCTCTGGTGTGGAGCACTGATCTCCCATGTTGGTGATGATCAGGTCCAATATGTTGTCACCTCTTGTGGGCATGGTGATCAGCTGTTCCAGGGTGTTTGAGTTTATAAACTCTAGGAAGCGTTGGACAAAGGAGTTTGTACTTGAGTAGTTTTCCCAGTCAATGTTTGGGTAGTTGAAATCACCCAATATCATGGTGTTAGGTAGAACCTTCATATTTTCCAATGTTCTCAGGAATGCTGAGTGGGGGTCCTGAGACAAGGTAGGTGATCTGTAGCAAGCTACGATCTGAAAAGCAGCTTTGCCCACTGTTAGTTGCACATGGATGGTTTCCAAGGCCTCGTGCTGTGCTACTAACCTGGAGGTGTGGGTATCCTTTATGAAAATGGGTACACCCCCTCCTTTTGTATTTCGGTACGGATTCTGGGGCTGAAAGGTATGATATGAGTTGTAGCCTGGTAGTGCTGGGGTGCTCTCTGTAGCCTTGAACCAGGTTTCTGTTACTGCACATATATCGATTTTCTCCATGCTAAGGAGTGCTTTGAGTGCATGCATTTTGAGGTTTTGACTTGTGGCATTGAGTAGCGTTACTCTCAGTTTTTGGTTACTTGTGTTGTTTATGGATGTGGGTTTGTCTTTTGAGCCTTGCCTAAAAAAGACACTATGGAGGTGGCAAGAGCCTTGGCCAGTATTCAAAAGCCTAAGGGCGACAGGTGCCAGCCATCTCTGGCATTTGAGTAAATCTGTACTCAGTATAAAATAAGTTACAGTAGTTTGCTTATTTGACAACATGGCTTGTGACATAATGCTTTGAGGACTGGTGGCTGTTGAATTCATTAGGCTATTAACATAGTCTGAGAAACAAAAAAATACTTTTTCATTGTATAGGAAGGTTTCCCCCATAACTCTCTATGATGGGTTTATAAGGTGCTGTTTTATAGGAAATAATGTAGATGCAGAAAATCTATAATTAATGCATGCCTTTATGTTCTTACTAAGTGTACAGCTAAGGAAACCATCAGGAAGCTCAGCCAGATACCCAGTCATGATGGCAGAGTAACAATGTCCCCCATTAAGTAGATTTTCCACACATCACATATTCCAGGGATATGATATTTCCTTTAAATGCCATTGGTAGTTATTCTTACTGCCAACATATGTCACATAAGGTCTAACATATTAATACTGTCATTTACATAATAGATCTGTGCTGATGGGAAACTGCACAAACTGATATAATCTTTAATAAGTAATGAGTGCCCAGTTACAAAAAATAAAGCAAGATTATTGTGTGTTAGACTTAAAAGATAACTCCACCAAAATGCTTTTTTTTTCACTTCTAAACTCTGTTTCCTTTTAATCCAACACTGAATGTTGCATAAAGATACAACATTAACTATGTCTGCTCTTTTTCCTCTCTTTGCATGATTTTGCTGTCACTATACACACTGATTTAAATCTGAAGTCTCATTTCGTTTTACAGTGTCATTTATGACCATCTTTGCTAATTCATAGTGGCCAAAACAGTTAATTACTAGAGAAGTAAGAGCAGCTAAATCTGAGATATGAATATTTTCTGAAACTAGCTGCTTTGAAACTAGGTAGCTATTTCTGATGCATATAATGCAGTTTTAACTGTGAGTTTTCAGCCACAGATGATAAGTAGAGGCACATAATAACAGGTTCTTTGGCAACCCAATCAAAGATGGGCTTTAAGTAAAGCAAGTAGTTTAACAGCTATTTCGAGTCAAATGCTACACTTTTCTAGAAATGTATGTCTAGGAACTTGCTGCTGAAAAAAAAATCAGTGAGTCATCACAGAAAAAAATGTTTTGATCCCCTGTCCAGGACTATATAAAGATAATGTTTTTTTTTAAAGTATTGTTACTGCAAGTCCTTGTTGAAACATGTCCATCTACTGATATTTGTCTTTTTTTTGTTTTGTTTACTAATTGGTCTGGTTAGTGATGCAGAGCCATGCAGTAGGCAAAAATGCCAGTGATTCAACAGGTAGCACACAGCACACACATGTCTGATGCTAGGAGATCAGAACACTGTGTGTTCTAGTTCCCTTCCACATGCTAGAATTCATATGTAGGTGTGAAGAATGCAGTACAGCATTTGGGGGGGGGGGGGGGTACTGCACTCTTCAGTTGCAGTCCTTCAGGTGGGATTGTAAATTGAAGACCTGCGTACCTGAGCTGGTGGTAGTTTGTGTTACTCTAAAAAAATCTCAAGACATTTGCTGAAAAGAACAGACAGGAGTTTTTTATTGTACAGAAATATAAAAAAGAACATTAGCTTAAATATTAAATCCATTCTTGCCCATAAATGTTTCCTGTATAAGCTAATAGCTATGCCAGTTTAGTAATGGCTCAATGGGAAACCACTTGCATTCTGAAAGACAACACATATAATTGTCATATAAAGTTTTATAAGAGATCTGTGGGCATTTATGCTATGGACGGGACCAGGTAAGAAGTTAGAGGATTTTTTTTGCTCATTTGCATACTGTAACTACATTCTTGAAATTTACTTATGAATTTCAAGATATCAGATGTACTTCCTCTACATTAGAATGACGAGGAATGCTGATGGCTTCTTTACTACAGGACTCTAGAAAAAGTTATTGCAAGAACAATTTATTGAATAGAAATAACTTGCATCTTAGTCATATCTATAGGAATATACTAAGAAGACAGGAAATGAGGGTGTCCACATTAAATAATGATGATAGGCTGTTTGATTCAGATTTACAGATGCTTCAGAATGAGTTTATTGAGAGATGTTATAGGAAGGTTGAAGTGGAACAGATTAGGGTAGATGTTAGACGTATGAGGAATGGTTGAGCACAGCCATAATTTTCAGGGAACATGAATGGAGGAGCTAGTAAAGACTTAAAGAGAGAGAGAGAGAGATGTGATACCCACTTGGTGCTGCAATATTCTAGCAGTGTTGATATTGTTTGTCAAATAGTTAGAAATAACTGGCCGATTTTGACATCAAATGAAAAGAAAAAAAAAAAAAGATTGAGTATAGTATGTGGAAGTCCACATTTCAGCCCACATTTCCAATTTAAGGATAAGAAGTCCTTGAGGAGACTAATTTGTTATAGCAGTGATAATAGTAGAAATTATATGAGCCAGCCAGGTACTTTTCCCTGTCGGAAATGTAATTTCTGTAAATAAATTAATTGTACGAAACATTTTAAACATCCAACTATTAATACAGATTTTTACTGTAAGCTCAGAGCTGACAGTTCTACTAAGAATGTAGTTTATTTGGCAGAGTGCATAATGTGTTCATCTTTTTATATTGGTAAGACAAATAGGACATTAAGAGAGCATATTAGGGAACATGTAGCTGCTATACAGAGACAAGACATTAGGAATATACTAGTAAAGATAATTTTGAATATTAACTGTAATCATTTTTTAGATTTATGGTTCTTGAATGTATTGATTAGACTTTACAAATTGGTGATATCAGAAATAAAATGGAACAGCATATTATTAAATTACAGGCGATAGGGTCCCAGGACTGAATAGGAAGGTCCCTGTAAGAACAGTTTTAAAAGCACATAGCTTGGCTAAATGAAGGGAATGCTTTTTATGAATGGAAGTTCCCAGGTGATTATTTAAAGGATGTTATATTTGACTGGCCAATATTTAGTCATGTGTTTTAGAATGAACATGTTTAAATTTTCTTTGTATAATGTCTTTTATTCTTGTCTGTGGGATCTGATAAAGCACCATTTATTGGCAAGAAAGCACTAACCAATTAAAAAATTACTTTAGAGCCGTTCCTCTGTGTTTGGTTCCTGCTGTTGTTTTATACACTGCTGTATATATATATATATATATATATATATATATATATATATATATATATATATATATATATATATATATATACAGGTCTACTTCACTTGACCTAAAACTCATTTGACTGACGCCAGTTTGACCGACACCCAATTGACCTAAATTTCATTTGACCTAAAACTCATTTGACTGGCTCCCATTTCACCAACATGTTGTGGGTTTTCCTTCAACTGTGACTTGTTTGTGATAAAAAGAATTTCTGTAACTTACAGGGCTGACTGTTAAAATTCTGATAGTCATGTAGAAAGTAGTGTTGTAGTGTTTCTAAATGTGTGTTTTTCTATTTTCATTCTATGGGAAGTATCTAAAGTAATTTGCGAACAGCAGTAGTGGCAGCGCATTGAGTACTGTAAGGCAAGTTAAAGGTATATGCCCTTTTTCCCACTGTAGTGTGATCCTGGAGTTAGTATATATATATATATATATATATATATATATATATATATATATATATATATATATAAAATTGGGGGGTGTGGTGTGCACACACACCCACATTGGGGTGTGTGTGGGGGGTATACCCTCCTACCTAGTTTGGTTGTACATTGTCTCATTTCTGTTAAGATGGTTAGTAAGTAGTTTTTAAGTTCCGAAAAAGGGTTAGTTATTGGTGTTCCAAGTGTGTTTGTCTATGGTTTAAGATTTAGTATATTGAAATTCAGCACTGTCAGTTGTCGGTGAAATGGGAGTCAGTCAAATGAGTTGTCAGTTATATATATATATATATATATATATATATATATATATATATATATATATATATATATATATATATATATATATATATATATATATATATATAGTATTCTATTTTGAATTGACAACATATCTATGAATTAACATCAAGAGGCTGCAGCATGCAAATGAAAACCAAATGTTTTCCATGTGGAAAACCTCCTGCTAATTATATATACTGATTCTGAGATCGCATGATCCTCTAAGAAAGTGCAAATTCCCCAAACCCGAGGTTGCCAATCTTGCACAACTGTTGACCATCTGTTTATGATGGCCAAAGCATGTCAATGTTTCATTCATTTACAAAAAATACACCTGTGTGTATATATACACATACATATATATATATATATATATATATATATATACATATATATACACATATATATATATATAAATATATATATATATATATATATATATATATATATATATATATATATATACACACACACACACACACACACATATATATACATATATGAAATAAACCAAAATTATAGCTTCACCCAATGGAAGATATATATGGTAATATGTTAATGCAGGGCCTTCTATGTGGGACAACTTTAATGTTTAATCAAAGGATATCATTACATATAGTAGCATAAATTGTAAACGGGAGGGAAGTGCCTTATATAAGTATTTATGTGTAGATCCAATGGGAATTTTTGCATTTGTAGATGTTGATAAGCTAATGGTGAATCATTTCTTAACCAAAAGTAAAAAATTACCAATTTTAAGATAGAAGGAACATAGGTGGATTCTCAGCTTATGGGCATGCATGCATCCCAGTCTTAATGAGATGGATTAATAAATGTGGATCAAGTTTATTTATATATGTATGTAAAGATTTTATATTGATAAACAAAACACAATCAGAGTCTTTTAATTAATTATGTAAATCAAGAGTCTTTAAAATGAATTCTGATGAAAGACCCATTACAAGCATTGAGAAAGCCATCTGAGAAAAAAACTAGGTCTGCTGACTCTGTCTTCCAGTAAAGTGTAGTGCAAAAATTTTGATGCTGGTCCAAATTCAGTTTGTTTATATACATACATACATATATATATATATATATATATATATATATATATATATATATATATATATATATATATATATATATAGATCCTTATCACATTATTGAAAGAACAGAACATCGAAATTTAAAAGTTTGGGGTGAAAGCTGAAGCACGTTCAGTCCAGTACTATTCTATATGTAAAACCTCTAACTAAAAATACACGCATGTCCCTTTAAATTAACCTCTGATTTATGGCAACTATTATGGCATGCATGCATGCATCACATTACACCTGACAGTCATTTAAACTATCTTTCAGGTTTCTACCCGTTTTATATACAGATCTTGTTTCTGTCCCTAATAAATCCAAGATGGCATGATTAATTATTAATATACTCCAGTTCTTTTTTACTATATTTTTGATCTCTTCTAGCTGTGAGGTGTAGCTTATGAAAGCCTTGGGTTCTTTGAGCAAGGGGAATGAATTTGTTTTGGAGATGATGTCATCATTTAATGAATAGTTTATGGACTGATCCTTTGGGATTTGGATGATTCTTCTGGGACTGCAGGCGTTGCTATAATATACTTTTTTGGTTTAGTTATTGAGTAATGCTACACCAAATTTATTCCTGTTTAACACCAGCAAATACCACTGCAGCTTTTAACTTGATTAGTCAGTGTGGCCAAATCACCCTGAAAAAAAATTTATACCACCAGAAGGTTAGCCCTGATGCAACTTGCAAATGTAGTTCATATTTTCCTATTTTAAGGATACTGCACACCACATCTGAAACCTAAAATGGCTGGTCAGTATAATTATTCCCATAACAGACACAGCATAGAGTCAGTGCTGCAGCCCCTGACTCAGTGCAGGATCGGGTGCAGTGTGTTGACATACATCTCATATTCATTTGGGGGAGGGTTAAGCTTGAACCAGTACCTCCCATTCTGTAGGAGGAAACACCCAGCATGTTTCTATGAAATGAGAACCACACACTGACATGTAAAAGACATGTAAACTTCACACAGAGGGTGACCAGAGGTCGGGATCAAAACTATGGACCTTATGTCTGTGAGACATTGACCATTGTTGGCCACTGAGTCTGCTGTAAGGCAGTGACATAAAGATAATGAAGATAGCTGTCAGCTGACAGTTGTACAGGATGGCAGCAACAGTCTACTCACCCGACAACAAGTACTTCAAAAAGCTTCTGAATTAAGAAAACCCAACAGAAGCTATATTGCCCTAAGCACAGCTTATAATGAAAGGGGAAAAAGATGAAGAAACCACCACAGAATAAATATGAAGTGCACTAATGAAAATTCAATAAGGGAAGCACCAGTCTCATATGAAGTCACATTCGATATTATCACAATGTTTTGTGAGTTAGGACAGAAATGGTTCCCAAGGGTACTCATTAAAGTATGTAGAGAAAGGAATATACCAGATGACAAGATAATAAGCATTCTGGTATTTGTGTGCAAGAACAAAGGGGAAATCACAACTCACAACTGTGGGGAGAACAGAGGTATCAGGATCCTGTCACACTGTACATAAATGTTAGAGAAGGACACTGATAAATAAATCCACAGAGAAATAGAAAGTAATATGGAGGATGATCATTTCATTTTCACATTAGGATGCAGTACAAGTGACCAGATGTTTGTAGTGAGACCGATAGTGCAGAAGAAGTTGGAGATGGGAAATATTCCAACTGGGCATTCCTAAGAATTGAAGAAAATGTATGATAGAGTACCACGAAATGTGATTTGGGCGAACGTGTGGTGGTTCAAAGTCCAGGAAACATTGACGGAATTAGCACAGGCTATATACAAGGACCCAGTGTCACAAGTCTAAACGCTGTTTGTGCTCACAGAGGGTTCTTAGTAGGCGTGATTGGGCAACAGAGTGCACCTTTGAGCTCACCCTTGTTCAATCTGGTGACGTACTACATTTGCAAAGTATTTGGAGAGGCAGCTCAACGATGCTTCTGATCACTGATGATGTGGCACTACAAGCAGACTCTGAATACGAACATCAGCAGATGATGGAACTAGAGTGCAAAACTGAAAGCAGAACGGATGAAATTCAGTCCAGGCAAGACACTGGTCATGGCAGCAAAAGGCGGAAATTGGAAGAAACTGAAAATTGAGGCAAGAGGAAATAATGGAATGGTTTAATAACTTTGTATATTTGGGAGCTGTTGTTGAGAAGGGAAGTCTGAATGAGGAAATGAAAGCTCAAATAACTGGTGCTGCAGTCAACTGGCACAGAGTGTCAGGGATAATGTATGAGTGAAAAATGACAAAGAAGTAGAAAAGTAAGGTGTACAAAACAATGGTGAGATTCTGTGTGGTACAGAAACCTGGGCAGTGAAGGCAAACCAGCTAAGGAAGTTTGAGATGGCTAGTAGGATACACATTGTTTGAAAGATGAAGAAATTAGTGCAACATGCAACAAAACAGAAGCCAGAGTAGCCCCAGTCTGGTGATGATCGAAAACAGAACATGGTGGTTCAGTCTGATGTGTAGGGAAGCAGATGATGACTTGGCATAGAATATTTGGAAGAGACAGGAAGAAGGCAAAAGGAGGCAATGATATATAGGTTCAAAGGTGTGTACTAGGCTAATGGCCCTTGAGCCTTTACAAGTCTAGCCCATAGGATTACCCTGGCATTGTGCCACCCAACCTTAGTTTCCAGTGCCTTTGTTGAGAAGGGCCACTTTAGTGATCCCCGGGGTGAATTTTCTATTTCCCATACACTCATCAAGATTTCTCTTGAAGAGGGCCAGTGAGGTACTCTGTTTGACATGTATGGGAAGTCTATTCCATAGCATGGGCAGTCTCTGGATTATGAACCTGTCCCTCCAGCATGTTCTGTTGATAGTGGTAACGAGGTTGAGGTCTCTGGAGTGTGTGGTGCTGAGGAGTTGGGATTTCTTTAGATGTAGCATTTCTAACAGAACTGGGTCAGACATGGCTTTGTAAGTCAAGCAGAGATCACCTCTAAGTAGGAGATATGTGACAGAGAATAGTTGGATGTTTTGAGTCTGTCCATATAGGACAAGTATTTACGGCCTAGGGTCCTCTTTGTGAGGTACTTTTGCGACCTCTCCAGTTGTTGCAGGTGTCTAGTAAGGTACATGACAAATGGAGCATTGTACTCAATGATTGGCCTAATGAGGGAAGAGTAGAGAGAGTCAATGACTTCTTTCTTCCTGCATGCAAAACCCTTAGTAATGAGATGTGCCACATAGAAGGACTTTCTGACCACAGTGGCAATATGGTGGTCAAAAGAGAGGTTGCTGTCAACCTGTGTTCGCAGATCTCTTATAATGCCTTCTGTGTTCAGTGGACTGCCATCGATGTGGTAATTCATGGGAACTGGGTTTTTCCCAAAGGGGATGGCAACACATTTTTTGGCATTGAGCTTAAGGTCATGGTTCTGACACCAGTCATTGTTCTCAGTGAGGCCTTTCTGTAGAATATCAACATCACTTGGGGAGTTAATAATAGCTCCCAGCTTGCAATCATCTGTGAACTTTGTAAGCCAGAGTCCCTTTGTGTTGGCCTGGACTTCAGAGAATTAGATATCAAACAGGAGAGGACACAGGACCAAATCCTGTGGGACTCCACTCATGACTGGTCAGCAGTCTGACTTGAAGTCAGCTACTTTCACAGTGTGGGTTGTGAACTTTGTCAACCAGAGTCCCTTTGTGTTGGACTGGACTTCAGAGAAGTAGATATCAAACAGGAGAGGACACAGGACCAAACCCTGTGGGACTCCACTCATGACTGGTCAGCAGTCTGACTTGGAGTCAGCTACTTTCACAGTGTGGGTTCTATCTGTGAGCCAGTTTGCAGCCCACCTAGTGATATAGGGGTTGATGCCTAGCTTAGTGAGTTTGTCTATGATTCCTGAGTGGAGAATGGTATCAAAGGCCTTGGCCAGATGAAGGTATGCTGTATGAACCACCTTGCCTTCATCCACACCTCTGTTGACTGACTCAAAGAAGTTGACCAGGTTGAGCAGGCATGATCTACCCTTTACAAAACCAAACTGTGTGGGATCCAAAGTTTGGAGATTCCCTATAGACTTGTTTATTAGGTCCATGATAATGCATATCAGACTCATTAGGCTAATGGGGTAATAGTTCCTAGGGTCTGTAGTCACTCCTCCTTTCTGGAGAGGGATGACTGTAGCAGTGTGCCATTCAGTAGGGAGAAAGCCTAAGGTCAGGCTGATTCAACAGGACACACAGGTGAGATGCCAATTCACTCTGTAGTTCATGTAGAACACAGCCAGGGATATTGTCAGATCCCATAGAAGCTGCATTCTTGGCCTTGAATAGTGCTGTTTTAACCTGTGCAGCAGTAATACTGGGTGCCTGGCGATCTACTGGTATTTTGATTAGTTCTGGGGGGGGGTAAAGTTGGCACTGAATCTGTCAGCCAGTATATTGGTAGTACCTGTTGGCTCGGTATAGGAGACACCATTGTGCAGTAGCTCAGAGCAAATCTGGGTATTGCCATGGAGATTCTTTACATAACTATAGAAGGCCTATGTGTGACTGTATGGTCAACAGATGGATGCATTACTAAGAGAGAAGAACTGAGACAGTAAGGCATGACTGTCAAAGAAGGTAGGAGAGTGGATATGAATCGAGAGGGTTGGTAGCAGTTGTAGCAACACGCTGATCCCATGAAGAAATGGGAAAAAAGGGGTGATGATAGTAACGGTAACTTGAAATGGCAAACCTGTGCAAAAGCTGGATGGTAAGGCTAAAAGCAATACAGACTTGACTTGAAATTGCTGTTATGTTATTACAAAGAAAAAGAAAAAAGAAAGCGTGCATCTAATTATTTGTGTTTCTTTAAAAGTCAGGGATTTTAACTAGCTTTGTAACTAATAATATCCCAGCAGAACTTAAGTTATAAATCCTAACTGGAATCGTATTTGTGAGTGATGTAACAGATAAAGGCAGTGCTGTCCTGCAGGGCTGTGTGGTATGGTCATTCTGTTCAACATAATGTCTACACTATTAATGACACTTATATTCAGTTAATTGATTTATTTTCTGATCCATTTGGATACAGCATTGATTTTTGCTAAAAAGAACAGTGTGGAATTTAGAATACTTTAGAAATACTAGGTGTTCAAAACAATTCGGGAACCAGTATATTCTGCACATTTAGTATTTTGTATTTCATTTCAATTTAGGTCATCTTCAACCAGTCGATGTCTGTTCATTCTGGAAACAAAGCAGTATTCTCAGATTTGGTTTCTCATCTATGTTTGGCTTTGGTGGTAGGACTTTAGCCTTAGCAGAAAAGAATCGATGGATGCCTTCCAGTCAGAGGAGGGTCTTTGCTGTTATGAAAAGCCTAGCAGCTTTAAAGTATGTTTTTTCTGTTTTATCACCCAAGTCTGTATTTTTTGTTTCTTGTGAAAATTAAATAATACAATTAGAAATAGTTATCTTAAAATGTGTGACTTTATATACAAATGTCAAATCCATTTGTCAAAATTATTCTAACTTGAAAGAATTATATTTGATCATTTGGAAACATTTGCTGAAGTATTCTGATTGTTGTTTTAAATATATTTTAGGCATGAAGACTGTGAGCTGTCATTTATACCTGTACAAAATTCACAAACGGTGACTCAAAAAAGCAGTAGGTAAGTAGCTTATAATAATTCAAGCTAAAGTTTTAACTGTGTTTTTTTAAGAACTTGTGCAACTAATATAAACTGTTGCGCATGTTGTGAAAGGTAGTTTGTGCAAATAATAAATTGGGTGCCTTCCAGGTTGGTTGACAAAGACAACTGGCTTTTTGGAAGGGCTGGGAGTTTGTGTGTGTGTGTGTGTGTGTGTGTGTGTGTGTGTGTGTGTGTGTGTGTGTGTGTGTGTGTGTGTGTGTGTGTGTGTGTGTGTGTGTGCACCTCTTTGTGTATGTTATAGAGTTAGACTAGGAGTTAGGCAGGGGGATAGGTTTAGTATATGTATGAGTGTGTGTAGGATAGGGCTAGAGTTAGGGTCTAGTTAGGGGATAGATTTAGTGTTGTATGCGCGTATGTGTGTGCATGCATGCACACATGCTCGTGATGTGTGTCTGAGCTGTCTTGTGTAGTAGTAGTGTCATGGAAAGGAATTTTTTTAAGGTAAAATGCACAGTTTTGTTTAGCACTTATTAATAAGGTGGAGCTAGGGGGTTAGCGTATACCTCTTTGTCGAACCCTATCAAACATCCTATTTTTCTAAGTTTTCAGTCATTCATCTTCCTTTTATTGAGTTTGGTTTCTTGAACAATACCGGAGTGTAATATCCGTAGTAGCAAGCATCGCCTAAACCCAGCCCACAATGCAACAATCGGTGAAAGTTAATTAATGGTGGCATGAATATTAATAGTCTATTCATAGTTTGCCCTTTTCATCAACATAGTGCAATCTTGGAGTTAGTATATTTAATTGAATTTATTACCATGGTCCTAGACATTTACGCAGATTGCAAAAGTAAAGACCTTGTGTGTTATGCTATCTGTAGTGCATGCAGTGCCTTTTATATTGGAAAGACTAATAGATTGTTTAAGGACAGGATTTTGGAACATTTGAATAATATTGCTAAATGTAAAAGTACAAATGCCTTAGCTAAGCATGTCATGCTGATAGGAAATAGTCACGCCATTAAATGTTTCGCTTTTAGAGCTGATGAGTTGTATTCTCAGGGAATTAGATAAGAAAAACAAAACCAAAGCATGTGAACAGAGATGGATCTTATTGCTGAAAGCATATGTTGAACCAGGTTTAAATGAGAGGGTCTCTCTCAAACCAGTACTAAAGAAAAGACTCTTGTGACATTGATAGGTTTTGGCATAGATGTTTTATCCTACTTTTTGCTATGTATTGGTATTTATTTAGTTTGTTTGTTGTATATATTTTTTTATATTTTAGTAGTGTACCTAATATCTTTTTTAATTTCATCTTATGTTATATTCTCTATTTTCATCAATCGCTCTATTACTGAAACTTTGGTTACCTAATCAACCCCACCCAACATGGCTTTTGTGCTGGTCATAGTACCTCTACTGCTCTCATCTCCTTCATAAACACCATTTCACAAGCCACAGACCAGAATAAACTAGCCTCCTGTCTCTTTCTTGATCTCTCAAAGGCATTTGACACTGTCTCCCACCCCCTTCTGTTAGATAAACTCTCTCTTTTAAACCTGTCAACCTCCACTATCTCATGGTTCTCTGGTTATCATAGTAACCATTTCCAGTCTGCCAAATGGTGTTCTGCTATCTCCCTTGAACTCCCTATACAGATGGGTGTTCCCCAAGGGACAATTCTTGGACCATTGCTTTTTAATATCTTCACTAATCAGTTATCTTCCTCTACCCAATATCATCTCTTGTCCAGTATGCCGATGACTCCACAGTCATCACTGTTGCTGATACTATCCTTGAACTTCATACTAAAACACAGGACTCCTTTTTGTCTGTTGAAAAGTGGCTTAACTTAAATCTTCTAATCTTAAATCCAAACTAAACAAAACTCTTACTCTTCATACCAATGTCATTGTCACACTTGAAATCATCTTTCACCATCTCTTCCCTCAATAATACATTCATCATAGCGGAAAGCCACAATAAACTACTAGGAGTCACTGTCGATGACCAGCTAAAATTTGACCTGCATGTTCTAAGTAACATTAAGAAAACCCATCAAAAACTTGGTTTCCTTTATAGAAACAAAAACTTTTTCTCTAGTACTGCTAAAAGAGCTCTTTCATGTATCTAACTATTACCAACCCTTCTTTAGGCTCTCAAATTTTTACCAACTTACAGACCACACTTATCTCTAAACTTGCATCTACTTACTACAAAATAGCTAAATTTGCAGCTGAATCTCCATACTCTACTCATCACTGCTTAGCACTCAGAAAACTGAACTGGTCAGAATTCCCCTATTACCTCCTCCTCTCTCAGTTTCAAATAATTCATTCTGTTCTATACCAGCCCACTTTCTGTCCCAGTTTAACATATATCATCTCCCTCTATACCCCTACTAGAACCCTTCGTAGCTCAGAACATCATCTCCTGACTATTCTCAAACCTAAGTCTAACATAGGAAAAAACCTCTATAGCTGTTACTCTGGTGAGAACTGGAATAAACTGCCTTTAGACAACTGATACATGAGATCCAAATTCCAATTCAGAAAGGCTGTAAAAATTTACTTAAAGGGAAATAAACTATGTCTGTGCTATCTTCCCCCTGACTGACTAAGTACCCTGTCCTCTCATTCCTGCTTCTACCTCTGTGAAATCTACCTTTCTCCTACTCTCTCTTTTTATTGCAACACTGCTACCTGTTCTTTCCTTCCTCTCTGCTTCTATTCTGTACTTTACAAATTCTTTCATACTTCACTATCTCTTCTACTATTCTCAGCCAGTCTTATTTGTCCTGGTATTTAGCTTTTCAAAAGCTAAAGGTCTATCTGTATTATCTCTTGTTTGTCTCCTCTGTATTCTCCTCATGCTGCTATGTATATTCAAATTGCCATGTATAATAACTTCTATTGTTTATGTCTATGTACATTTTGTATTGCTTTATGTTAAATGAATTGAATGTTTTTTGTGAAGTTTTTCTCCCCGGATCTCCACTGAAAAATAGTTCTGTGCCAGTTGGACTAACCCGGTTAACAAATGTGAAATAAATGAATAAATATACACTTTTTTAGGGTTTTTTTTTCTTTCTTTTTTTCTTCTGTTATAACAGCATTGCCTTTTTTGATGGGATAATTTGATTAGTACATATAATTTTTTTCTTTTTTCGCTATATGGTTTATTAATATACGTTCATGGGAAAAGTAGTTGTTATGTTTTTTTAATATGAAGCTCAGCTTCCTTCTTTTAGTATGTCGTGTTGTGGTTACATAGATGCTGTTATTGCTGATTGCTCATTGGCTGTGCAAACCCTTGTGATTTCAGACCTCTAGTATATTACTACATTGTATTTTATGGTTGTGTTTCCTGGTTTTGTTTATTGGGCTCACATACAGCATTCCATTTCATATTGATGGTGAGTTGCTTGTAATACTACTTTCTAAGCTTATTCCTTTCTAGTTTTAGGTAGTGATCAGATATGTGTTATTCTCTATGTTCGAGATGTTTTATATTCTTTATATTTTTTTATCACTGCTGACTATAACATGATCGTTCAATATGGCTAGCTGCGATGTGCGGGTTGTATTAATTTTAACCCCTTAGATGTTGTATCTTTGACCCTGCTGCTTTCAGTGAGAGTGATGTGTGGGTTCTTTGCATTCAATGTATTCTTTTTTGATGGCATAGGTAGTGTACAATTGTGAAGTTTTTGATTTTTTTATGCATTCAGTGTTCTTTTTTCTCTGATATAGGTAGTGTATGATTGTGAGGTTTTTGATTGCATTACATTTGATGTTACAGTTTAGCAGATATAGTGTCATTTGTTGATATATATATATATATATATATATATATATATATATATATATATATATATATATGGTTCTACCTGACATAATCGAAACCACACAACACCGACAACCACATCACCGACACCACATATTCGACAGTCCATAAACACGAAACCACACATAACCGACAACGAAATAACCGACGGTACACAAACACGAAACCCCATACAAAACAAAACACATCCCCATTCCACAAACCACACACACAACAAGCACACCAAAATCCTTACAAGCCCACACTAAACCTTACCTAACCCTAAGGTCCGTCACTATCGCACACTTACCGCTCCTAACCCTAACTCCCTAACCCTAACTCACTTAACCCACCTAACCCTAACTCACTTAACCTAACCCTAACTCACTTAACCCACCCCTAACCCTAACTCACTTAACCCACCCCTATCCCCACAGACCGTCAATCTCCACACTTACCTGCCTCGCACACAGCCTTTCCCCATGTCGGCATCCTCGGCGTTGGTGTTGTCATCCGTCGTGTCGGTCTTCTGCATTGTCGATGTTCTGCAACCGATCTTCTGGAGCTCCGTCGGTCTTCTCAGCTGTCGACGAGGTCAGGTAGAACCATATATATATATATATATATATATATATATATATATATATATATTTTTTTAGATTGCTTCTTATTTATATCCCTATGTTTATTTTTTATAACTCTTAGTATGTGTTATTAAGCAGTATTAAGTCATTTCTGAACAAACTACTTGCTACAATGTTTTTTAGATATATTGTTAATATTAGGTTGTTTTTATTGAGTGGGAGGGCAACATTTATTGATGTTATCATGTAATTTTTTTGTTTTTTCTGTGATTGGATGTTCATTTTTAACTAGTATTTAGATGATGTTTACTGTGATGGTCTGATGATGCAGTGGTTACTCTGCAAAAGCGCTTACCATTTGTTCAATAAGTTTATTTTTTGGTTTGCAATGAACTAAAGCCATGTTTGGGAAGAGTCTTTTTCTGCTAATTTACTATATTTAATTTGCAGGGGGTATGGGGGAAGAAGCCTCCCATTGGGGGGGTGCAGGGGGGCATAGCCCCACTACAAAATGAAGGAGAAACAGTGCTTGCAATTTTAAATTACTGAGGCTACGCCCACTTTTGAGCAGACCAGTCTGCAAGTTAGTGTAGTTATACAAGCCTGAGAAAATATTAAAATTAAAAGTTATAATAGTGTGACTTTTTATATTATTTAAGTATTTTTTAAATATTAAATTAATGTTTAAACTCTGTAAGTGTTCCCGCTTTTTGGAGTCGTTTAGTGATGTCAGAGTCAGTGTTGTTAGATGGCCATCTAAAATACTCCGATCTTATTTATTTTGATAAATAAAGACTTTGGCAAAAAGGACATTCAGTTAAAAGGGTTCGACAAAGAGATATTCACTAAAATAACTGTTCAATTAAGTGATATAGACCCCAATAATAAGGTGACTCCATCTTCCTAACCTCTTCTTCCCAGTTGCATAGAAGTTCTGGGTGTTGCCTGGAGAGGTCATTATGTTTCTGCCCGTACAGTTCACCATGACATGCGATGCCCATTGCATCACTAAGTGCTCTGATAAACTTTTGTCAAATATCCCCCAGCAGACACTTCCTACAGTAGTTATGCAGCAGGTGATGAAAACATTACATTTCTGGATGGGCTGTGTGTGAGTTGTCTCCAGTATCTTATATTTCCTCTTGCTCATTAAGTATTCGGCCGACGCATAATGTTTCTCTGAACAATATGTAAGACTCATACCCCTAAGTCCCAGTCCCTAAAAGTCTTTCATCAAGTTATTGTGTTTTACATACATTTCTGTAATGTTCACTGAAG
>NC_056737.1:1952094512-1952269512 GCF_019279795.1 Protopterus annectens
TTTACAGGATCTAATGCATATTTTTGAGTGCTTTGTATATTTTTTATGTGAGAATGCATTTGTTTTGTTTGATTCTAGTGTGTGAGTAGGAAAAAGCATGCAGAGAGAGAAGATTGAATGCTTGATAATGCACATTGATTGGTAACAAAAGTGTTTGCACTAAGCACTCCTGGCTCTGTGGTATAAAGCCCTGACTACAGTGCAGGTGGTACAAGTTTGAATAATGACCTAAGTAAGCAATGCATAGTGGAGAATGGACCAAAGTGTCTTATGCTGGCTTGATGATCCTAGGGGCAGGGGGATGGGGTACTTATTTGGTCAGCTTGCTCCCATGCATTTAGAGGTTTGCACAACACCAAAGCCATAGAACCAAGTGAAATGGGCTTGGTGGTGGCCATTATAGTGGAGCCTAATATGACTCTGGATTAACATGAGAGTGAATATAAATCATTAGGTCAAAAGTTAAGGCCATACACCTACCAATATCTAATCTCCCTACTTAGATGTAAATGAGGGCTTAAATTGCTGTCATGACAGATTGTATGGTGGGCTTCCCATGTTACATTTACCATTATTAGGGCATATACTGGAGAGGAAACAAATGTGCATGGGAAAACCTGATGGATGGCAAACTTGATGGCAAAAAGAGCACAGGAAAGAAAATTGACACCTCGTATCTAAGAAATCCATTTTCCATTAACCCTTTGTTAGGGTACAGTGTTAAAATAAATATGTTTTCTGACTTTATTCTTATGTTAACCTGATTTGTGTAATGGACTGAGGAGCCATTTTAGCCATGAACTCTGCCAAAGGCAAAACAGAAAAAATGTTCAGTGCAGAGTGATAGGCCAGTAGGAGATTAACACTAACCAATTAGTCATTAACTGTAAAAAACTTAGTAAAGCATTAGGAGCTGAAGTTATACTGAATATTTATGGAGCCCTGGAGTAAGGTTTAGTTACACGTATATTTACAGTTCTGTGTGTAACTGACTTGTACCATTCCTATATACATATATAAAAGTCAGTATTTATTTGTATAGCTCTCACAGTAAAAGTTAACGGATAGCAGTAAAGCACAAAATAAAAGAATAAAAGACTAGAGAGCATATCTGACAATCTCTGAATAGTATTTACATATTTACAGTTCATGTAACTGAATAAGGAACATTCTCTAACACTTGTAGACAGTATATATAGACATGCTTCTATCATACAATATGTTGATGACTCCCCTGTCATCTGCACCGCACCTACCCTAAAACAACTACAAGACAATACTCAAAAATTGTTTACTGCCATCATCTTTCTTAGGAAAATACTAGCTCATCCTTAATCCCAACAAAACCAAACTAATGCTGTTCCCTAACTAATGCCACAAAATAAACTCCCCCACCATGACTTTACAATCACCTCATCCAATCGCACTCTTATCAAACTCACCTCAGAAACCAAGTTACTAGATATCATTCTAGATGATGAGTTAAAATCTGACAGGCATATGTCTCTTGCCATCAAAAAGGCCCACATTAAATTAGGTTCCCTTTACAGAATGAAACCTTTCTTAACAAACTGTTATTAGACAAGCTATCGCCAGGACCCACCCACTGTCCACTTTACTGTACACCTCTCCTATATTTACTAACCTCAAAACATCAGACTTAAGCAAACTTGATTCATGCTACTGTAAGATGTCCAGATTTGCTGCTAACCTGCTCCACAGAACCCATGATTGTCTTGCTCTAAAGCAACTCAAATGGCTAGAGCTGCCCAGCCTACTAACCCTAAACCAACTTGTCATAACCCATTCATAGTTTACCTACCCGACAAATGTCCATCCCTGCAGGACATAGTACAAACCCGCCTCAATAGCAGGACTCTACGATCCTCAAAAAAATTACTACTTGAAGTTACAAAATCCAACAATAGCTTTGGAGACTCACTATTTTCTAACTGTATAACTAAATCATGGAACTCCACCCCCCCCCCAAAACATACTAAGAACAGCAGACCTAATGCACTTAAAAAAACTGCTAAAGTCCCACCTAAATGAAAACTGGTTATGCTCCTGCTCCTTGTTCTCCCCTCCTCACCCTCTCTCTCCCTACTCTCCAATCTCAATATATCTCCATTTGCTTACTGATCCCATGTGATTATAACTATAACAACATTAAGCATAACAATTTACAGTACCAAACATGCATATCTGAGACACATCTCCATTGTATATTAAGCTATTGTATCTCTGAGACACGACTCCACTGAATGATTTCTTGTTACTAAATGTAACTGCCAAAATATGTGTTACTAAGTGATCCTGTGAGCTTTATTACTAACTTGAACTGTGATAATATGTTTTACTATGTGATTTATTACTATAATTTCTCTGATTGTTTCACTATTGTTTAAAATACTGTTATGTTGTTATTATGTGGAACTTTTCTCCCCAGGCCTCCTCTGAAAATGGGCAAACTTGCCCAGTCAGACTTCCCTGGTAAACAAATGTTAAAACAAATAAATACATAAATAAAATTATGATATATATTTCAGATCCTGTCTCAACACTTTCCATCATTCATTTAGGTTTTAAGAAAACATGCATGATAGAGTATATTGAATATGCAATGTATGTTTTGATTACTTCCTTTAGGTTCATCCCTGAAATATTGAATGGAATGTTTCTTGTGAGTGGGCTTTATTGTTCCTCCTGTAGAATCTGATCAAACCCAGAATGAATTAGCAGGTATATTTTGCAATTCCTAGGAATTACATAGATGATGCCTTTTTATTATAGTAGGACTGGGGAAAGACTCTGGGGAATTCATTGCTTGATTTTGTTAATAACTCTACCATTTTTTCTTTACTGATCCCACACAGGTATTTACTTTGTGGATGTTCAGCTTGAATGTAGATGTGACTGATGGTAGTGTAAATTAAATGGTTTATAGAAAACCCATGTTCAGAAATATGTACTTGCATCCAGCAGCCACTTAACCTTTGTTCCAGTTCCCCTGAACAACACATACCACACCAATGGCATTTTTTGACCTTTATTAAAGCTTTCTTAATCATAACTTTATTGAAAGACATTCTTAACTTATTAATCACAGCATGAAGATCCATGTAACAGTTTACCAGGGCAGTGTATCCTGCACATCCTGCCCAAAATAAGCAGTGTTGTCACCATCACTTGCTTACTCTCACTTATCAAAGCAGCATCCTAGCACTCACTTTCATCCCCCAAACTCCTTGCATCCAACACCCAACAAAAGAGACGGAAAAGAAGAGGGACAAGCCCGCCTCTCTTCTCCACCTAAGCAGCCAATCAACATAAGTAATAACCAAATCCTCAATGCCATAAAAGGAGGGAAGGAAGGCGGGCAGCAAGTTCACAGTTAATTCTGACCCCCCACTCAGCTACCCTCACACAAAACCCCTTAAGCCCTTCCCTACACCCACCTCACTCCCTCCACAGTCCTTCTGAATCCTAATTTAATCCTTCCTTACCTACAACTCTACTTGACTGCCTTCCTCTTCTCTCCCACTCCTAACACCTCCCCCCCTCCCCAGACCTTTAGACCGCTTTTTTGACAATCTCCTTTTAACCACTATCCACTGACTAGCCCAGTGATAGTGAAGATTTTGGGTTTGGCATGTCAACAGCTCCTGGCACAAAATAATTCAGTACACTTCACATGAGCAATGAATGCAAAAGCTGTGTCTTTGGTAATTTGGATGTTGGTGATCGCTCATGTGTCACCCAAAACATTGTGGCATGTGTCACCTTTGACACACATGTCATAGGTTTGTCATCACTGGACTAGCCACTGACAGTGTCTCTGCACAAATTAGTTTGTTCCCAAACCTCATTTGTCCAGAACCCCCTGTCAATAAGACATACCACACTAAATGGCATTTAATGACCTTTATTAAAGCTTTCTTGAAAGCCATTCTTAATTTATTAATCACAGCATGAACATCCATGAAACAATTTACCAGGGCAGCGTATCCCCACTCACCTTGCCCAAAATAAGCAGTGTCCCCATTACCACTCACTTACTCTCATTTATCAAAGCAGTGTCCCACCACTCACATTCATCCCCAAAAATCCTTGACTCCAACACTCAACACCAGAGGCAAACAGAAGAGGGACAAGCTTGTCCCTTTTCTCTGCCCACCAGCCTGACACAGGCTGTTCCCCGTTACTTACTGGAATAACTTCACTAAACCTTCTAAAGACAGACAAATATACATTAAATAAATTCAGACCAAACTCACTCAGGTGTACTGCATCCTATCTAAGCCAAACTGGGTCCCTGTCATCAATATCCTAATGCTCTGTCATATGAATACCCAAACTGAACAGATGCTTCGCCAACCTAAAATTAACAAACCAATGAGCCCACTCTAGAGCCATAAAATTGGTGGCATTTCTCCAAAATAAACATAGTAATGTTTCAGACCACACAATACACATTCTTGGATATACCCTCTAGAAAGTCGTTACATCCTCTAATATCCCATACACCACCTGCCACTTTGGAATTACTCCCAAATGGTTACCTGTCAAATTAACCACTAAAACTCGTGGAAGCTCATTCAGTGACTATATGTGTGCAAATCCCTCCATGAGCTGATGCCATCTGAGGCCTCTGATAACATGTCATATGACTCTCCACCTGAAACAATGTAAACCCATCGCTCTGCTTTCAGGCTTAACTGCAGCCCACACCACCACGTGATGAATGTAGGAATGACCCAGAATGCAAATCAATCTCCTTTCCCGAAAAGCAAAAAAAAAATCTGTACTGAGACAGAAAATGCCATCCCAACCTGGCAAACTAGATATCCTAGCAACTCTGACACCCTAAACATTCTGTGATACATTCATAATGACGTCACCCACAAAATATAATTCACCGAGTCACCATTCGCTGAGGCTGAACCTCGCAACAAAACTTTCAGAACCTGTCTTGTCATCGGCCATCTCCTGTCCATCTTAATGCCAGCAACTCCCTTCAAAATATGAGCCCACCACCAACAGAAATATATTGATGGTGACCAGGTCCACCTTAACCAACTGAACAGTCTTACCTTGCACCCAAGCCCAAACCATGTATTGCAATAACAGTTCCTCTGACCAAACTCACTGTTCTACAGGCAGCTGCAAAACAAATTTATCAAAATCATGTAATGCCCTACAGTATGGCTTCCTTGTAGAAATTGCCCAAGACTGCTGCACCAAATGTTTGATTACTTCAGTCCAATCTACCATACATCTTCTGGCAACACCACTATTTTACTCACTGCCTTTGGAGCTAACTGCCAGAAACTGGAAAACTGAAAAAGAGACAAACTGTTAGCAATCATGTTCCCAGAAAATGTCAAATGCACACCTGTAAAAGAAAAATTAATCACCAAACTCTGTAAAACCAACTTCCATAATACTAGCAAAAGCAATTCAGATTTCACTGTCTTAGATTGTAAAACTCGTACCACTGCAATATTGTCAGAATGAAAAATTACCCTCTTACCATGCATTCGCTCTTGGCACACCACACACACACTGCCCAAATTTGGTGTTAACTCCAAAAATGCTACATCTCTCTTCCATTCATCCTTCCATTCTTTTGCCTATCAGGCTGCAAACCATTCACAACTAAAAAATGCTCCCATCTGAATACCCCCTACCATGTCAGTAAAAAATTCCCCCCTTAACCAACCCTATCTGACTGCCAAGAAACTCTATTAAATTGATCTAGGAAAGCCAGCCACAGTGCTAAATCTGCATGAACAAACTTATCAATCCTCACCATATAATGTTTACTTCTCCCCCCTTTAAGCAAGAATGTCACAGACTTGCAAAATTTACAACCTGGGTGAATTGCCCGGCATGTAAAGTTCATTAGCCCTAAGAGCTCTATAACCTTCCTAATCCTTACATTGTCATTGCCCCTTACCCAAGCAATCTTCTCCTTCAAGTGTGTTATCTACAAAATGGTAAACAAAACAATCCATGTCCCGCATCTACTAACAATCCCAAGATACAGAATTCCTTAGCAGGGCCTTCTAACTTCTGTGTAGCCAGTGGAACACCCAGCTCCTCACACATTCTGAAACACTCTCAAATACCCTCCATTGCTCCTTCAAACTCTTCTCCTGTTAATAAAACGTCATCCAGATAATGAGCTGCCTTTTGAGTGCCCACCAGTTGCTGTCACATCCAATGGAGTGCAGAGCTAAACTTCTCAAAAGTGGCACAGGCCACTGAACATCCCATCAGCATATACTTCTAAAAGTAAAACTTGTTCCCAACCCCCATACCCACCAATGATCACTCTTCCTCCCACACCAGTAGTAACTGAAATGCACATTCAATATCCACCTTTACCAGCCACGAATCTGCAAAACCCTGAATGACCTGTACCACATCATCCATAGAAGCATAACTCACTTTTGCATCTTCTACCAAAATAAAATCTTTAATAGAGTTCCTTTCAGGATAGGACAAATGGTGAATCAACCAAAATTCACTGGGCAACTTCTTAGGGACCTAACTTAGTGGTGAGACCTTAAAACTGCCAAAGGGAGGGTGATCAGACCAGCCCAATAACCTGCCTGCACACCTCTCAAACTCAAGGTCCTTCAAAATCTCCTCCTTCCCCAACACAGAATGCAAATTCTTACAGACCGAGCCATCCCCTCCAACCCTCAATTTAGTAGAAAATCCTTTAAATCCACCACAACTGCCAAATCAGGAAATTGTTTGAGCATGTGCCACAATGCCCACACATTAACTGTTTTATGTGCTCCCAGTCTTCCTCTTTGCCCCCAAAAAGACACTCCTCCCCTCTGCCAATGAAAATTCCCCTCTCTTCAAAAATTCTGAAATCTAAGCTAAATATATCCCCAAGGACCTTCCCACCTTCACTAATCCTTTGCTGATTCTCTAAAATGCTTACCTTTTCGTATGCTACTGAAGTGACTCCCCGCCTCCGCCAATCCTGGGTTAGTTCCAAACTGCACCAATTCTGACATGTCTACATGAACTCGCAACAAAGTATCTTTACCTGTGACCAATCATGCACAGCTCCAGTGGCCAGAACTTTCACTATGGTGATATCCATTGATTGCTGTAGCCGCTTCATCTGGCCCCCAACCTGGTCTTCTCCACTTGCCCTCTCCTCCTTTAACTGGACTTACCCGGTTCTTCTCCCACAGGACACTCACTAGTTGGCAATTCCCAAACTAACTCTTCTACCTGTGAGACAGTGGCATCTCATCTCTGCCTCAAACTCTGTGCTTCTGTCATCTGCAAAAAAAAAACAACATTAAGACATTAAGAACTTTGCACATACAAGAAATATATATACACACACACATATACAACTTCCCTGAGCTGCCTGGCTAGTGAAAATATACTGTGCCATTGACTCCAGCACTCAAACCTGCCAGCATTAACTGCTGTTATCCTGGTCCATTCTACCACCAAAGATCACTGCACCAAGCTTACTTAACCTAACCTGGAACCCCATCTATCAATAAGCTGTAGTCCCCCCCTCACTTTTTTTTCTGTAGTCCCCCCCCCCTCCCACCAGCCTCTTTTTTTTTTTTTTTTTTTTTGAAGAATCAAACCATGCACCTTGTGTTTGCTAGGTAACCTCCTTCCTCCTTATGTTACAATAATGTCTCCCTCCTCTGTTTTTTTGGACTTCAGCAGGGCTGCACACAGAATTAGCTGTATGTCAGCCATTGTTTTCCTTACCTCAAACGACTCACCTTAACACCTCTCCCCCTCACTATCTATGCCACAACTGAAAACATCCCTCCCTGCCTTCTTTCTACCCTCCCTTCCCTGTACTCCCTTGCTGTTGCTACAACTACCCCCCATACTTCTAAGCCCCTCTGTTACCTGTCGTTTTCCTGTCTTCTGGTTCCTTGTGTTTTTTACAGCTACACACCCTAGCTCTCAACCAATCAGCGACAAATCTCAAACAGAATACACTTTGTAATATTAGTACTATTAACTTGAGACATTGACAGAATAAGACAATGTGAATTATTGATATTCACAAGTGAAAGAAGACTATGACTCTAATTAGTGTCATTATTTGTTAAGTTTAACTCACTACTTTCTCCACAAATGTCACCAATTTTAGTAGAGAGTAAGAGGGGCAAACCTAAAATTTGAGTACATAAGCTGTTGCCATAAATTGAGGATGTCTTTTTTCTTTAAACTTTATAATACCCTCATGCACTAAAGTAATGAAGCATTCAAAACATGGACTTCTATATTACCACCAGAATGCATTACATCAGGTGCCCCATTGCCCAGGAAATGTCACTTGCAGCTCAGATGAAAGCATACCATCCACAAGATATACATGGGACATTATGCCACCATCACCACCAATGAACATTAATGTAACTACCTAACAGAATCACCTTGCAAGACTGCCAGCATGCATCTAACCTAAGAACTGAACTGCGCCAAACTAGACCACTGACAATCGATCTACACAATTCAATTTCAGCATACCAAAGTTAAACGACCAGACCAATAGCATGCTTTTCTCATCCACACTTCAACCCCAGCAACTAAAGTAATGAAAAACAGCCTCCCCTTAACATTAAAACTGAATGCAACCTCTGACTGCTGCAAATAACTTCATTGTCAGCATGAGACTCACAGTCAAGCAACTGAACTATACAACCAAGTGTTGAAAAAGTTGTTCTCCCATAAATACTCTGCATTCCAAGAGAAAGAATTCCCCATTAAGTAGCTAGAAAAAAAAAAAAACTTCCTCATTCATTAACCACCTCCATACAAACTATTATTAATCCAAGGCCTACCTCTCCACTTAAGTGCTTACAGGTCTTCTCAGGTGTAAGCCTGCAAATATAGCAAGATCACATCTAAATCTGACTCCCACTCAGCTAAACTCACATAAAACCCCTTAAGCACCATCTTTATGCCTACCTCACTTCCTCCACAGCCAGCTCACATCATAATTTAACCCTTCCTTACCCACCACTCTAGCTAGATTCCTTCCACATTCTTCCCAGCCCTAACACCCCCTTCCCAGACCTTTAGACCACTTTTTGACCATCTCCTGCCCAAAATTTGAATAAGATTCCCCCTGACATTAGGCAAATAACTTCTACTCATAAATTCAAAAAAGCTCTCAAACAATACCTACTTAACATCGCAACTTGTAACTGTAAATCATAACAGCTACTTTAGTAGAGCTACTTCATGGTTGCTTATCGAGAGACTATCAGTTTTATAGTGATATGCTTCAGGGATTTGATTAGGTATGTGGCACTTCCTGACTAGTATTTCTATCAAAAAAGTGCAAGGAGGGTCTTCTTCTTTGTCTAGTTTTCCAGAGGATAAAGGCACTTATTTTTAAGGCAGTTTCCTGGAATCAGTACTTTGTTGAAAGTTGCAATTTGTATTACATTAGCTTAACTAGCTGTATGCCTCTTTATCTTTATGTCAGAAGATAATTCCTTATTGCCACCTTGTTTGGGGAATTACTTATGTATTCTACTCAGGCTATCTTTGCTGCAATTGGTTCTAACAGCTGAGATTGGTGAAACCATAGGAGCTTGGTTCTACTGTGTAATATTAGTTTAACTAGCTGTATGCCTTTCTACCTTTATGTCAGAAGGTAATTCCTTCCCTGACAACACTGTCACTTCATACCTACACTTTACTGATGCTGTAACTGTTTCTTCAACTCTTCTATACTGACTGTGTAAATAACTCTCGCTATTGCTAATTGTTCCTCAGCAGTTTTACGCTGACTTTCTGATGTGTAACTTCTAAATAACTGATCCCTTGTTTCAAACAACTGCTCATTGATCATAGCCTGTCACAAAAACCATGATCAGAGCATCTTGTCACTGTGCTCATCTTGTAAAGTGGATATAGTCTGACTACTGCTGCAAGCAAGCTTGTACTGTTTTACTTACTTTGTTGTAATCATGTATCTGTACTTCAGATTATTGCTTGTCTGTAATCAGTTATTTGTGTTATTGTAGAGTTTTTATCCCCGGGCCTCCACTGAAAAAGGGCCTTTGCTCAGTTGGACACTCCTGGTCAACAAATGTTAAATAAATAAATAAAATCTCCTCTTAACCACTAGCCACTGAAGGTGTCTTTGGACAAATTAGTTTGCTCCCAAACCTCATTTGTTAAGTACAATATTATATAACAGAGACAGACATATGTATGAAGACATTTTGCATATGAACTTGGAGTACAAAATGTATGTTTATAGAAAGAGGGTACAGTAGCTGAAACAACTGATAACATCTGTAAGGATGTTGGAGATGGAATAAAATATTATTATGCTCCATTCTCAAAAGGGGGGATTTGTTTGCAGGAATCATACTGCAGAATCATGCTTCAGCTGCATACTGACACTAGAATTCAGTGTAGTTATTAAGCAGGTTGCCAGTAATGACTGGAATATCCTAAAGGGGAAATAGGATCAGACCAGCAAAATAAGGACCGCCCTTAAATTTGCTGCAAAAAAAAAATACTAACCTCAAAGACATTTTGAAAGAACTGTGGTTAACAAGGTAAATACAGACAAATGTAAAGGGGCATATGTCTGTAGGTTTTGTGAGATATATAGATGCATGAATACCAGCCACCTGTTGTTTTTATTTTAGATAAGTATTTGAAGGCTAAAGCACATTATCATGGCATATCCACATGAAGCATATATTTTGCCTCTGTGAGGGCTTCTGTGTTGTTAGAACATCCTGTAAGCTAGCATAGAGAGCATATGAACATGAATACCATCAAAAATAAGCAGAATACAAATGCAATCTTGAACCATTCTGTAATTTACAATAGTTTCAAGAAGTTTCTTTTCTGCTTTAGACTAGGGAAAATTGCTTGCTGGGAGAGGTGATTTAGAAGCATTTTTGGACATTACAGAACTCTGTTGGCAGCTGTATTTAAAGGCAAAAAAATATCAGGTGTGGCCTGGAAAATAAGGCTGACACATTGCAACTCTGCTGTATTTTTTGTAAATATTGTAATATATTGCAAAATATTTTTTGGTTGTGCTATATCCAGCTGTGTGACATGTGATCTGTGGGGAGGGCTTTTTAGTTGTTGTATGCATCATCATGTTTTGATCAAAGTAATTTTGTAATAAACAGGCAAAAGCACTCAACTATATCATCACTGTTTCCACTCTTGTGGTATGTTTTAGATCTCTCTCTGATAATCATTCATTACAGTAAAAACTAGCTCTCATAGAAAAAAGGACTAAAACTTAATATAAAAAATATGTAGTGCTGTTTCTTCTGGTAAACAGCTTCAGTGTTGGAAACTGAGTTGATGATTCTTTGACCTTCAACCACCACATAGCAACAATAGAAAATCCTTTGTTTAGTACAACTAATATCAATGGTCATATCATCCAGGTGAAAATAAGTTATATCTGTATACAACCCAAATTACACCAATTACTGAGTACAATTCCCCCTTCAGGATGTACCTTTCTAGATATATTACACATCTAAAAAAGCCTCACAGGTTCTTAACAAAGAAGATTGTTTTTCTAAAGTCCCTGAGCAACCAGAAAAGACCTGAAATTAGAGGTATGGTTTGGACCATCCACTGCGCTTCATAAAGACAGGATGTCCCATTTCTCTAAACCTTCTTTTTATGTCTAAGGACATTATCAGGCATTGCCTTAAATCTGAAGATTCAGCTAAAATCATCTATTCTCACTTTTAGGATTCCAGATAACATAAACTGTATAGACTGGAATTAAGAAGAGACCTGTTTTAACTAAGACAAAGTACTTATGGCTATCAGGTCCTTTGTTTTGTTTCCTTTTTACCTAATAAGTTGGTGACCCCAAAGGGTAAGTAGACCATTTCTACATGTATTTCAGGTTGTATGTGATTTTGTTAGGCTTCAGTAATTACATTGATTTAACAATCCATAAGATCCACTCTGTAAGGGGGATAGCTTTTCTCCTTCCTGTCTACATACCTTTATCTGCAAAATATCCTAATTAATAGTTCAGTAGGGGACAGATCAACAAAGCTGCTGCATGCAGACGATGTGGCAGTACAGGCAGACTCTGAGCAAGAATTTCAGCAGAGGATAGGAGAATGGAATGCAAATCTGAAGGCACATGGGATGAAACTAAGCACAGATAAGATGGTGATAATGGCAGCGGATTGGGGAAATCAGAAGAAGCTGAGAATAGAGATAGATGGGAAGATAGTGGAACAGGTAAACTGCTTCAAGTATCTGGGAGGGGTGGTTGAGGAGAAGGGTAGTCTGAATGAAGAGGTCAAAGCTAGAATCAGAGGGGCTGCAGCCAACTGGCATAGAGTATCAGGTGTAGTCTATGACAGAAGAATGCCAAAGAAGCTGAAAAGTAAGGTGTACAAGACAGTGGTGTGACCAGTACTACTGTATGGTACAGAAACCTGGGCAGTAAAGGCAGAACAGTTGAAGAAGCTAGAGGTGATGGAAATTAAGTGCCTGAGAAAGGTGGTAGGATGCACACTGTGGGACAGGCGAATAAATGAGGACATAAGAGCAGAAGCCAAAGTAGCTCCAATTGCAGAAAAGATCAAAGAAAACAGATTACGATGGTATGGGCACATGTGTAGAAAAGCAGAAGACAATCTGGTGAGGGAGATTTGGGACAGACAGGAAGAAGGTAAGAGGAAGCGAGGGCATCCAGCAAAGAGGTGGATGGATTGTGTGAAAGAAGATCTGCAACAGTTAGGCATGAGTGTTGAAGAAGGCAGGAGAGTGGCACTGAATCGAGAGAGTTGGCGACAGTTAATACGATATCCCACCCCCAGGTAAATGGGGAAAAAAGGGGATGATGATGATAATACAAGCTAGATTGTTTTTTTCTCACACCAGCAACAATTTTGTTGTGTTCGATTAGTCAGTCAAGGAGAGCTGGAAATCCATCTGGCTTCTAGATTCTACCCAGGTTGATAACTATGAAGACAGGGAGAATAACCTATGCATTGCATCTCTGTGTTGTATTCAACATAACAGTAGGTAACCGAATAATTCCTGTCTTCATAGTGAGTCTTGCCCCTTCATCTGTACAATCTACTTCTATTTTCTAATCATTAAGTTGTTAGTACTGTATCAGGATGGAATGAAGAGAGACTGTACTGACTGAAATGAACAAAACCTGTATAGTCCTGTTTGGACTGCTGTTGACTACTATGAAAATAAGATGGATGAGCATGCTGCCTGCAAAACGTTCATTCAAGATAAGAGAGTAATGGTAGTAAATGAACTGGATTGTAAATAAGATCTTTGCAGCTTGCAGCTCTGTTTATCTTGTTACTGACAGTGATGGCATTATTGTGGAATATCTTATTGGTTGGAAAAGGTCCTGCGAGAATAAAACAAAAAGTGGTGGCCTTATGGCTTAAGCACTATGCATCTCCTTGATATTCATAGTGGAATTTCCCTGACTTGATATAGTGCAGTGAGCTGGTGTTTGCCATCATGGTAGTGTAGTGCTTTTTCCTCAGACAAACCTCATACAGTGTTTATGAGGATTATGAAATAATGACCTACAAAGCAATGATTCAATAAACAGAAAACTCATAGCATCACACAGGAAATGGTACTTATGGTACAATAAATGTACTGGGATTAGGATAAGAGAGCCTGCATTTAATACAGTGACCCCACATCCATTCTACACTGCTCATTTTGTAGGGGAGTTTTCCCTTCTACCTCCTTAAATAGTCCCGATAGTGGTATGTTGAACTGCACCAGTAAATCAAAGCATACATAATGTATATCAGAAATATTATCATATGTGTTAAATTAACATGTTTGCAGGCACTTTGCCTTCTGCTGGTTTGCCATAATACAGTTCACCTGCATACTTATGCAGAATACAAAGCCTGTGAGGATGTTTTTTGGCAGGTTAAATGGTACCTGCCACTTCAGAAGTGCCCAGAGCAGCACTGTCCACATCATAGTACTGCATGTCAAGAGACTGTTAGTCACTCACGTTATCTAGCTGAATTCCAGATATGCTGCTGATTTGTATGTTGTATTAGGCATGCAGATGGGTGCAGTACATTGGAGCTCCACAGCTATAGGAATCATACACATTCCAAATTTCTTCTATGATATCATTTTTGGTATCATGAATTCAATGAAAATTTATTGCACTGATTTGCCCAGTGAGTTACTGATGGAAGAGGGACGTCTTATGAATCACTCAGTTAATACAGCACCAGTATTATATAATACAAATAATAATAAAGGACTTGCATTCGTTCTCTGCACGATTTAATATAATTTTTAATGTAATTTTAGGTAGGTATACTGGCCCACATTCCCTATTCCCACTGCTACCTTTTTACATATAAATTTGAACTAGTAATGGAAGTACAATTTTTAAGGTAAATAAAATAAAACACAGTGCTACATTGAACAGGAGTTACATAGACATAACAACACAAAGAGAACACAATGGCTTAACGTGGTGCAACTGATGAATAAGATAAACAAATAATTCATGAGGTCACTGTATATCTTACTTCTGTAATGCAGTGGAATTGTATCTATTTAGTCAGTTACACAGACTCTTTACCTAGAGTTAATCAACAAGTTTGGATCTGAGTAAGTGAATTCCTTCTAGTGAGCATAATTTTAAGTGGAAATGAGTCACAAATCTTAGGAACCCAGTAAGAGAGTGATTTTTGTGTAGCATTCTAATGAAGGGATTGGCCTTGTATGTCTCAGACTACATATAAACATTTTGGATTTGAGGTACGATGTTGGAGAGGCACTGACCATGAGGGAAAATATAAGAATGAGTCCTTACTTGCTCTGTGTAAGAATGGAAGATGTTTTTACTTAATCAGGGTAAAGAAATTATATTTAAGGTGTGGACACTGACTTTATTCAACATAACCTAATGTCTCTTACAATGAGTAAGACATCTGGCAAGAGCAAGGGAAAGCCTACACCCTATAACAAGAATTTTAGTGTGCCTTTTCCATTCATATATTTTGAGTCAGTAGACAAGAGTAGCTCTTGGAAAAGTTAAATCAAAGTCAATGAGTATGACTGGTACAAAAACACTTGTGAGGGGATGGGGGTTGAAACCTGGCATAAAAACAAACAACTAGTATTTTATTCACTGATTTTCCCTTTGTTAACAGTGAGTTGACCTTTTTAAATGTAATGATTTTTTTAACTGGCGTTTCACATACACTGTAGTGTTTCTGATTAAAGTGAAAATCGGAACTTAAGAATTTCATATAGTAACTGTCACCTGCATTACTTCTCTAGATTCATTATTTTCCAGTATTGATACTGACTATACTAGCTCATCTGAACCAATATGATGTATGTTTGTGGACTGCACTGAGGATACCAAAAACATCAGCATTATAATATTTGATTATTTAGATGGCTAGTAATGGCGAAATGCAAGCAAAATCATGCCAAACTGAGGCAAACTATGCCCTTGTGAATGCCCTGGCTATTCTACGGTATGTGTAAACAAGCACCCTTAAATTAAGGCCACCCTCACAGGAGTACAAAACGTCCTCCTTTGAGGTCAAAATCTACATGTTGATAATCATGGATTTTAAATTAAATGCTTTTGTCTCACTGAGAAGATATGTTAGTCAGCTGCTGTTGTTTCTGGTAATATTTGCCCACATTGATTTACTTGTTTTGTATACTCCACTTACTTACTCATCAGATCAGACAAACTTAAATTGTTTGTACTGTAGGCATATCTCTTAACTGTCCAGATTTTCACAGGAGGCCCAGATTTTTGCTTCATATCTTGGCTCTATTCCTCAAAATGTGTGACTTTCAGGAAAATCAGAGGACTGAAATCACTAAATAATGACATACATTTAGGTTTCAGACTTCATTTCCTTCAGAAAATACATGCTAACACAAATCCTGTTATTCTAGTAACTTTCTAAGTTTATAAGAGCAATATTTAAAATGTATCCCTGTATTTAGTTCTGTGCATCCAAATTATTTTAAGCTTTGTCTAGATTTCTTGTGCTAAGAGCTTGAGATCTATGATAGTCGGTGATAAGTGGTTTCATCTGGGAGATCACTGAGATCTGTACAAAATGCCACTAGATGAATTACAATGATGTTTGATTAAACACTAGATGGCAGCAAATCCAGACATGTGATTGACAGTTAACCCTATAGAAAAGATTTTACGTAGCTGTTGTGGTGTGTTTACCCCATATAACATGCAAATTAAAGCACCGTATCAAAACATACTACTTATTACATCCAGACTAGAACTATAATTATGTTACATTATATTTACTTCCACAGATTAGGGCGACCATAATTATGTTGCACTCCATTTACTGTCCCAGTTTACCACAAGCAAACTGAATTCAGTGGTTTTCATAGAATTCTCTTTGATAACTGGCTTTGGAGTTTCATCAGTGAGCCAGCATGCATCCATGGTGTGTGTGTGTGTGTGTGTGTGTGTGTGTGTGTGTGTGTGTGTGTGGGTGTGCGTGTGCGTGTGTGTGTGTGTGTGTGTGTGTGTGTGTGTGTGTGTGTGCGTGTGTGTGTGTGTGTGTGTGTGGGGGGGTGCAGGTAAAACTTAAGTTATTTTAAAATGTTTAGCCAGTATACCTAACCATGGAAGGACATTATTCCAGCCTCATTCCACTACCGGTTATTGAATCATGTAACTAGGACTGCAGAAAAGAAAACAGTGGTTTACAGCTAGCATCAGCATCAAGGTTTGCTGAGTCAGGCAATCGAAATAATGCAATCCTACATAAAGACAGAAAGCTGTGAATAGTGATATCTTTCCTTTTGTTATAGCATTGCTAACTGGCTTGTGCAGCTGTTTATCTTGCTAGGGAACATCCACATTTTGGAAAATTCATGATGCAGCATCAGTGATCAGATTCTAAAAAGATGCTGATAAAGTAGAATATCTGTGGAAAGGGTTTTACACACTCTCTAGCACTGAGTAGGGATAGTATCTGTGGGTAAGATCCTGTCAAAGTGTGTCTGTATGGATGCACGTAGAGGGCAAAAATAAAATGAAGACAAAGAATCAGCTTCAGAAACTGAAACATAGTGCAGTGAAGGCTGGTCTGTATCATATACTTTGTATTCAAAGCAAGAAGCCAGGTTTTAAGGCGGATGTCAGAAAAAATGGTGAGGTACGCATAGATGTAGCTCTTTCTGTCCGTGTGTATGAATTTTGTTAGAAAGCTCTGTAGTCTGCAAAAATGTTTCTTGCTGACATCAGTCACGGAAGTTGATTGGTTAAAGGGTTAGGGCTCATTATGTCCTCACTCAAGGGCTATAGATGAAACAATGCAACAATAAAAAGAGAAGGCTGGCTATATGTGTATGCAAGCAGATGCACACACACACACACACACACACATATATATATATATATATATATATATATATATATATATATATATATTGTAAAGTGCAAGGAAAGACTGGAAGCAATATGCCTCCCTATTGAAATGTTGGCACTGAAAACACAGAAGGACTGAATCTCGAAGATCACTTCTTTTTGCAGGGGTGTGAGGCCCCACCCCCACCTCTCACACCTGCTAAACTTATATTCACCAACTATGAGATTGCCATACCTCTGAGAAAAAGAAATATTCCGAGAAATGGCATCTCGGATTTAGTATATACAAGTCCATTCTTTTTGCCATTCAGGCTCCATATTTCCAGACTCTCTATAGCAGGTCCCTACAATTCAAATGGTTAATGGTGGTATATTTAAAAAGCACTCATTTTGTTCTTCTGACTCATTAAGATAAATGAAAAATATAGTTCACTTATTTTTTAAGGCAACAGAACAGCACCTCCAGGATTTTTCTCAAGCAAACTATTTCTAGTAGTGCGCTACACTCCATGAAAAGTCAAAGCTACAGTGACCTGCAATACAGCTTTAGAGTGTTCCTCTAAGCAAATGAAAATAACTAGACATACCCATCACTATGAACACATAGTCCCAGGTGCAGTAAGTGAGATATGGAATTAAAACTGTGTTTGTGTAAGTGTATCAGTAAACGTATTGCTTAGTCATCTGCAGGGCAATTTAGTAAAGTTCATCTGAGGTGGTGAAGACCAGCAAACATGCACTCTCCCCATCCTTCAACAATTGTAGAATGAAATCTAACTTTCGGGCCAAAGGGATAAAGTCCTTTGTGTGCTGCGGATGACCACTGTATGACTAGCTGCATGGGTGCTCTATGGACTGAACCAGGGGGAGGGGAATACGAGTGAGTGGCTAATGTCTGCTCACTCAGCCTGGAGGTAGGGATGCAGCATTAAGAGCCTGACATGCTCCATGGAGCAGGTTGTATATTACTTGGACTAGAGGTTGCACATGCTCTGAAGTGTGCATATGTCTCCAGAATATAGCAATTGCAGGTCTCACCAGGAAAATGACGCAGAAAACAACAATTCAGTAAAGGTACCACTCCACAGATATTTATTAAGTGCTTTCATCTAAAATAAATGTCAGATTTCTTCAGAATAAAATTATAAAGAAATCACTGACTTCAAATACACATTTGTTAATAATTCTGTATAATATTAATAATATTTCAAAATTAGTTTTTATTTTTTGATTTAGGACTTTTTAAGTTCGATACTTCTACTACCAGTTTCTGATTTTTTTCTACTTTTTAATATATAGTGATTATTTAGACATACAGGAATTGAAAAACTTTCACAAAGAGAAGTTTCTTACACTATTTGTTTTGGACCCACTATACTTGTCTAGTGGGTTGTATGAGACTTAGGGGATATAACAGAAAACTTGTTTTCTGAAATTCAAAAAAGGTATCAAGAGCTGTTACAGACAGAATTTCCTAAACCTTCTGCTGGTCCCTCTGTAGTAGATGCCTTTTTGGATACATTGCAGCTACCTCGTTGGCTTCTGATTCCCAACCTCCTGCCCCTATGGAGCCTGACCATTTCTCTAAGGTGCTAGAGAGGCTTTTAAGTACCTCTACAAGTGTCCTTCTTCAGACCCTGCTATGGTCTCTGTTTCTGCTGACAGGCTTTTGCCCTCTTCAAAACTTCTTCCTTCTGATAAAGAGAGTTAGGCTATGGAGAGGCTGAAGAAAAAGCTATACACCTCTGCCATGTTGGTCTTCAGGGCCATACATTATCAAACCACATTGACTCAGCTTGGGGGATGGGGGATGCCAGATATTCCTAACTCTGGAGGTAAGACTGCTGCCTTCTCCTTGTTGAGTTGCACTTTTCAAATTGTCCCTCACTCCGTCAAATGTAGTTATGATGCAGCTGATACATCTTTTAATGCTGCTGTTTCAGGCTCAGTTATGAGGAAGTATTCTTGGCTTTGTCTCCAGGCTTTACCTAATGATATTAAGGCTAAGCTCCTAGATGCTCCTTTGGACAATCAAAATCTCTTTGGCTCAGTTGCTACTCACTTGTTTAAGACTTTACAAGACAAAGGTGATGTTATGTAGGATCTTAAGCAAAATGTTGTTTCTCCCATACTCAAATTTCAGAAACTATCATTCTGAGTCTGAATTTGTGTGCAGACAGCCTCATCAGCCTTCTAACGGGAAAAGTATTTCTAAGCGTATGTTTTCTGACAAACCCACCCAGACTTCTAAACCTCAAAAGCCCCTTTTCAGGATAAATCTGCCTCCATTTGACTTACTTTCTCCCCTTGCCCTCAACAAGGATCCCATCTCTCAGACTTTCTCTGTCTTTTCATATTTGGCAACAGATTGCTTCAAACTCCTGGATCCTCTCCATTGTCCATCATGGTTATTTTATGATGTGGAATCCCCCCCCACTCAAGTTTTCCTTATCCTCCTCCAGACCAACATCCTCATTTTTCTGTGGTGCTGTAGGATTTACTGTATCAGGACACCTTCCAACCTGTTCCAGAATTCCAAAGAGGAATATACTGAGTTTTCCAAGTAGTGTATATAATCAGTTTGCCAGAAAATAGTATTTAACAAAGTTTTCACTAGAGCACACTAATACTGGATACTCAGAGGTGTGAACGCTAATGATGACTCTATTTTACTATACACAAATTCCAAGATTAGAGTGTCTCTGAGTACTCACTTTACTGTGAAGTGCAGTGATGTTTCAGTTATTATCTGTTAGTAGTAGTTATTTATATTTACAAGGTGTGGGGTGCAAAGCCCCTATGTTAGCGGTGCTAGAAGAGGAAGCCCCATTGCAAAAAATATGCTAATTATTTGAGTGAGTTGCTATGTTCACCATTTTACCTGTTTTATGAGTATTAGTGTTTGCACTTTACAGTGTCAAACCCTAGCCTACCAATCACGTCATGCAGCCACATAACTAAATATGTCATTCAGTAAGTCACAAACTGCAGGATAGCCAACACCTTACTGCATGTCAAATGTACAAAAAGCACAGATGTACAAGAGCTCTAGCTCTCAGCAAGAGAAATACTCATTTGGGGAAGGGGGGGGGGTGGATTGGCTAACTACATTAGAACCTGTGCAGACAGAGGTTATGCTTGCATGGCAGTGTTCAGGCTTGCGTACAGAGCAGCATTGCCTTTGAAATTCTGAAAGGGAAACAGAGAAATCTTGCTGTATCAGTCATCTTAATTATAAACAGAAACAAGCAACATAGGAAACATTAACCTCTTACATTATCACTTTCAGCTCTGCATGCAGTGTGGAAAGCTACATTTATTACTGCAAAATGCACCACAAATACAGCAAAATGGTAAAGAATATGGCTTAGCAAGTTGACAGCTGTGTAACACTTTAATTCCTTTGCTGAGTCAGGTTAAGATCAGAGTAGTTACAATCTGATCTGTGCAAAAGTGAAGTAGCCCCATCTCAGATTCCTTTGTTCCCCGTATTCCAGGCTGGAGAGGAGGTATACAGGACTTTGGGGCTAATTATTTAACTTTGTGTTTGAAATGCAGTGCCTGCACAATGCTGCAGGTGGCACTATCACTATACTTTGGCAGGCTAGCTGCGGAACTTTGAATTAGCTGCAGTGTTAGATATCACTACAAGTCACCTGCGTTGTACAGCAGAAACACTAAAAGGTGTCTACAAATAAAGTATCAAAATTGTGGCAGAAATAGATTTAAATGTAAATTTGTTTTATTACAGCAAAGCATCAACTTTTGTTTTTTGAATACTGTGGATATCATAGAAATTAGACACCAGATTCCAGTTCAAACAGTTACTTACAGCTAGTGTGCCGTAATAGTTAAAACAGCAAGTGAGTTGCCATAGTGCAAGTTGTTAAACTGTAGACTGCTGTAGTCAGCTACCAGACCTGTGTACATATTTTGCAGGCAGCAGAGAGATGGAGGTTATACACTTCATCTAAAATGACTATTAAATATAAGTTTTTCACTGGCTTACTGGATTCGTTTTTGTCATTGTAAGCTACATTTACCAATCAGCACACTCACAAATTAATTTGTACTTACCACCATTTAAACATTAGTTACAAGTTTGTAAAAGAGCTTAACAACTAAAAAAAAAAAAAAAAAACTCTTCTTTCAACTATCAAGTTATGTAAGTGAATACAGATGCTATAATGTAAACTGTTCTATTATGGTTAAAACAATGTGAAATTATTTGAAATAAAGCACAGTGATACAAAACAAACATTTTGAATGCATTGTATGTATACAGATACTTAGTCAAACATGCTCACAGAGGAATGCAAGGCCATCTCTGCAGAATATAGAAACAAATGGCTATGGGCAACCATAGAGCCAGGGGGTGGGGGAGCCCCCCCCCCCACATTTACAGCTGCAAGACCTGTCAGGAAAAATTAATGAAGTAGAGTTTTCACGCTAACATGGATTCATGCCCGGAAGTTAAATTAGCTGTTCTTGTTCTCTTATTGCTCTGTGTTACAGGAGTTATGCTACCACTGTTCTGTTGGTGCTGCCAGATCCACAGTCATGCAGGTAAGGAGAGTTTTGTTTTTTTATTTGCAGGAGTTATGCTGCGTGTGTGTGTGCACACGCGCGTGTGCGTGTGTGTGTGTGTGTGTGTGTGTGCGAGCGTGTGTGTGCGTGTGTGTGTGTGTGTGTGTGTGTGTGTGTGTGTGTGTGTGTGTGTGTGTGTGTGTGTGTGTAATGCCCCAGTTAGGTATACCTGGTGGTTAGTGTTACTCAGGCTCAAACAAGAGCCTGACTTTTCTACCCATACCACCACCTGTGATTCAGGAAGTTGATTCCATAGCTCTCCACTGTTTGGATTTTCACAGAATATTTGGCTCATACTTTTGGTCTGTTCCTCTTAAAATTTTTAGTTTTCTGGCAAATCAGTGAGAACTGAATTCACCAAATAATGATAGCCCTTTAAGTTTTAGTCTTCCTATCTTTCAGGAAATACATGGTAACACAAAACACTTTATTTCAGCAACTTTCTAAGATTATACAAGCAATATTTAAAACATATCCCTGGTTTTGCCCCGCCCCCCCCAAAAAATGCATTTTGACTTTTTCCAGATTTCTTGTGCTGCAAACTGAAAAGATTTAGTTGAGTGTCAAGTGGATTTTACAAGGAGATGAGAGCTTCAAGGAAAGAGAAGTTTAGTGCTACTTATGCTAAGTTGTTTGCATTGTTAGTGGCACAACAGGTCGTATACTTGTTTTTGATGTAGAAGGCTGTGTTACTCCCACAGTATGCTGATGGATCGCTGATACTGTACTATGTTGTACTTTAATGGGAGTGGATGCTGCAGCCCCATGAATGTCCTCTTTTGGAGGAGATACTTAGTAACTATGTTTCTGTTTTCAGTTTGCCATCCATTCCCCATTGCAATATTACTAACTTATAATTTTTTAATGTAGCATAGGCAATTTATTCATCAAGGACAACAGGCACTTTATTTGTAGATGAAACAATGAAATATAAAGTTGCTTGCTAGCAGCAACTTCTTCATTAGTTACAGATCCCTTTAATGTGGAATTATTTAGATTACTTACTTCTGTAGAGATTTTGCATATTTACTGATATTTTTAGATTGTAAAGATAGAAGTTTGAGTGGTCTTTTATGGTTGAAATTTTCTGAGATGGGTAGGTTTGTCATTATTGGTTCATATATTTTGTTTCATTGAAGACTGCTCCAAACTGCAAATTTAAAACACATTCTAACAAGTGGTGCTGTATTATACAAGGAATATAATTTAATACAATCAGGTTAATACAATCAGGAAGGTGAATCAAATAATGCATACATGTATGCTTGCTCACAAGATGCAGGAGATCAAAATAGAGGAAGAGACCAATCACCGGTGTAGTCCCCAGGGTTCGGTCCTGAGACTTTTTCTGTTTGGTATATACGTCTCAAAAATAAAAGGAAATGCCAAAGGGCTTTGGGTGACTAAGCTTGAGATGACTGCAAGCTAGGAGCAGTTATTGAATTCCCAAATGACTTAACCATAATGCAGGAAGGTTTGTCCCAAACAATAACTGGTGCCAGAATCATGAACTGAAATTAAACTCCAAGAAATACATTATCGTATACTTTGGGAAGTTATCTACTCCAGGGGACTGCCAAATTGACAATGTCCCCTGAGAACTGACCCAGTTGTTTGGCATTTGGGAACTTGTGTGTACAGTGACCTAACTTTTGACCAACATGTGCCCAGAGTCATATGAAAGTCTTTCTATATTGCACAGCTTATAAACAAATTGATTGTGACTAGAGCTAGAGATGTTATTGTCCCTGTTTACAAAGCCCTCATTAGGTCAATCATTTTGCATAATGCCCACTTTGGCATGCATCTGTCCAGACCCATGCAACAATTGGAATACCCACAGAGATGCCTTACTTAAAGGATACTAGTCCTAAACAATAGGTCTTGTGTGGATCACCTCAAAGATTTATCAATATACTCAGTATCCTACAGAGTACTTAGAGGTGACATGTCTGGCATACAAGGCATCCTCCAACCTAATACAGATGGACCTACTGAACATCAGCAAGTCAAATGGCATCAGAAATACTCAGTCCAGGTATCTAAACTGAATGTTGTGGAGAGATGGATATATATCAGAGAGGCTACCCCTGTTCCAGAACAGGCTATCCATTCAAGTAAAAAAAGCTCATCCCTGTCCGTATTCAAATGCAACTTGGATCTAAGGTTAGGTAATAGAAAAGGTACTCCAGGATTGCCTTTCATGCCACTAATGGATAGAGGCAGTTCCTAAATGCTGCATCCCTTACATGGGACCCCTCAAATTATCTATAGTATGATCACATTTATTCTCACTAGAGCTAATATGCAATTATCAGCCATGACATAGGTAAGACCAATCAGGAAATGTTAATTCATGCACCAAAAGGGAAATTGGCTAAGCTCAAAATGTCCTCCAAGTAAACCTATGTTGTGGTAGTAAATAGTTTTAAAAAATTGCCCTTTTTAGATCACTAAATGCCCTCTTACAATCCACCCCCCTCCCCAGTCTTCAACAGCTTCTGTCACCTCTGGCTATGGGAAAGACATCCATTACTGTAGTAACAAGTCCCTTTAAAAAAACTCTGTGTGAGAGACTAATAATCACTGGTCCATCACTGGTAATGGTGGATTTATCCTCACTTGGTGAAATCAAACCACAGAGACTTCTCCCTCAACGGGACACTGTGACAATTATAGATAAAGCCTATATTGCCAATCGCTTGAATGATGATAATTGTAGTGCTACCATTTACATACCAGTCTAAAACTATTGCAGTCATTCTGGTTTAAAAAGCAGTCAGTATCAAGGGATAGTGAAGCTCTGTGTTAAACACAGAGTCCAAAAGTAGCTGTTATTAGGCAGAAGATAACCACTTAGTGTACAACTGCAGAGACCCTTCCTATCTGAAGACAGATTATCACCATATGCAATTGAGAGCAGAGTCATAGAGTTATTATGTAGAAGTAAGTATGCTAGTATCTGATGTTGTAGGAGAGGTAACTGTAGAACTTGTTTCAGAGTTTTTATTTAATTATGTATGTAGACCAGGATATTCCTAGTAGAAAGGTGGTCTGTTTTCAGTGAAGACCAGAGGTGTTCTTTATATTGACTAGGAACACCAGCTCCTGCGTTAGGGAAGATGTACAGAAGCAAAGTGATTAACAATTGCAAATAGTTTTTCCTGCTCAAGGCAGTTGTAGTACCACCAAATGGTGCCAGATGGTTAGTTTGAGACTCAGGCAGTTTAAATATTCAAGCAATTGTGTATGGATTTAGAACTCACAAAACTGTTCATATCACTGGCAAGACACCTTGTAAGAGACTATGGGCAGGATTCACGAAGCCTCCGTGTAAGAGTTACAAGGCTTACACGGAGGCTGCAGTTAAACGGTGTGACGTCAGCATGTCATGCATATGCATGAGGGCATGCTGAATCACACCTAAGGCTAACACGGTCCGTGGAAGACAGTAGGGGGCGTGTCCGTAGGCCGAGCCCTGCAAACGGACACGTCCCCAGAAGAGTAAAAGTCCCGAAAGTAAACCCCCACGACAGAGCCTGTGTAAATGTGAATAAACACAACACAACACATGCCCCCACAGACTACGAACATAAAATGTAGAAATGAACATCTTATAATTTTTTTTAAATTGTAAAGATGTTTGCCCGTGAGTGCGCTCGTTTGCGCTGGCGTGCCCGTAGCTTAGCCACAGTTAGCAGTCAGTGGAAAAGCATATAAGAACTAAATATGCAAAGTAAGCCAAGAAGCAATAGCGTAGCGGTAGAGACGTCGGCTGAAGAGCAGGCAGTCATGGTTCGAGCCCCCACAACATCAATTTTTATTTTTAGTGAAATAAGCACGAAACAAGTCCCTGACATATATGTACACATATAAAATTATATTTTATGTAAAATGTAATGAAATGGGCCATGTATTTTGAAGAAATGTGAGATAATAAAAAAAATGTCAGATGTGCCTATAGCTGAGCTACAGTCTAACAAGTTGAGTACATCTGCCTGTAGGTGAGCAGTGTTTTAACAGGTATAAAATGAGTGCCCGTAGGTGAGCAGTGGTTTAACAGGTGTAAAATGAGTGCCCGGGTTGAGCAGCATTTTAACACGCTGAAACTGTGTGCCCATAGCTGAGCTGAGCGTAATATGCGTGCTGACAGCCAAATGACGCGTAAACCAGCGTAACCCATTTGCGCGGAGCTGCGCACCGCGCCAACAAGCTAACCGACGGGCAACGTTGAGCAAGCTGTATCAAAACTGCCTTTACACAGACACACCTCCTAGCCTGTGTAGAGAGTCATAAAATATAAAGCAATGGCCAGGTTCGAACCCAGGATACCATGCACCATAGTCAAGGTACTGAACCACTAAGCCATGACAGTTGCACTTAGAAATGCAGTAATAGCATATATATAGGAATGAATAGAAAGAGGAGCATGACAAAGCAGGTTTTGTGAAGCTGATACAATTCCAAAATGGCCAATCACAGATAAGTGCGGGAAAACGGCATATATAAGCCCCATAGGCGGGAATACACAGCATAACCGATTGTAGAACTGACTTGCAGCCAGAATGTCAGGTGTAGGTGAGGGTAGTTGCTTCCGAGCACAGAGGTGGGGCATTGAGGAGTCCAAATATATGGTTTGGCTCCTTGTCCACAATCATGAGGCCCAACTCATGCAGGGCCAGGTCCTGTGGGGAGCATATAGGGCTGAGGCATGGGACCGGTTGGCTCATGATCTCACCAGTGCCACAGGGATACCAAGGACTGGTGAGCAGGTCTGTCACCACCATGCGGACCTGAAGAGACGGAAGCAGGACCAACTGAACCATTGGATCCAGGAGGCCCGGCAAATGCCCAACGCCCCACTACTGAGTAAGTTACATGTAATTATTTATGTAAGAAATTAACCTAGCTGATATTATGGAGATGTGTATTCCAATATTACTTTATTTATATTACAGCTGCAGGTGTCCGTTCTGCGAACCGTAGAGCCTATGGCGATAGGCTGGCATGGTTGCGCCACCAGGCAGGTCAGTAATTCTCTCCCTGTAACTGTAAATAAATATATAAGTATGACAGTTAGCAAAAGAGTGCAGTGTAGTCACTAATTAATAAAATGTGCAAGTAACAGTGTAAGAGGGTTTGCAAGTATTGCTTGATTACAAAAGTGTGATGCAGCCTGTAATCCAAACATAAAAATTAAACAAGTCTGAAATAAAGATGTCCCACCTGTAATATAATAGTACATAACCTGCAGCAGGCTGAAAAGTACAGCTGCAGAAGCTGAGTAAAACACATGTGTGAAATATATCCCTGTTGAAATACAGAAACATGACAGAAGTGAGACTGTTGGAAAGGATTGTTATAACTACAGGTAAAACATGTCAATAAAGCCTAGAATTAAGTACCATCCTGAATTGTAAAATAAAACAAGTGAGAGAGTGTGAGAAAGAGTTATGAATCCACCAATAAAGTAGTAATAACTCCTGAATAAAGTATACTGCAGTCAGTACAGAATGAAATGAATGTGACAGGCAGAACCAAACAGTAACATGTGTTGAAAATGGTACCGCAGCTGGAATGTGTGTCCCAAAATCTGGATATGTTGCTCTCAGTCTGCAATATGCAGATAGTATGGTTGTCTGAAATACCAAACATCCACAGTTGTCTATAGCTATATAAAGCAAATGTAGCAGGATGATGTAGCTGAACAGAGCCAGATATGAATGTGTATGAATAAAAATGAAAATGTATATTGATGTAGCAGTAACATTCCTATCACCAACCTGAAGTAGTTATCACATAGGAAACTGTAGGCAGAACTGTAGTGTGTATATATCTGCAGCTATTAGAAATGTACAGCATATGTATTGGTATTTGAAGTTGTTAATTAAATTTTCTTCACCCTACCCTATAACCACATATAATCCATTCCACGTGAAATTGGTATGTGCAATCACAATTAACACCCCTGGACATTTGTCCTGTTGGTTCATACATATTTGCATGTACGTTGATGCATCTGCCCTGTTCATACATCCAAACCTGATGGCCTGTTGCCATCAATCAACCCTGCATGTTGTTGGACTGTGTATTGCTGTTCAAATTATGCATGTGTTATGCTTGCTGTTCAATGGTTTGAATATATGGGTGTTTGGTTAATGGGAATACTAATGCATGCTGTTACAACTAATTGTGAATGGTATTGTATGTTACTAACCCAAACTGTCATAACATAATGCAAAACATAGGATGACAGGGAAGGCGGGTTCCAGCGGACCCACCTCTCCCTCCTCAGCTGGCGAGTGCACCTGGCAGTAGTGCCCAGGCCGGACCCTCCTCCTGTGGCCCTGTGCCACCTGCGGGTGGAAGTGCTGCAGGGGATGGGGCTTGTCCCACCTCTGCAAGTGTGGCCGGAGGAGAACATCCACTCACCCTCCGTAATGTCCGGACTGTGGTGCGTAGGGAGATCCGGGACGCTGTTCTTGGGCCCCTACGCCAGCTTGAGGCATGGGTGGCACAACTTACAGGCGTGCCTGCTGCCCGGCCTACACAGCCCCAGCACAGCCCCATCCTGGGCAGTGAAGGCACAGTGGCAACTGCCCATGGGTGGGGATATCAGTTCCACTGTTGCCATCTGTGGGCTCATGGGCTCGAGATATCCAAACATCCATCCCCGTCAATTGTGTAACCCCCCCACATGTGTCATACACCGCCCCTGTATGCATCTTGTTTGTCTTGTCTGTTAACCTACCCAACCTACCTCCCCAGCTATACCGACTTCCTGTACCTGACATACCACTCTCACCTGAAAAAAAAAAAAGGGCACTCTGTACCCACAAAAAAATTACGCCCATACATAGCTGCCCATTTTGCACACATGTCTGCTGGACATGGAAACTGTCAATTACAATTGGCTGTACAACAAGTATTATTGTTGTCCTTACACCTCTCTCAGGGGTGGAAGGTTTCAAATGTCACACCAAATTACAAACATATGCACAGCTGTTGCTGATGAAGAAATGGGCAGCTATGGGCCTTACCTACATCCCTCCTGCAAAACCCGAGCTTGTTTCCCTACTGTCTTACCCTCTTTGTGACCCCTTTTTCACCACTTTCCTGTCTCCCCATTTTCATTTCTTTCAAAGAAATTAGCGGGTGTGTGCAAGAGTAAGCACTTTTAAGCAGTTGTAAGCGGGTGTGCACGGAGCTGAACGCCAGTGCGCATGCGTGAGCTCCGCGCAAACCAGCGCTAACCCGGTTACAACTGCTTAAAAGTGCCTTAGTCACTCTGAATGACAAGGCCTGTAGTCTGCTCAAAAGCAAAATAAAATCCCACTGTCAGTCCCGAACCCAGGACCTTGGAAACAGTAGTCTGCATGACTTACCACTAAGCCATGACTGTTATATAAGAACATTGTGCTACAATAAATATATCATGCAATAGTAGGAATGAATGTAAAGGGAATATAGGATGTGTAGTACACAAAGCATGTCATGTATATTTACTGTCAAATGTAGTGGATTTCTATAATAGTAGTGTGTGAACAGAAACAGCCATGCTAGTTGGTAGCTATTAGGTAATAATGTCACTGTAGCACCTTGCAAGCCACACACATACTCACAGCAGGATAATCACTGCCCATACCCCACAACCTCTTACAGCAACACATCCGGACTAAGTAATAAAAATGTGGAGCAAAGGCCCAAAACAGGGACACATTCCAAATATTGCTCCAACAAACTTAGACAGTTGAGAGAGTAACAGGTTTTGCATTATGTTGGATGTTTGGAAGGGTATGAAGTCTGAAACTGAAATGTTTGTCACTATAGTCTGACTTGAGCCCTGAGTGATTTGCCAGAAAAAGCTGTTTATGAGATATGGACCAAAATATGAGGCAAAATGTGGACATCCTGCAAATATCTGTACACTTGAGAGGTCTGACACTGCCATATTTGAATAGTTAAGAGCCTAGACATAGCAACAGTGACTGAGTTACAGGGATGCCCCACAGACTCCCTGTGAAATGTACAAACAGTAGGCAGAAAGGTGTTACAACACATGCAATGGTAACTATGAAGTACTGAAAGTATGCACCACTTGCACGCAGAAATAGTGTAGTAATACATATGCTCATGCTAACCCACAGTCACAACTGCAGAATACCAGACAATTTAATGGGTGTACCCCACTGATATGTACCATTCCATGAGGCAGATAAAAGATGCACCTGAGAGTCTCTGGGGCCTGCTCAGCAGCATACTCAAATACCCTAATAGATGTCAAGGCCCACACCATGGCCAGACCACACTGCATGCAGTAACACCCTAGCAGATATAGCAAGCATTCCAAGGTGTGAATGTACATGGAAAATAGGAAAGCCACAGCAACACACTACAGTCAAGACACCTAGCAGGCATACAAGTAGTGAATGTAAAGGGCAAATATTGAAGCCATAGCAACAAAGTGCAAGAGCCACTGCTATATACCAGTTACACCACATGTCCCACAGGAAAGCACACACACCCACATTAACAGTAGTAGTAGTCTTAGGTGTCAGTGTACATACACACTTAGTACAGGAAACTGGAGAAATGAATGGAGAAATGTTAATCTACAACACAGCCAGAAATATGAGAGAGATACTAACCTTTACACTCACAGAACAGTGTCCACAGCATACCAGCATGGTCCCTGCCCTTAAACTCTGAAAGGGCTACGCCTATCTCACATACCTTTTTATAGCACTGTCCTGAAATCACAGTGAGAACTGCAATCAGTACACAACTGGCTGCATGCAATTAGCAAATGCTGGCTAACAATTGGTGCAGAGGCCATCACATGGACATATGCAGATTGTACTCCCAGTCCACACATGCAATTCTTTCATTGCACCCTCTGGAGGTAGGGAGAGAGAGAGAGAGAGAGAGAGAGAAAAAACATACACAAACAAAAACACTCAACAAAACCTACTAGAAAGCTGACATCTGTCAACTGGAGCAGCAGCAGGACACCAATCCAAAAGGCAACGCAAGCAGCTGTGACAAACACAGGTAATGTAAAGTAATACTTTAAAAGTCTACATACTGTGAACCCTCCATATGTGTCATTGGTCTGTATCTATATGTATATGAAGATGTGCATAGGGCAGGGGACATACAGCAACTATCAGTGAAGGCTGTACATACATATGTATGTGAGGGCATCTATGTGCACATATCAATGTAGGTTGAATGTAGGTTGTAGTGCAATGTACAAAGTAGGTTTCACAGTTATGTATGTTTAGCAGTATGTTAGTGTGTGTATACAGTTTTGTAAACAAACATGTTGATATACCTATCTATCATATGGATACGTATGTATGTCAATATATGTATGTATGTATATATATATATATATATATATATATATATATATATATATATATATATATATATATAATATGCATATATGTATACATAGATAGAGAGGGATGTAGGAATACATAGACAGATGTAGATAGATAGAATATGTACAAACATATATATGTAATACACACATACAGATATAGATATATGTAGATACATATACATAGACAGACAGATCTGACTATCTACAGATATGACTGTATATGACGATCTCACACTCCCCTGTCCCACCCCTCTGTCACTCTCACCCCCTCTCTGTCACACCCCCCCTCTCCATATCTATAGCAATATATGTACATCGATATATATATGTGTATATATATATATATATATATATATATATATATATATATATATATATATATATATATATATATATATGTATATATATATATATATATATATATACAAATATATATATATATAGAGAGAGAGAGAGAGAGATGTATATATATTCTGAGTGAGGCACATGTGTACAGATGTATTGCAACAGGTGCCTGGTGACAAAGGCATGGAGTGAACACCAGTGTCGAAACTGGAGTACCATACCCCATTTCAAATCACCTACACCAGTAACCACCAGATATGTGATTGGCTGCCCACCACTGCATGTGTCAGGGGTGAACAGGGTCATAAATGTGTACAATAGTCCCCCCAATGATAGTCACAGTGGCACACTATTCCTGGAATACCTGTACATGGTATGTGTCAGCAGACATGGTGTGTCAGCTATGGACATGTAGCCCTCCACACCTCACAATGGCTGCCATGGTATGTACCTCACATGACAGCTACAGATATGGAGAAGGACACAGTGACATGTACGACACTGTGACAATGCACTCAAACACATTACCAATGCACAGTGACTGACAACACCACAGAGTGCACACATACTACCCACATAGAGGTTACCACTCCTGGATTTACATACTTAAGTCACACCCATGACAGATGTCCAACAACCATAGTAACACCTCACACCATCCACAACCTAAATGACCGCTGTGTGTCGCCCTTGACACCGCAGTAGAGAGCACATGGCGGAGGTACAGGTTCCTACCCACAGATAAGACATACCCTGCAATAAACCACACAGCATTAAGAAGCAAGACTCCCCATGAGTACATGTCACACATACCCCTGCTGAATGTTAGTCAGATAGGTAATATGCCATATGAGTCACCCTGTGTAACTGTTTGACAGGAGCAGGTACCATCACATCACATGTGTCACAATGGTCAGGGTAGCAGAACAGTATGCTGCTGTAGTCCCAGGGGCAATAGCATATTGTATTGTATTGTATTGTATTGTATTGTATTGTATTGTATTGGTATGTAGAGGTGCCTCCTTTGTGGAGTGGAACCACTGCTGCTGTACGCCAGTGTACAGGTACATATCCTGTAGTCAGGCTAGTGTTACATAGCACTTCTATATGTGTGTTTAGCTCCTCTTGGAGTTCATGTAGCATGCAACCAGGGATACCATCAGGTCCCATTGATGCTGTGTTTTTTGCTTTTCTGAGGGCGGCTCTCACCTGGACATCTGTGATGACAGGGAGGTTACATTCAGCTGGGATAAGTATGTCTTATTTGGGGAGAGGGGGGGGAATTGCACTGAACCTGTCTGCCACAATGTTGCCAATATCTGTGGGTTCAGTGAATTATTTGTTGTTGTGTACTAACTATGAGCATATTGGAGGGTTTCTGACCAGGTTTCTAACATAACTGAAGAAGGCCTTGTGGTTATCTGTAGTGTCCCCGGTGATTTCCCTCTCAAAGTTGCCCATGGATGTTTGTATGAGAGAACATAGCTCTTTACTAGTGCTGATCAGACATGCCTTCCCTTTATGGAATTATGCTCTGTCTTGCAGTAGCTTCCATCTTTTGTTATACAATCTGTCTATGGCTGGGGTCCACCAGACAGGATGCTTTCCCTTTGTGGAGAGTGTCTTGGTCTTATATGGGATTGCATGATCCATGCATTCTCGGAGATGTCCGTAGAAATCATTTGTGAAGGAGTCAGCATTGTGGGTTGTGGCTTCCACTGGCCCAGTGGGCTTAAAGGATACCATCTCAGTCTTACGAAGTGTAAAGTTTGCATTTGAAATGTTATTCACTGTAGTCGTTTGTGCTGGTGGTGGAGGTGGGATATGTATATCCAGGGCAATTAGTTTGTGGTCAGATCACAGTAGTTGATGATGTACCCCATACAGTACCTCGATACAAACCCCAGAGTGAGGAGGTGCTTTGGACCTGAATCAGTGTTCTGACTGCTGGGGTTTGGTAGTATGTCGTATGGAGTGTGCCAGGTACTGTTGCACAGTTGTTGGCTGAGCACTGATACCTGGCCATTTACATGTGTATCCACCAATAGACAGACAGATGCTATATATGTGAGATATGTTGTATCACAACAGTCGAGTAGCATGTGTAGTATGTGTGCCAAATTCTGCTGACATATTTTGCTGATATCATTTTATTTCTTTTTCAGGACCATGGCTCACCAGCGCAATCCAGCATACTCTGCAGCTGAGGATGAGGAAATACACCAGAGCCTGGTGTGGGATTATGCAATACTCTTTTCCCGCACCAGCCAGAATCAGCAGGAGAGGGCTGCACTGTGGCAAGACCTGGTCCGTCGGGTAAATGACATAGGCACGCATAATAGGACATATGAGCAGGTACGACATCACTGCAGTGATTTAATCAGAAATGTCCATCAGCGTGCATCGGATATCCACAGGCAACAGGTTGCCACAGGTGGTGGGGTGGCTACACATCCCCCACTCACCAGACTGGAGGGACTACTCATAAGTGTTGTGGCTCCAGCCCACCAACAACAACAACAGCAGCAGACCTGCATTATGATGGAGGCTGGAGCCACACAGCACCATGACTACGAGCGTGCAGGTAATATGCCATATGTATAGTTGACTGTTGTGTACACTGGTAGTTAATGCATGTGTGAGGTGTGTCCTTGGTTTGTAGCTGTCATCATAGTATTTAATGTGCAAGTGTGATATTCTCAATATCAGCAGCTGACCTGTGAAAGGCAACTGTTGTACTACTGACCTGTATCATACTCAGTAACAATGGCACAGTTGTGCCCACTGACATTAATTTCCTCACTTCTGCAGGTCCCTCCGGTGTAACAGCAATGCAGCCTATCCATGCTGGTGAGTGTGTATTAACAATACCTTTAATAGTCTTGATAGTAATAGTAATATTAGGCTCACTTAGTAGTGCTCTGTGTATGCATGCAGGTGTGTCTGTGTCTGTGTGTTGATATCTCGCATACTGAGTAGTGTGCAAGTGTGCAACTGTGTGCAAGTGTGCAACTGTGTGCAAGTGTGTGCATGTGTGTGCATGTGTGCACCTGTGCATGTGTGCACCTGTGCATGTGTGCATCACTGGTAACATTGTGTAGACATTGTAAACTGTGTTTCCTGTTTCCCTCCCACAGGTTCTGGTGCTGCTCTGGTGTCATGCAGCAGGGAACCTGAATCAGGTGCCCCAGGTACTGATAATGATGACATCTGTGTAATGGCACAGGAAGGTGTGCCAGGGTCCGTCATTGGTCAGCCAATTGACAGTACACAGCTGTCAACCCCATCAATGCACACAGTCATCCTGCCAATACATCCTTTGTCACCAATGTCCCTAGGTGATGGACAGGATACAGTGGGCATTGACCAGGGTAATGTGGTATCTGTGGCACATGCTTCCCCACACAGCAGCCATGGGCATGGCCCTGAGATGGTACCACACAGACAGATGTCCAGGGGTTCTCGTGGGAGCATCCGTGGGCATACTGCCCCTGTCAGATGTGCCCACAGAGGTCTTACAACCTCAGCTATGTTTCGGGCTGTCATGCAGGCACAGTCACGTATGGAACGGTACACCAGACAGGGTCTGAGGGAGCTGACAGCATGTCGCACAGCCATGACTGACAGTATGCGTGACATTGCGGCTGCCATCCGTAATTTCACCGATGTCATAGACAGACGTTGTGGGGACATATTAGATCAGTTCCACAACTACATGTCCATGAGCCAGGGCAATGGTGGATGGTTGAGGCATCGACGTGGGCGTATGCCAGCAACAGCAGCAGCTGGCAGTCGTCGCGGATGACAACAGGGCTGCTGCCGCCCCCATAGTGCCAGCAGCAGCCCCAGCAATGCTGGGTCTGTGCTGTCATCAGACCGCCCCAGGAGACCACGTGCACGTGGCTCTGGACAGGCCCAACAGGGATCTGTGTCCAGTCAATGAACACCTGCTTCTGATGACAGTACCCAGTCTGGATTGGTACCGCATATGGTCCGTAGCACCCCTGCAAGGCACAGGTACCGTGTCCGTGGCCAGAGACACTGATCTGTATGACCTGGCAGGTACAGTCTGTGGCTGTCCACAAACACCGGTATATGGCAGCCATGAGGTGGAACTGTGTGCATCCATACACACATGCGAATTGACAACACCTAGGGCTACCGCATACACGCACACACTGCATCAACATTGCCCCACCTTGTACTGCTGTCCCTCACCAACACACATACACATACATGTCAATTGGTGGTATCAGTGGCAGACTCAGGCATACCAAGTTCACACCCTGTGCATATGATGAAACTGTGCCACCTCCTGCAATCTGTAACATCAGTGCAGGTACAGGTTAACATGTTGCTGATGCACAGGGTGACTACATAGACATGTAGTAATAGTATCATGTTGTTAACAGTACTGTGTGCTGATATAATTGTGGGTATATCCCAGCATGCCTGATGCAGTAAGGGTATGATTGTCTTGTACTGTTGTCTACACCCATGGTAAGTACCATAGTGTATCATCTGCACATGTTTGCATACTGGTGGTAAGGATGTCAACAGAAGGCCACATACATAGGTAGCACAGGGGATAAGGTAATGAAAGTATTGATACGCAATGATGGACATGTAAACTGAAAGTGGCATGTTGCCCACACTGGACTCTGCAATGCGGATGTTTGAGGATGTTGATATGTGTGCAGTACTACACGACTGGTACAGGACACACAGGAGCACCCTAGCACTGCAAGCTCACATCTCATACCATGCTAGACAGCCCCAACACACAAAACTAACTTTCACAGGAGGGAGAGTCCCCATAAATGTCAGGGATACTGTGGTGGCAGGACAGGTAGCATACATCCTACTAAGTATGGAACCACTGAGTGAAGGCTCAGTGTCTGTTATTTGACATGTGTATTACTGCAGGTGTGAGCACCTGGGTTTCCATCCCGTTATTGTACATCCTGACGGTACATGGTCTGTACACTTGTGTGTGCTGAGACTGGACCCTGGCCATCTGACCTGTGTATTTCCATGTACATGTGTATAGTGCCTGCATATTTGCACTGTTACCTACTGGAAGTGGTACAGCTTGTTTGTTGTACAATGGACTACATGCAGCCCTGCTTACTGTAGCTTTGTTTGCATGCATGTTTGCTTGCAGTTACCCTGGAACACTGATTCCACCTGCAATGCAGATTTACAGAGCTTCTGTGGATTCCTAGTGACATCTGCATAGCTTACTATATGTATGTCCATGTCTCACTTGGCAGAACGTCACTGTTTGTCCTGTTCGCATGTACGTTGCCTGTGACACATTGCATATGACTTACCTGGCATTTGACCACGTGAGCAGTCATATATGCCAGTGCTAACTAATCACAGGCACTACACCCTCACATACTCACCTTCTGTACCTTGTTCCCCATTGGCCCTATGTGCTGTTAATCACCATGGCAATCACAATACTATGGTAGCATGTGCAAAGGTCACTTGTCAGTCACCTCTATGGTACAGTTGTGGAATATGTGAGTCATGTGGCAATGTCACAGCTGCCACATGTACACAGTCAACCTCTCCCCTACACATGGACGTACAACACATGTGTGAGATGCAACCACATAGCCAAACTGGGGACTAAGCACTCTGAACCCAGTACTGGCATAACCTGTCAGGTGGCATGAAATACTACAGTGACTACAATACCAGTCTGATGTAGACCTACACTGACAGCAATCCAAACACATGAACACACTGGGGCATTCATGGAGCCTCAGAATAGCATCCTGCCTGAGCAGCAGACACCTCTGCAGCTGGCACACAGGCATACGTTAAGCCAGAACACAGCACGTGCAACACATAGCACACAAATCCTGTGTGCCAAACAGTCACAGCCTGTATGGCTAGACAACACACCTGCTACAGTTGTGTTAGGTACCTTTATTGTCCGGTACAGTGAGGTCCCGCTCACCAGGCTGGACAAGGTGAAGGTCACAGTGATATGCCCATGGGGCACTATGGTCCACCACATAACACAAGCATACAGGTCAGTCAGAGGCATGGACACATATGACTCAGTCATTGTCCATGCCACTATGGCTGACCTGTGATGTACCTCCCTGGACTACATGATAGGGAACATAGAAGGGCTCTCTGAGCATGTGGCACAGGCTGGTATGACCCTGACCTTGGTTGGCATCATACCCTCACCAAGAATGCTGAAGTATTACTGAATGCTGATGAATTACTGTAGCTACAACACCCTAGCTGAAAGGTTCCTAGCATGTAGTCACTGCATTGCTATGGAACAACTTGTTACCACTCCCACAACAGGTGAAAACATGCAGCACCTGTTCATCAACAACATGTAGACTATATGCCCCAGACCAGATGTGTATCCCTCGCTGCTAGGATGATACCATATACAACTCACACTGTATATACACATACCACATGCAGCACCCGCACAGAAAACCACAGTCATAATGTTATCCAGTGCAAATACCATGTATTCACATGTGGCAGGCGTCAGACATGGGAACTATTGAAGGTCACAGGTATATATGTGTATTTGGCACACACATACATCATCTGTGTGCATTGCCATTACTGGTTTAATCGATGTCATGCATTATTGTGAACAACAACCCACACACATGGGCATTCTGTGTGACAAAAACACACGTGGCATTTGTGGAATTCAAAGCCATAACTAACTGTGCTATGACAGTAGTGAGAGACGCAGTAGCAGAGCATGCTATTTGCATTACTGGGAGATTTGCCCTCTTCTGCTGTACTTGTAGGGTGCTGACATCATCTCTGTGTAGAGATTGGAATATGCAGCAGCTGGTGTGTTGTACTGGTTGCAAAAGGGTCAGTTCTCTCACACATGTAATTGCACACACCCTACTTCCACCCCCACACACACACTTGCAGGATTCAAACCCCTACCTAACTATGTTATGACACTAGTACGAGATGCAGTAGCCGAGTGCACTATTTGCATTACTGGGAGGTTTCTCTTCTCCGGCTGTACTTATAGGGTGCTGACATCATCAGTGTTTAGAAAGGGGAATGTGCATCCTGTAGTGTGTTCTCCTAGTTGCCAAAAGGGACATTTCTCTCACACAGAATTGCACACACACTAACCCCCTCACCCAAACACACACACTGAGCATTTGCAGGATTCAAACCCCTACCTAACTATGTTATGACACTCAAGATGGACGCATTAGCAGAGCGTGCTATTTGCATTACTGGGAGGTTTCCTTCTCCTGCTGTACTTATAGGGTGCTGACATCATCAGTGTTTAGAAAGGGAATGTGCATCCTGTAGTGTGTTCTCCTAGTTGCCAAAGGGACATTTCTCACACAGAATTGCACACACACTAACCCACACACACACACACACACTGAGCATTTGTAGGATTCAAACCCCTACCTAACTATGTTATGACACTCAAGACGGACACATTAGCAGAGCACGCTATTCACATTACTGGGAGGTTTCCTTCTCCTGCTGTACTTATAGGGTGCTGACATCATCAGTGTTTAGAAAGGGAAATGTGCATCCTGTAGTGTGTTCTCCTAGTTGCCAAAAGGGACATTTCTCTCACACAGAATTGCACACACACACACACACACACACACACACACTGAGCATTTGCAGGATTCAAACCCCTACCTAACTATGTTATGACACTCAAGACAGATGCATTAGCGGAGCACGCTATTCTCATTACTGGGAGATCTTTCTTCTCCTGCTGTACTTATAGGGTGCTGACATCATCAGTGTTTAGAAAGGGGAATGTGCATCCTGTAGTGTGTTTTCCTAGTTGCCAAAAGGGACATTTCTCTCACACAGAATTGCACACACACACACAGTGAGCATTTGCAGGATTCAAACCCCTACCTAACTATGTTATGACACTCAAGATGGACGCATTAGCAGAGTGCACTATTCGCATTACTGGGAGGTTTCCTTCTCCTGCTGTACTTATAGGGTGCTGACATCATCAGTGTTTAGAAAGGGGAATGTGCATCCTGTAGTGTGTTCTCCTAGTTGCCAAAAGGGACATTTCTCTCACACAGAATTGCACACACACACACTGAGCATTTGCAGGATTCAAACCCCTACCTAACTATGTTATGACACTCAAGACAGACGCATTAGCAGAGCGCTATTCACATTACTGGGAGGTTTCCCTTCTCCTGCTGTACTTATAGGGTGCTGACATCATCAGTGTTTAGAAAGGGGAATGTGCATCCTGTAGTGTGTTCTCCTAGTTGCCAAAAGGGACATTTCTCTCACACAGAATTGCACACACACCAACCCCGCTCACCCACACACACACTGAGCATTTGCAGGATTCAAACCCCTACCTAACTATATTATGACACTTGAGGGAGACGCATTAGCAGAGCGCACTATCCAAATTACTGGGCATCTGTTCTGCACCTGCAGTATTTATAGGGTGCTGACATCATTATTTATACAGAGGTATGTACATCTATTACTACCTGTCAGGTGGGGATAGCATATATATGCATTTGCAGCCACCTACTTCAGGGTCAGATATGCACATCAGCACTGGCAGGTTATGTTCTATACCATGCTTCGTGACCACAGGACCTGTAACACACAACACAACCAGTTCAGACCACCCTCCCACATCCAGGACACACACTTTGCTTCCCTGGGAACAGTGCCAAGATATGAAGGTGTTCACATACACCATTCCAGTTGTTAACGTCAGGTACAGGTATATTGTGTGTGGGAACTACTCAGGCCTCTACAACATTACCCTACAGCCACTACAATTTGTGAGTCCATGTGCTATGGCAGGACCACTCACCACAGCCACAAGGGGAATACATATTGCACCTGACCATCTGCAACATGGGTACTCACTGTTCCACACCAGAGGTAGACCACCATTGTTGATATCTGACCATACCCACCTTTCCCTGGACATCCATATCCCATCCCCACCCCCAGGCAAGGTTGTCACTGCAAACAAAGTGTATTTATCAAAAGCAGACTTTGCACTTGTGAAGACTGGGGTGGAAGACTTCAAAGGACCCATGCTGGGGAGTATACAGGCCACTCTGCATAATCCTTGACAATTGCATTCTATGAGCATGTGGAAGGTTTGCATTGATCATGCTATCCCAAATATACCCATGACTCCTCCACAACAGGACACCTGTCAGGTGTACACCAGCCATATATGAGCTGTCCAACAGACGGAGTGAGCTAATACATTGCAGAGCAGTAGCCCACAGAGGGAGGACATCTCTGAACAGTACTGGCACGACACTTCAATCCCTCATAATCATCACGACAAAGTGTTGACAGTGAAATTGTCCAGACACTGCAGATAAGGCTCCCCTCAGTCTGTTATTGATGCCCACTTACTGTTAAAGGTCCTCACCAACCCTCTTCCAGCACACACCAACAACATGGATGTGGCATAGCAAATTCAACCCTGGGAACTCCACTGTGTCCCTGCTTGATGGAGGCACAGCACACTAGCCTCAAACGGTGCCTTATGTGACCTACTTTACAGTGGCACAGTAGCCTACTGTACTGGGGAGGCAGACGCCAAGCACACTCTGGCTAAGCTTTCATTCCCTAGGGCAAACAGCCTAGTATTGACCTCTACACCCATATGTTTAATTGTCAGATGCACAATATTTGTTGCTGATAGACTGTTTGCAGGTCTTTATTGCCATAGCATTCCCTGTTTCTATGAACAACTTGTGTATCTGTGGAAGATGTTTGAATATGAGAGGGATCCACTATATCACTTATGTCTCTGTAGTCATTTAACTGTGTGCACTGGGCAGATTGCTGTAATGTGGTTGGTTCCTGGAATAACACGTACAAATACCAGATATGTGTGGCCAACTGCTAAACTGAGATATGGCCTAAGTGTGTGAGCATGCCCAGTTCAGGCTTTCCATGGCATGTTGTCTGACATATGTCTCATTTATCAAAGTGTGCGAGCATGCCCAGTGTGAGCTTTCCATATGTTGAACTCTGCAGTCCACCACATTTGTGGATGAGTGTGAACTTCAACAATATCTCACGTTTATGGTTGTGTGTTGTGTGTCATGTTGTGTACTTACTGTCCAACTGCTTTGTGTCTGAACACAACAGGGATTATACTGTGCCTGCAGGGTTTGCATGGGATACTTTGCATACAGTTGTCAACATCCTTTCATACTGACCTAACACTGTAGTACCGTATAGTGTACTGGTTCAGTACTTTCACTGTGGTGGACAGTATCCTGGGCTTTAGTCCTATCACTGCTTTAAATTTTCATAGTGAGCACAACAGACTGGTTAGGGGCCAGTTGTGCACATATGACCATGTTGCATTATGTTCAGATATGGACTACTTAAACCAGGCTTGTCCAACATTGGTAGTGTATTCCACAACATAGGTGGACATTGGCAAACACTAGCGATGTGCCCTAGGCCATTTCTAATGCTAGTCAGAGAGTGTGTTTGTCCTTCGACACACATTGTAACTGGAGTTTGCCATGACATATGTCATGGTTAGTATACTGTGCCTCCGTCTACCCGTGACATAACAGTGATACCCAGGGTAAACCTACCATCTCCCATCCACTCATCAAGATTCCTCTTGAGGAGAGTCGATGAGTGACTCTCTGGCTAACCTGTACTGGGAGTTTACTCAAGAGTGGGGTGGCTTCTGTGTTATGGATCATTCAGTACAGCTTGTCCTATGTATGTCAGTGCTGGGGTTCAGGTCTCTCATGTGCATAGCTCACTGCCATTCAGATTGTACAAGGTGCAGCATGTTCATTGATTCCAGCTTGGACATGGCTTTATACATCAGGCACAGCTTGCCTCTGGGCGGGCAGTATGGCAGTGTGTGGAGCTGCAGTTTGTTTAATCAGGCAACACATGGCATCTGTTCAAGCTCTTTGATACTCCTGGTGAGGTACTTTTGGGGTCTTTCCAGTTGATGGAGGTGTCTGCTGAGGTACATCCCACAGGGGCCATTGTAGTCAATTGTGACGCTGATGAAGGATGACTGCAGAGCCACAATGACCTCCCCTGATCTAGATCTGACAACCTTCATGATTAGGTGGGTATATGGTATGTTTCTGTAACCACTACAGCCACATGCTTGTCCAATGCAAGATATCTATCAACTTGTGTCCCCAGGTCTCTTATTACATGTTAAGTACTTAATGGGTTAACACCTATGTGGTAATTGGTGGGCACTTACTGTATATCCACAGGGGTTGACTATACACTTTTCTGCAATTAGCTTGCTGACATGGCTATGGCACCAGTTGTCTGTTTCTATGTGGCCCCTTTGTGGGATGCTTGTGTCAGCTGGAGGGTCAGATATGGTGGCCAGTTTGTAGTCCTCTGCAAACTTGTTCAGACACAGTCCTTCCATGTTGGCCTGTACCTATGGGACATATATACCAAACAAGGGAGGTCCCAGGACCAAGCCTTGTGGGATGCCAGTTATATCTGGTTTGTAGTCTGACATGGCTGCAGCATTTCTGACCATGTCAGTTCTGTCCTTGGTCTGGTTTGCAACCCTCTACTGACATAGGGGTTTATATTTAAGCTGGTGAGCTTATCTATAATGAACACGTGGGGTATTGTATGGAAGCCTTTTGCAAGGTCCAGCTAGGCTGTGTGGACCACATTCCCTCATCAATGACCTTAATGACTGTTTCAAATGAGTCAAATATGTTTAGGGGCATGATCTGCACTTAAGAAAGCCACACTGGGTAGGGTCCAGTGTCAGTAGGTCCCCAATATCTTTATGTCTGAGGTACATGCTGATCCTTTCCATAGCTTTGCAGACCAAGCTTGTCAGGATTCTGGGGTGGTAGTTTGCAGTATCCATTCAGGCAACACCTTTGTGGAGAAGGACCACTGTTGTTGTACACTGCTCTTTGGGTACATATCCTGTGGTAAGGCTGACATTGAGCAGTAGTGTTATTTGGCATTCCATTCTTCTTGGAGTCCATGTTGGACTCAGCCCAGGACACCATCTCATACCATTGATGCTGTGTGTTTTGCTTTGTAGATGCTGGCTGTTACCTCAGCATCTGCAATGTCAGGGGCCAGCACTCTGCTGGGATAGATATTTTGCATTTTGGCGTGGGGTTGCACTGCACCTGTCAGGTTGGATGTTGGCAATATGTGTGTGTGTTTGGTATGTTGTTTGTAATATTTGAGTGATTCAGAGCATATCTGTGAATTCCCAACAAGGTTCCTACCATCAGTTAAGAAAGCCTTGTGATTATCCTTAGTGTCCTGTACAATTTGTATCTTCATAGGTTCATAGGTTCATACTAGGCTATCCACCCTAGGGCATTTATAAGCCTAGCCAGAGTGTGTGTGGCTTTCGCCACCCCTTGCTATGTGAATATTATGGCCATTTATGATTTACTTTACTGTGCCTCTGTCTGGACGTGACACAGTGAAGACCCCAGTGTACATCTACGATCATCCATCCACTTGGCAAGATTCCTGTTGAAGAGAGTCAGTGAGGGGCTCTGCCTAACATGGAGTGGGATTCCGTTCCAGGGTGTAGGGAGCCTCTGGGTTATGTATCTGTCCCTCCAGCACATCCTATTTCATTATGTGTTGAGGTTGACATCTCTCACTCTCACAGCTCCGATGGATTTGGGTTTTCTGGGGTGGAGCATGTCCATTACTCCTGTGTTGGACATGGCCTTGTACAACAGGCATACAACGCCTCTGTGTAGGCAGTATGTGACTGCATACAGCTGGGGTGTCTACAGCCAGGCAGCATATGACATATATTTGAGACCCTTTATCCTCTTGGTGAGGTACCTTTGAGGTCTTTCTAACTGCTGCAGGTGTCGGGTAAGGTACATCCCAAATGAGGCATTGTACTAGATTATGGGTCTGATAAGAGAACAGTATAGGGGCACAATGACCTCTGTTGACGTAGATGTGAATCCTTTCATGATAAGGTGTCCAATATAGACAGTCTTCCTAGCCACGTTGGCAATGTGAGTGTCACATGACAGGTTACTGTCCACTTGTGTCCCTAGGTCCCTGATTACTCCTTCCATACATAATGGATTACCACCTATGTGGTAATTTGTGAGTACCTTGTTTGGTATTTGGTGAGACATTCATACTGTCCAGTGTCTTCAGGATGGCTGAGTGGGGTTCCTGTGTGTGAGAGTGTGGTCTGTAGCATGCTACAGACTGTACAGCAGTTTTGCCTATGGTTAGTTGCACATGGGTGGTCTCCGATGCTTCGTGCATTGTCAGTTACCTGGACGTGTGGGTGTCTGTGCTGAATATGGATACTCCCCTCCTTTTATGTTTTGGTCCAGGTTTTGGGGCCATAACGCATGATATGAGGTATAACCTGGTAGTGCTGGTGTGCTGTCAGGAGCCTTGCTGCAGGTTTCTGTCACTGCACGGACATCGATGTTCTCCATACTGGGAGGGCCTCGGGAGCATGCATGTTGAGGTTTACATGTCTGGCATTGGGCAGCATTACCCTTATGTTTCTTTCCACTTATGTTTTCTAGGGAGGTGGGTTAGTCTTTTCAGCCTTGCCTATGAAAGGCTCTATGGAGGTGGCAAGAGCCTTATCCAATATCCAGACGCCCAGGGTAACAGGTGCAAGCCATCCCTGGCACAGCAGCGTGGCTTGTCAAGCATGACATCCCAAGCAGACAGACATTGGATCCCCTTGGAATGACACCAGTAATTGTGCCACTTGTTAAAGCTGATCATTCTGTGTTTGTACTGTGGCATCATTCTTGGTGAGGGTAGGATGCTGCACACGGTCAGTGTCATACCGGCCTGGACTACATAATCGGAGAGCTCATCTATGTCTCTTTTCATGTAGTCCGGGAGGTACATCTCAGGTCATTCACGCCAGCATGGACAATGACTGCATCATATTTCTACTTGCTTTGGGGTGACCTGCATACTTGTGTTATGTGGCGTATTGTAGCAGCCTACAGGCAGCTTACTGTACCCTTTCCCTTGTTCAGTCTGGTGAGCGGGACAGCAGTGTGTCTGACTATGGAGTCACCTATTACAACTGTATCAGGCATGTTGTTTCTCCTTCTGGCCTGTGACTGTTTGGCACACCAGCTTTGTGTACTATGTGTTGCATGTGCTATGTTTGGAGGTAGTGGTTGCTTGGGTGTCTGCTTTGGAGGCCTCTGTTGATGTGGTGTGTTTGTAATTAGAGCCTCCAGGAATGTTTTTCTGTGTTTATGTCTTTGGTTTGCAGTTGTGATAGGTCTATGTGAGACTGGGTTTGTGGTGTGTGTGGTTACCTTCTCCTCCTGACTAGTTTTGACAGTACTGAGTTGAGAGAGCTCAGCCTCCGGTTTGGATAAATGGTTGCATCTCTCACATATATTTGTATTTCTTGGGGAGGTGAGGGTTGTCTGTGTACATGGGGCAGGTGTAACATTGCCTCAAGATTCACAGATTCAACTTGTTGTAGCTGGCCTTAGTGGATTGTATGAGTGGACATATTTTATTGCCATACTACTGATCAGTGATTACTTCCCTTTTATGTTTGCTCTATCATGTAGTAGCTTCCTCATTCTCTTGCATGGTTTGGTAATGGCTGGAGTCCACCATGCCAGATGCCTGCGTGTATGGCATTGTGTCTTGGTTTTATTTGGGATTGCATAATCCATGCATTCCTGGCAGTGTTCATGGAATGCCTGTATAACAGGTTCTGAGGTGTGGCCCATATTTTGCACCTGCACAGGGCCTTTAATGGATTCCACATCAGTTTGGAGGAGTGCAACTTTTGCTTTACACATGTTTTTCACTGTGGTTTTCTGGCCAGGGACTGTGGTCAGGATGTGTATATCCGTGTGATTACTCTATGGTCTGGTCTTACCAGTGAGGGATACACTTCTCATCTTGCCATCCAGTACCCATGTTGCTGATTATCACATCCAGTATGCTTACCCCTCTTGTGGGAGTGGTACGTTGTTCCTGGGCATTTTGGTTTATGGATTCTAGGAACCTTTGTCCTACAGTGTTGGAGCTAGAATAATGCTCCCAGTCTATGTTTGGGTATTTTCAGTCACCCAATATAATGTGGTTTGGAGGGCTTGATATATTCATGTATTCCAACATAGGCCAAGTGCAGTTCCTGGTGTTAGGATGGTAGTCTGTAGCAGGCTATAAACTGGGAGGCAGTTTTAGCCACTGTTACTTGACCATGGCTAGTCCATGCTGCTTCTTGTTGTGGTACCAACATGGGGTGTGGTTATCCTTGACAATTATTGCTAGTCACCCTCCTTTTGTAGCTTGTTCCATGTTTTGAGGCTGTACAGCACAGTATGAGGTGTAACCTGGTAGTGTTAGGGTGCTGTTGTGAGCCTTGACCCAGTTTTCTGTTACAGGACAGATATCAACATTCTCCATACTGTGGGAGTTTAGACTGCATGCATCTTGCTGTTTAGACTTCTGGCATTGGGTAGCATTACATCTAGGTTCTTATCCCTTGTGATACCTATGGAGGTGGGTTTGTGTTTTGAGCCTTACCTATTCAAGGCACGCTGTGGGTAACAACAGCCTTTGCCAGTATCCATAAGGCCAGGACTGATAGGTGCACGCCACCCCTAGCAGGTGGAGCATCATGTCATGCTCAGCATGTCATCCCAGGCTGGCACACATTGGATCCCCTTTGACTAACAGCAATACTTCAGCCAATTATTGCAATTGATCATCTCATCATCATATTGTGGCATCATGCTTGGTGAGGGTAGGATGTTAGTCAGGGTCATCAAGTTTGCATATACTACATGGTGTTACATTGCTTAACACATGGCATTCATGCCTCAGGTGGTGCTGCAGGGCTGCCTCTGTCGGATGCACATACTACACTCCCTGTACATGTTTGAGAGCAGGTTATGTCATTTTAGGCATCCCTGTTATTATATGAGTGAGTCAGAGAGGGGTATCATTCCCAGGGTTCCTACTGAGCCAGTGTATGTGCTATGCGTTGCCTCTTTGCCAAGGCCAGGGCATACTGGGCACGCCTCCTTCTGCCTACTGGGGCAGGCTCAGGTTGTTCCTCCTCCGAGTCACGCTCTGCCTGTGATGGCCTTGGCAATGGTGCAGGGCTGTTTGGCCCGGCCCTATGCTGGTCCTGCTGCAGCTGTTTTCGCAAGATCATATTATGTAGCATAGCACATACCATGACAATTTGGGTACATGTAGTTGGTGAGTACTGCAAGGCTCCACCAGATGTGTCCAGACACCGGAACCATGACTTGAGCAGCCCAAACACACGCTCTATTACATTACGTGTTTGTGCGTGTGCCTCATTATGGCGTTCCTGTTCAGGTGTGTGTGCATTTCTGATGGGTGTCATCAGCCACGGCTCCAGTGCATAACCTGCATCCCCACTAGGTGTCCATGTGGGATGTCCCCATTGGCAAATGTCTGGTACAGCTGCGTCAAATGCCAGATATGGGAATCATGGTAGCTCCCAGGGCAGCCAGCACACACATTCATTATTATGCCCTGGGCATCACACATGACCTGGCAGTTGATGGAGGAAGCCCTTGCGGTTTATGTAGGCCCTACCCCGCTCACCGGCTGGTGCTTTGATGCATATGTGCGTGCAGTCTATTGCACCCACTACCTCAGGGTATTCCGCTATTTGCTGGAAGAGATGCATATTGCTGGCCAATACCTCACGGGCATTGGGGAAATATACATGATCACCGACATGTGCTGACATGGCATCCAGGAACTGGTGCAGTACCCTGGAGGCTGATGCCTGTGATATCCCCATCATATCACCAGTTGGTCTCTGGAAGGTACCTGTTGCTAGTATTCTTAGGCCAACACATACCTTGGTTTCCACTGGGATGGGTTCCCCTCTGTTGGTTCTGTGTGTGAGGCGTGGCCTGCACAGCTCGACAATTTGCTGCAGGAGGTCTCTGTCCACTCTATAGCGCTCCACTATCTCCAGCTCATGTAACCCGTGGTAGGTGACCCTGGGCCTGTACACTCTTCTCCGTCTCCTCACTGTGGGTTGTCTGGCACCATTTGCATTGTCACCACCCTCAGCAAGTCGCCTATGTCTCCTTATGACAGCTATGGCAGCCCCTAGCATTTCTGCTCTGAGTTCAGCTTTTTCAGTTTTCACTTCTAATAGCTTACTCCTGTCTTGCAGTGTCTCTTGAGAGAAACATCCTGCACTGCTGTTTGCAGAGTTTTAAGTGCTTGGCTGGGCTACTATTCTGCCTGTGTAATTGCCTGCTTCTAATTGTTTTCACCTGCTAGCTCCAGCAGTATTCCCTGCTAGCTTCCTACTAATTCTGTTGCTTCCTTTTTCCTTTCTGTTTCCTCAGGGGGGAGCAACGCGCATACCAGCAGAAACACGCTCACAGTGGCTTACACACGCGCACACATGCTTACACGGTTTAGAATCTTCTTATTCAGGTTAAAACATGCACACCAGTGCAAACAGTCTTACAAGTCTGCCAACAGGCTCCCACATGCTCAGTCTGCCTTACACGCGCACACACTGCCCTACTCACGCCTCATGGTGCGCACACATGCATGCACCCAGCAAGAAACTTTGGTGTAAGCAACAGTGTACACCTTCCATTTCTTGACTTTCCCATGCTTATCTTGTGGCACTCCTCTTTCCATGATATGTGTCTGACATCTGTCATGTAACACTGACCTCCAATGAACTGCATTTCTTTCTGCCATTCCCCCCTGTGATGTCACCTATCTCCTACTCTGTTCCTCCCCTTATGTAACTCTTACACTACTCAGAATGTGCTCATTTGCTATGTGACAGTGGGATTCAGTATCCTAACACTCATTTACATCAGATTGCCTACTAATGCTTAGTTACATGTCTTAGACTCAGCTTCCCCCCTTAGCAACCACTAAACGGTGGCCATGTTGTTTTTGGTCTGCTGGTCCCTGCATTGTAAATCCATGTATTGCATAAAACCCACATTTGTGGGTTTATAACCTTCATTTTTATGTTTTATATAGTGCAGCCCGTTTGCGCAGGGCTGCGCTGCGTTTAAACATCAAAAAAATATATTTATTTCTCATATTTGCATCGGGGTACCTTGCCAATGGCCACATATTTGGCCATTGGCATGCTGCCTGACACATATGCACCCTTTATTTGGAGCTGACATGGCTCCATTGTGTTATTTGCAGAAACGTACTCAGTTGTCAACTGAGTACATTTCTGCAGCTAACACGGCTCTTACACGGGCTGGTTTGGGCTTCGTGGATCGCTAATCTACCTCATTTGCATGCCTTTCGGCTGCAAGTGAGGTGATTAGCATATCCACGCCCAGTCCGTGTAAGAGACGTTTTAGCTGGTCTCTTACACGGAATTTCGGGCTGTTCCTGGATCGCGAGGGCTGCATGGAGTCTTACACTACTCTTAGACTCCGTGCAAGCCTTCGTGAATCCTGCCCTATATTTGGAAGAGCAAGTACAAAATGATCCTGTATCATGCAAGCATGGAGTTGTGTATGAATTCATTATAAGAGCAGGTAGTAGATGGCTTCCTTGTTTGTGATGCACCAGATAAATGCCTAATAAAATCTGAAGACAATGAGACATATATTGTAGATGCACTCTTGGGTGTCTTCAGGTCAGGCTATTTTTAATCAAGCCTGCCATGTACAGTAGATGTGCTGTCATGTGAGTTGGGTGTTACCTGTTGTTGCTCGTCCCTCTCTAACATAGATGACAAGCAGGTGGGGTAGTTTGTTTAGATGCTTTAATACATAGAAACACATCAGTTTGGATAGCAGCATCATAAAATATAAACAAACTGATTAACAGACAGACCTTGCATACATACATACATACACACATACATGCTTACATCTCAACAGCTTACTACAAAATGGCACTCAGGCTTGCACGCTTTCAGTATTTATACACTTGTGCTGGCCCTTAGATAGCTTCTTAAAGGTACATACACACACACACACACACACACACATTGATCTACATCCTCACACTTAAAAATACTGCCCTTATTTAAAAACAACATTAGAGTTAGGCATGCATTATAGACATTCAAAACAAGCACAATTTTCATGTCCAAGTTGCCGTGTTTCTATAATATGGTCTGGAGATATGACCAGATCTCATATCATAACAATGTGAACTGAATTTAGCAACAGGGACAGCCTTCAGTGAACAAATTGAATCTGGAACTTCTGGATTCATCACAGGAATGGGAATATTCTCTGGAATTTCCTCTGGAATTGGAACATCAGACAACTCACTCTGAGATAAACAGTCTTTCTCACAGGCTATATGATGTAGTAAAGGCTCAGACACTGGCATCAAATGTTTCCAATTCCACCTAAACTCTGCTCCTTGTTATTCCACAATGTAAGATCTTGGCTCTGAGCAAATATTATTCACAACTCCAATCTGATCATAACCTTTGGTTGTTGGCATCCTTACCACTTCTTCTCATAATGCATTGAGTGGTTTGCTGGTCTCATCATAGTAGGACTTCTGGGTTAAATGCTTCTTCAACAGATTGTTTTTTACTGACCTGTTGTTCTTGACACATGGAACCAACAATCAACTACTGATTGGTAATGTGGTTCTGGTTTGTCTTGACAGAAGTCTCTGAGCAGGTGAACCAAGATGTTTATCACTAGGAACATTTCTGAGATTCAAGAGATCCAGAAAACATCACTATTGTCTCATTTTGACTTTTCTACTAACTGTTTTGCACTTTGAACTGCACTTTCTGCCAAACCATTTGACTGTGGGTACTCTGGGCTACTCGTATCATGAGTAAAGTCCCATTGTTTGGCAAATCTTTTGAACTGTTGGCTTATAAACTGCATGCCATTTTCAGAAATAACTTTGTGTGGACTACCATGGACTGCAAAATGATGCTTCATCTTAGTAATAACAGTACTGGATGCTAGGTTAGGAAGTAGGTCAATATTGAACCAATTGGAGTAAGAGTCTATTAACACCAAGTAATGTAATGTGATCATTCCACTTGAAAATGTCAGTGACTACTGTTGACCAAAGTAGTTCAGGAATCTGGTTTAGCTGAAGTCATTCTTTCTGTTGATGTGGCTTTGTACTATTACACAGGGAAAAGATAAAAGTACTCTCTTAATATCTTCTCACATAGAAGGCCAAAATACTAGACATCTCACCCTTCTTTTAGTAGAGTCTGTTCCTGGATGACCACTATGCAAGATAGCAATGTACTCTTGTTGCAATGACATTGGAACAATTACTTTTGGACTTTTCATAATGATAGCTTTGTCAGACAAAATCTCATCTCTGCATGGAAAATAAGGTTGCACTTCTTGAGGTAAGCTAGATTACTCTGACAGCCATCCTTGCTTGATAAAGTGGTGGAGCCTTTGTAAAACTGAATCTGTGGCTGTGTGATCTCTCTCAGCTCATCAAGACATGCAGAAGAAAAAATTCTCAATTCCATGACTTCAAAATCAAGTGTCTCACTCTCATGCTGTTCTGTGGTGTTTCTGGGTGATCTGGACAATGTGTCAGCAAGATAAAGAAGTTTGCCTTTCTTTTAGACAAGAGCGAAATTATACTTTTGCAATCTTAGCATCATTCATTGCAGTCTGGCTGGAGCTGAATGCATAGGCTTTCTTAAGATAGTGACTAGAGGTTGGTGGTCTGTTTTGATCTGGATAGGTCTACTGTGAGCATAATCGTAGAACTTTGAACATGCAAACGCAATTGCCAAATGCTCTTTTTTGATATGGGCATACTGCATTTCAGTTTGGGTAAGAGTTTTCGATGTATAGGCAACAAGGTGACACTCTTGTAGAATGACTGCACCTAGACCAAATTTCAAAGCATCACATGAAAAACTAACTGGCTTGTGAACATCGTAGCATCTGAGAGTTGGTGGACTAGCAATTCTTTGTTTCAGGACATCAACTGCTCTTTGGTGTTGCTCTAACCAAGACCACGATACAGCGTTACGTGCTAGTTCTCTAAGTGTGCTGAAAGTTGGCTTAAGTCTGGAATGAACTTGCCTAGATAGTTAACCATGCCACGAAAACATTGCAGGGCTTGAACATTGTCTGGAGCTGGTGTCTTGAGAATGGCTGTTTGTTTGGAAGGGTCTGGTCTTAGGCCTGAACTGGTAAATAAATGACCAACATAAGTAACCTCTTGTAGCCTGAATGTGCATTTCTGTGGATTGAGCTTAAGATTCACTTGATGTGCTCTTTCCAGAACTTTTCTGAGGTTTCTGTCCTGCTCAGCTTCACCATTACCTCTTACTAGCATGTCATCTACTATAATGGCACAAGTATACCCAGAAAAAGTTGCTCCATTGCATGTTGAAAGACTTCACTTGAAGAATTTATCTCAAAAATCTGTACCTGCCAAAAGGAGTACTGAATGTTGTAAGCAATGACTAATTCTTGTCAAGTTGAATTTGCCAAAAATTAACTCTTTGCATCTAAGACAGAAAAAACAGTGACATTTGGCATAAGAGCAGCGACCTCTTTGACTATACACATTGGATGATGAGGTCTTTTTAGTGCTTTGTTCAAATTTCATGGCTCAATACATATTCTGATGTCAGCTGAGCTTTTCTTATGAGCTACCGGCATGGAAGATACCCATTGAGTTTGTTCTGCAACTGGACAAATCACACCTTGTGGCACCATTTTATCTAGCTCAGCTTTGACTCTGTCCCGCATGGCTATTGGAACTTTTCGAGTTGGCCTGTTAACTGGACTGACACCTGGATCTAACTTCATGGAGTACACAACTGGACATTTCCCTAGTTTGTCTTCGAAAAGATCAGCATAGGTAGAAAAAATATACTGGGCAAAATTAGAGTCGTGGTCTTTCAAGCTAACATGATGGACTTCCTTTTTAAATGAAAACAGTCCCATTTTCAAACTGTCTCTGAGCCCTAATAATGACTGGGCATGCCTCTTGACCACATAAAATAACAAGTCATAACTTCTCCCGGCAGAGTAACATGAAAGCACTACTGAGCCTTCAGTTTGAATTTCTTCACCTCCATAAGCAACAAGCTTGCACACTTTGCCAAATCAAGCCTTTCACCATGGCACCCACTAGCAAATGTTTCTGCTGACAAAATATTGCACTTGGAACCTGTGTCAACTTTGAGCTCTATGGGTTTGCCATTTATCCAAACAGTACAAAACAATTCATTCTTTGCCCTTAAATCTACTGGATTGACTGTTTCATAAAGCACTGACACACCATCAACATAAAGAGTAGGCTTGGACCTTTCTAATTGATCAACTTGTTTCTAAAAGTGTTCCCTTTTAATGAAAGAATGTGGGCCTTTTTATTTACAAAAACTTTTGAAATGATTCCATTTATTGCATTTGTGGCACTGCTGACCAAAAGCTAAATATCTATCCCTTTCTGATTCATGATATCCACCACAATTACAACAGCTTGCAATGAAAGTGGGAGGGGGCCCATGCTTTGAGTTTGCTGACTCACTCTTATAGTTCACTGAGACTGTGTGAATTCTGGAATTAGCTGGAAAGCTCTGGGGTTTACCAGTGAGTGCTGCTGGGGCTGCAGTCGCTGCCATGTACCTGGGCCTTTTTATTTTAACCATGTGCTGCATACTATCAACATGAGTTTTGTCACTGTGCCTTCTAGAGCTATTCTAATTCGTAAGCATATTTGTGTGTTTGTTCTGTGAGCACATATATCTCACAAATCTCAATAGCCTTATTCAAAGTTAAATCACTGTCACAAAGCAAAATCGTTCTTACAGCATCATCTTTAATGCCACACACAAGTCTGTCTTTAAACAACTCATCCCTTAAATAAATAAGTCTGCCAGGCTTTTGATTCCTTATATAAAATAAGTGCATTTCAATTGTAATGTTTATCTGGGGGTTGCACATTTCTTTAAATTTAAAATTTAAGCACTCAGGGTCCTCGATTGAATCAGGCTGTACAACAGTATGATGGTCTTCCCCTTTCCCTGTATAGAAAACAGGTGCATACACAAATGAACACTCCCTTTCTTTGGCTTTATGACCCAGTTAAATGAAGTAGAATAAATGCCTTTGTACAGTCATCTTCTTCAGAAAATACAGCTTGCATGAAAATGTCATACTGTTGCTCAAACATTCTCCAGTTCTGTACAATATTATTGTCAAACGCAAGTGCACTGGGTTTTCAAAATTCATCTGCCATGTCCACAAACTATGCACAGACACACTGAAAAACATGGCCCTTGTAATTATGTACATACAAACTGCTCTGTGCTTGAAATATTCAAATGCACAATAAACTCTTCGAAATGCTTTACTTTGTGAAATATGCTCTGTAATGGCTGTATCTTGCAAAATAACTTTTCTGTGATACTCCACAAACATGCAGACACTTTATATGCTTCTGAAACTTGGATATTTTTAATTGATGCGAAAAATATGTACTTTGCGAAAATGCAATCTGTTTCTCTTATTTTGTTCGTTTTATGCAATTCAGACATTTCCATAGTAATTCCAATATTTTTATCAATATCAGACTTATCAGCTTATTTGAATATTGTTTAGAGTGTTCTGTATGCCTTGTTTTATATTTTGTGAAGAAATAGTTTTTAAGCAAGTTTTAATATCTGAAATTAATTTCTGACCTGTTTATCGAATTATGTGTGCAGTTGGGATCATTCACTCCTTTATATTTCTCCAGTGCCAACTGGGTGCCTCTTGGACCTAAGTGGAAGAAATTGCAGCTCTTTCTGGCAACAAATTTTTTTGGCCATTCTTCTTCTAACTTCATGCCCCTTTAGACATGTCACTTCTGACACCATGTCCTTTTAGACATGCCACTTCTGACACAATATGGCTCGTCCCTGTCTAACACATCACAAGCAGGCAGGGTTGTTTGTTTAGATTATTTAATGCATAGAAACACATCAGATGTTCATCGTGCATACAGCTGCAGTAATTACAGATGGGTTCTCTGCCGTCAGGCGGGTCCTCGGTCGGCCGAATTCCAAAGTCTAGGTCTGGCGTCGGTTGTTGTCGCTTTCTTTCCTGACGTCAGTGCGACAGGGGTATATAAGACACAGCTGACGCCATTTTCTTCAGTCTTTTTTGCCACGCGGTGCCCGAAGCAGAAGCAGTTTGCAAGTGCCGGTCGGCCAGCTCCTGAAATTACAAAAATTTGGAAACCAAAGTCTTCTTTAAAGCTAAGTACCCCGTTGGGGAAACTTTTCTTGCCTCAGACCGATGTCAGACAAAGTTAACAATTGTATTTCTTGTGGGAAGCAAATACCGCATAAGGATTTCCATTCCCTCTGCATACCTTGTTTAGGCCCAGACCACGACGTCTCGGGCTGTCGCCGGCGCTACTTTCAATAAACGCACTATTAAGCGTCGGGCGGAGTTCGCCCAGCACTTTTTTGGTAAAGCTTTTGATTATAAAATGTCGTCGGAGACTCCGACTGCCGTTTTGTCCAAAAAATGCAAGGACAAAGACCGACACGTGAGGTCCGCGGTCTCCACCAGCACCACGCCAAAACCGGCTACACGTGGTCCGGTTCTCAGCGAGGCGCCTACGCAGCCCCTGACTACCGATGACACTTCTCTGGCGGTGTCTTCTGTAACCGAGACCGCAGGTGCCTCGGCCCATACCCAGACTACAGCTACCGAAGCCACTGTGAGTGTTGAGCCTCCTAATGTGGACAGGTCCACTTCCACCCATGGTGTCTTTAGACCCTCATCTTCCTTTTCCATAAAGGCCTTTACTATGTCCAAATCAGCCATGCATCCCAAGAGGCCTGTTGCACAGGGCCCATCTCCAGGCCCCATGCCTAAAAAGCAGATGCTAAAAATGGCTGAGGATTTAATTACTCTTATCAGGGGTTCCCAACACCCTCCGGACAAGAGATCCAGAGTGGAGGAAGATTCTCCCTCTTCTGACCAGGGCTCCATTATTTCAGAACATTCTGAGGAACACTCGTACTCCCCTTTTGAAGATTCTGATGCAGAGCAGTCCATTCCTTCTGTATCTCCCCCAGAGGATTTTTCTTTTGGGGAAACCTTGCATACCTTGAGGGAACACTTCCATTGGGAAGGCCAAGGCTTCTCTGATTCCAAGAAAAGACTTAGGGAATTTCTTTTGCTACCTCAGCACAGACCTCTGGTGATACCTCCTGTCTTGGACATACTTGATGATGTTTACTTGGAGGCTTGCCTTAATCCGGATTCCCTGCCTCCTGCCCCAGTCAAGCCTGATAGGTACTACAGAGTTCCTAACTCTCACCAATTTCTTTACAAAAGCCATAATGCTGACCCTGAAACCATTTCTCAGGGCCCCAAGGGAATGAAGGCCTCTACTGCTAAGAATCCACTACCTTCCGAAAGAGAGTCTAGATCCTTAGAAAGGTGGGGAAAAAGGTATATACCTCGGCCACCCTACCCATGAGGGCCTTAAATTGTCAGTTCCATATGCTTAAATATCAGCAGTTTCTGTTATCACAATTAAGGAATAAAATGTCACAACCTGAACAACCAGATCTGAAGGAGTTGCAGGATATGATGCATAGTGCAGAACAAGTGGGTAAGCACACCTTACAATGTGGCTATGATGCTCTAGAGGCCTCAGGTAGAGCTGCTGTTACAGGATCAGTCATTCATAGACATGCCTGGCTTAGGGAACAAACCTTGCCTGATCATGTTAAAGCTAAACTACTAGATGCTCCTTTACAAAAGGATGTATTATTTGGTACTAATGCTGAGGAGATACTATGGAAAATGGAAGAAAAAGCTAAATCTATGCAAACTGTCAAAGCTTTTCTACAGGTTCAACCACCACGTTTTAGCAGAAATTGGCCTTCAAAAAACTGGTCCTTTCCAGCCACGGACAAGTCCCAAAGAGGTAGATACAGGCGCACAAGGGGCAGAGGAGAATCTCAAGGATCATATAGAGGCAGACAATGGCAAACTCCAGCACCAAGAGGTGGCGAAGACAGTGCACAACAATACAGGAAACAAACCCAATGACTTTCCCCTTTTCCTGCCAAGCAAGTCTCAGCTGGCAGCACCCTTGGGAGGAAAGCTGGCATTATTTACAAGAAATTGGCATATTATCACAACAGACAAATGGATCCTGGACATTATAAACAGAGGCTACAGATTTCATTTTCACACTCTTCCAAAGTGACAGGCATGCCGAACCTGCCACACAATCAAAGGGCAGAGGCTCAAATACAAATTTCAAAGCTCATGGACATGAAAGCTATTCAAGAGGTACCTACTCACGAACAAGGTCAAGGTTTTTATTCCAGACTATTCCTGGTACCAAGGAAAGGAACCGACTGGAGACCCATTTTGGACTTATCCATCCTAAACACATTTCTACTCGTACCAAAATTCAAGATGCTCACCTTACAGCAGCTTCTTCCCATGCTGGGCAAGGAGTTTTGGCTGGTAACATTGGACCTCAAGGAGGCATACCTGCATGTCCCAATCAGACAAAGCTGCAGAAGATACCTCAGATTTCTTGCAGGTTCAATCCACTATCAATTCTCTGCATTGCCCTTTGGCTTTTCTGCTGCACCCAGAGTATTCACGAAATGCCTGGCATCAGTAATTGCGTACTGCAGACTTCAAGGGATACAAATTTACCCTTATTTGGACGATTGCCTGATCCAAGCGGACAGCAAACACATACTTCTGGAACATCTGGCTTATGTAACACGGTTATTGAATTCTCTGGGATACACAGTCAACAAAGAGAAATCCAGGCTAACACCATCTCAGAAAATAACTTTCATGGGTGCCAACTTGCACCAAACTAATAAGCAAGGTAACAAGGAGGACCTGGGTCATCTGTGGTTCCTCAATAAAGTAGTTTTGGAGTATCGTTCTATCGTTTTTTGTATTAGTGGATGGGCATGAGCATTTGTAGCTGAAAACTGTTGGTGTATACTCCTGGCGTACTTGGACCTCCTTGTTACCTTGCTTATGGGTGCCAACTTGGACACAAACACCCAGATGGCCTATCTTACGCCAGAAAAACAGGGGCAACTAACAAAGTACTTCAAAATACTAGCAAATTGTACCAGGCTAACTGCAAGGAAAATCCTGCAGGCTCTGGGCTTCATGGCATCTTGCATTCTTCTAATCCCATGTGCAAAGTTGCATATGAGGAAACTTCAATGGTACCTAAAGAACCTATGGTCTCAACACAGCCACAGTTTGGAAACAATAATACCAATAATCCCATATTTGCAAGAGGAATTTCTATGGTGGACCCAAGCATGCCAAACAAACACAGGTCTATCATTCTGCAAGCCTCAAGCAAATCAAGTCATCACAACAGACGCCTCAGACTATGCCTGGGGGGCACACATGACAGACAGGTGCATTCAGGGCAAATGGTCCCAAAAGGAAAAGCACCTTCACATCAATCAAAAGGAAATGCTAGCAGTGATAAATGCAATTACAGCTTTCAAGGACCTCCTGCATCCAGGGCAATTATTGATAAGAACAGATAACACCACAGTAATGTGGTACATAAACAAACAAGGAGGAACACATTCATACCCCCTGTGCAGGCTAGCCATGCCACTTTGGAACTTGGCTCTGGAATGGCAAATCGAACTTCAAGCACAGTACCTGCCAGGATTGGAAAACACGCTGGCAGACAATCTAAGCAGAAATATGACAGACCCACATGAATGGAAGTTGCATCCTCAAGTGTTTACAAAGATAATCCAAGCGTGTGGAAGGCCAGACATAGATCTCTTTGCCTCCCACAGGAATCATCAATTGACAAAGTTCTGCTCAAGGACCTTCCATCCAAAGGCCTGGAGAGTGGGCGCCCTTTCTTTCAGTTGGGCAGCACAGACAGTTTACGCCTTCCCACCTTTGCCTCTTCTGCCCAAGGTGCTCTTGAAAGCAAGAGCAGACAGACCGAAGATGATACTGATTGCTCCAGACTGGCCAAGACAACACTGGTACCCACTCCTGAGGAGCCTAACACATACTCCTCCCTGGACCCTACCTCTAATGCCTCTTCTACTGACTCAGCACAGCTACAAAACTCTTCACAGTCAGCTGAAAACACTCAATCTGGCTGCATGGAAAATTCCTTAACACCACAACAGACCCTACTCTCCAAAGAGGTGCAGGATGTCATTTTGGAGGCCAGAAGGCCATCTACTAGAAAGGCTTACTCCGCAAAATGGAAACGGTTTTGCGCTTGGAATGAGAAAAAGGCCAGGATCCTAGAAAACTGAATTTGCCTCAGATATTACAGTATCTAGCTGAGCTGTTGAACAGTGGACTTTCATTTTCCTCCATCAAAATTCATGCCTCAGCCATTTCTGCAGAATACAACACTGATCCACCCTTATTCTCTCACCCACTCTTAAGACAGTTCCTCAGAGGGGCTAAGAATATAAGACCTCCAAGGAAACAACCAATACCAGCCTGGGATCTTAATTACATTCTAGAAAAATTAACTTTGCCTCCCTTTGAAACAGCTGCCTCAACAGATTTGCAATATTTGTCCTGGAAAACAGCTTTCCTTCTGGCCATTACCTCAGCTCGTAGGGTTTTGGAACTACAAGCCCTCATGGCTGTGCAGCCCTTTCTCATCTTCCATCAGGACAGGGTTTCCCTACGAACCAACCCGTCATTTATGCCTAAGGTAGTATCCAGGGTAGCTTTAAATCAGGCCATACACTTACCTACCTTTTACCCCAATCCTCAAAACAAAGGGGAAAGGCTGCTACTTTCCTTAGACATCCATAGACAGCTACGTTACTATTTGGACAGAACAAAGCCTTTCAGGAAATCAGAACAACTCTTTGTGTCCTATGCTGTAGGAGCTCAAGGGAAGCCAATTTCCAAACAGACAATTTCAAAATGGATAGGCCACTGCATATGGTTTTGTTACTCCTTTCATGGCAAATCTGTTCCTACAGGCATCAGATCCCACTCCACAAGGGCCACAGCTACCTCTACAGCCTTCCTCAGAGGAGTCCCTACCAAAGATATTTTGGAGGCAGCCACTTGGAGTTCTGTGCATACCTTCACAAAACACTACCACCTGCCTTTATACTCCAAAACTAGAGCAGGCTTTGCCACTGCTGTGTTGCAGGGCATTCTGGCTCTTCCCAGTTCCACCTAGTGCCTACCACCCTGTGCGTAGCTTTGGGATTCTACCCATCTGTAATTACTGCAGCTGTATGCACGATGAACATAGTACAGTTTTGTACCTACCATAAATGTAGATGTTCAAGTGCTAATACAGCTGCAGTACAGGTTTCCCTCCCTCCTTCCCCTCTTGGTAAAGGCCTAGTGGCTAACACCTCCTCATACAACCTGATTGGGTTATCCTTCTATGGTGTATTTGCTTGCAACTACTGATTTTTGGATTATATTGCATTGCATGATTATATATATAATTTATGTACTGTCTTCGTTCTGGGGGCACCTGACATCTGGGGCAAGAAAGACTGAAGAAAATGGCATTGGCTGTGTCTTATATACCCCTGTCGCACTGACGTCAGGAAAGAAAGCGACAACATCCGACGCCGGACCTAGACTTTGGAATTCGGCCGACCGAGGACCCGCCTGATGGCAGAGAACCCATCTGTAATTACTGCAGCTGTATTAGCACTCGAACATCTACATTTATGGTAGGTACAAAACTGTACTTTATTTAATGCATAGAAACACATCAGGATGGATAGCAGCATCATAAAATAAAAACAACCTGATTAACAGGCAGACCTTACATACATACGTGCTTACATCTCAACAGCTTACTGCAAAATGGCAGTCAGGCTCGCATGTCCTCAATATTTACACACATGGATAGCTTCTTAAAGGTACATACACACATTGATCTACACCTCTGTTAGATCAACCTCTAAAATCATGGAATGAGTATGTGCCACAGGAGTTACTTCATCTCTAACATAAGATGAGCAGTGCCAAGCTGTAAGAGTGCCTTCCTTCTCAGATGCTGGATTGATTTCTGATTGATGTCTGACCTGTTGGAGACAACACCCCAGATGCATTTGTAAACACCAGTGCCTTTGTATCTACCAGAGATATGTGAATATATCACTGGTTTGCAACCAAGTAAGAGAGTAAAGTAAACAGAGTATGTGATAAATGTATGAGATGTGGAGAATAGGTAACTTAGATGTAATCGCATTAGATATATCAGCTGGGTAACTTAGAAGTACTCATATGTGGAATACGGACTAAGCAAAAGAGAAAGAAGGAGCTGTAGGAAGGACAGAGTGAAAGGGGCAGCTGGGCACCAACATGTAGATGTAGAGATGTAGAGCTGAACAGTATGACACTTTACTAGCTAGCATTACGCAATCATGACTGCTCAGTGACAACTCATAAACTATCAAACTGTTCTTTTCTTTTAAAGATAGCAGTGAGTTATTAGGCTACTGCAGTACACAGAAAAATATGTCAGTTTACAAGCTGTCATTAATTTATCACTTATAGATGATAGATGAGTGAGGAGGTGACAAATAGTTATGTTGCCATGGGCACTAACCTCCCTTGCTATAGCTCTGGGTCCACAGGTAGTAGGGGGTCATTACTCTTGTTCATGGTGGCTACTATGGGTACCTTTTGGCTGAGAGACTGGGGTTTCATTTGTTCAAGTAAGTCATGCCTATACCCGTTCTGAGCTATTATGAAAGTTACCTTCCAAATGACAGACTTGCAGTGAAAGCAGATTGTAAGTTTCCTGTGTGGAAACAGGTCAGTGAACAGTGATCTCACAATGAAGTGCAGCTGGGATTTGTCAGCATTTTAGTGAAACTAAGGGCCTGACCCTCTGTCAGATAAGAAATATGATTTGTTGCCAGGAAGACTTAGGCATCTGATTTTGGTCTAAAAATGAGCTTTACTACAAGGTGTTGAAATGGAGCAAGCTAGAGAAGAACATTTCTTGACAAGAGTCTTAGGCCTGGAGGATTATGATGACAAATAGATATAACTTTACAAGTGTGAACACTACAAAGATCTTGTCGTTAGCAGTGTTGGGGCAGGGGTAAGTAATAGAAAAGGAAGTAGGAATAAAACAGAGTATTGGATTACAAAGGCCTGCCTGAAATTAAAGGAAAAGAGTCCAGAGTTCTGCAAGAGTGGTGCATCATGAACGTGGACAGGTTGGGTGGGGTATAATTTAGTAAAGTTTCACCGCCTCTGCTCCAACTTTAGTTATTTCAATATGAAGATCTGTTTAATCCTTTTCTGAAATTTCCATTATACATGTTATCTGAGTATTAGTACATATTTAATGTTGTGTTGAGGTTATTGGGAGGATTTGTAAAGGTTAACAAGAAGTGCACAGTATGTGTGCACCTTGCGGTAACTTTTCTGAATTTGAGATCAGCCAAATCATATTGCTTTTTGCTGTGTATTCATTCAGAAAGGTTACACAAAGAATACACAGCAGTGTTATACTTTGTGGTGACTTTTATGAATCCTCTCACAGTGTCTAATCCAGTTTTTTTCATCTTAAATTTACAGCAGTAATTTGTTTTTAATTTTCTGTACTGGATATTAGTACAGTTTCTCAAGACCTGTGGACATTTCAGAATGTAGATGTCTGAATGGCCACGTCATTTCTCTATTTTTAGAAACTATTTCACAATTGTCTTGCTTCAGTAGTAAGGTGGTGGTCTGTAAGCAGTTTTGTTATTGCATCATATAAGGTTCTTTCAATGCATCATCACTTACAGGATGCCTTGTTTCTAATTTAAGAGTCCTATTTTTCCATCACATTTCTTACATCATCAGACATAGCAGAACCATAAGCCAAAACACCAAAAAAAAAAACACATTTATAAAACCTCACATAATTTGTCTAACTTCAACCATCACCTGTTTAACTCAATACTAAAATCTATAAACTGGTCCATACTAAAATCCCTGTCCCTACCATTAGATGATCCCATCAGCCACTTCAACAAAATATTCCTAGACACCCTTAACAACCTAACCCTCCTCTGCACAAAAAGAATAAAAACTAATCATGCTCTCTGACTTACCAAATCCACCAAAAACCTTCTAGTAACAAGAGACAAAGCCTGGCAAGATTGGAAAAAAAAAATAAAAACAAAAATGAACCAAATTACCAAACGTATAAACAGCTGCATAACCAAGAAAAAAAAAATGATAAACAATGATAAGAAGCACTATTTCTTCCACCAGCTAATCTTGCACATTTTTCAGCTCCTTACCCCTGCCACCGATAAAACCCCATCCAAAATAGCAGAAGCTTTTAACACACATTTCATAGACAGCATACTCAGTTTACTCAGTCCTTCCAACAAGCCCTCAAACTCACACCTCATGCACAACCCCAGTCCCTTCCAAACTACTACAAAATACCCCTCCTCTTCTTCCCATCTCCCATAGGTCACAACCACAACTTACCAACATCTTACGCTCCAATCTGTAACCATTCACCACATAGGTAGGTTACTCCTCAAACTAAAACCTTGTTCTCTCTCTGCTGAAAAGCTCCAACCAGGGTGCTTAAAATTCACCACCGATTCTATAGCTTATCCAGTCAGTATACTCATCAACCAATCAATCTTAAACTTGGTCAACGTCTTTGAAACAGCCATCAAAGCCATCGATGAGGAGAAGATGGTGCACACCGCCTACCTTGACTTTGCCAAAGACTTTGACACTATTCCCCACTCAGACATAATAGATAAACTCTGCCAGCTAGGCGTGAACCCATATTTACTAGACTGGGAGCTAACTGGCTCACTGATAGAACCCACTCAGTCAAAGTGCCTCTAGTAGTAGACCCGTGACATGTGGTGTAGCCCAAGGATTGGTCTTGGGACCTCTACTGTTTGGGATATACTTTTCTGAGGTGCAAGCAAAAAACTCTGGTCTGTGGCTCACAAAGTTTGCAGATGACTGCAAGCTGGGCACTGTCTTAAATTCCCCTAGTGATGTGAACATCCTCCAGGAGGGCCTCACACAAACTAATGATTGGTGCAAGAAGCATGGCTTCAAACTGAATGCCAAGAAATGCACCATTATTGCCTTTGAGGAAAATGTCATCCCCACTAATTACCACATTAATAACAATGTACTAAGCATGCAATCAGTCGTAAGGGACTTGGGCACCCAGGTTGATAGCAACCTGACTTTTGACCACCACATTGCCTCCATTGTATGGAAGGCTTTCTACATGGCCCACCTCATAAATAAGGGTATTTCATCCAGGAACAAGGAGACCATAACATCTGAGTACTCCTCCCTTATCAGACCCATTATCAAGTACAATGCCCCCTTTGGCATGTACCTTGCCAAGCACATGCAGCAGTTGCTGAGACCACAGAGGCTCCTGATCAGGAAAATCCTTGGTTTCAAACACCTGTCCTATACAGATAGGCTAAAAGTCCTGTCCCTCTACTCAGTCTCATACAGACTGCTCAGAGGTGACTTGAGTCTGGCATACAAGGCTATTTCAGACCCAGCCTTGACAGAGTTGCTGCATATCCGTAAGACAAACTCCACTCACGCCCACACGCAAGGCCTTAACCTGGTCTGTGAGATTAATAGAACTTGTTGGTTGGATAAATTTGTGTCCCAAAGACTCCCCCATCTGTGGAATAGACTACCTTTCCATGTCAAGCAGAGTACCTCTCTAGCCCTCTTTAAGAGGAACCTGGATGACTGGATAGGAAACAGAAAATATACCCCTGGGATCCCACCTGTGTCCCTGATGGACAGGGGAAACAGATGCTGACTTTGAGGGAACATGGGCAAAATTCTTGGCTAGGCTTATAAGGGCCTCCAGGCCAACAGCCTAGTATTGTCCTATGAACCTATAATCTCAGAATCTTACATCCCCACCCTCTGGAAAAATCTACAATAACCCCCCTACACAAAAGCTGTAAAAGCTATGATCTTTCCAATTATTGCCCCTTTGCTATACTATCTTGCCTATCGAAATATTAGAAAAATGTATACATAAACCGCTATTTAATCATACCCTACAAAGCAATGTACATACGCACACCCAACATGGCTTCAGACCTTCATATAGTCCAACTACTGCATTATTCTCCTTCACAGATGCAGTCAACAAAGCCAGGAATGAAGAACTACTAACTTCCATAACATTTCTTGACCTATCCAAAGCCTTCGACAATGTTTCCCACCCAGAATTACTACAACAACTCTCTACCCTCTGTCTTTCTCCTTCTACTCAACTATGGTTCAACAGTTACTTAACAGACAGACAACAATGTGTAAAATGGCTTCTTCATCTTCTACATCTAACCCAAACTGCCTTCACTTCCATAAAGACTTGTCTAAACAATGCACAGCTCCTGCTGAGCCGAAATAAAACAAAACATCTCCTTTTCACACCCAAAAATCTCTCAGCCGACTTCAAGATCATATCACTAAATAATACACAACTAGAAGAAGTTTACCAACGCAAACTACTAGGAGTAACCATAAACAATAAGCTTTCCTTTGATCTACATATTCACAATGCAATCAAAAAAACTCACTGCAAACTAGGAATGCTATACTGGCACCCACCAAAACCACCCTCTGGCTACTACTTACCTGCTCCCCTCTCTTATCTATGGTGCTCCCATTCTAACAAACATTCAGACTACCCTAAAAAACAAACTGGAATCCTGCTATAATAAATATATAATAACATTGCTAAATTCACTATAAATGCACCCCATAACACACACCACTGCACACCCCTCAGTACCCTCAGCTGTCTCAAACTTCCACACCTCCTAGACCACATATAAATCAATATGGCACACAAAGTTATATATCAACCCAATAACTGCCCAGCACTCAGCTCACACATTCAAACTTATATACCCACCAGAACAATCCAATCTGAAGACAAGCAATTAGTAATCCTATACAGACCAATCAAAAAAGCTGGACAGTGTCTATACTCCTACTCTGTAGCAAAACTCTGGAATGCCCTACTAACCAGCACCAGAGCAATTACAAAACACAGAATTTTAAACTCACTCTAAAAAAAACACCTCCAAGATAGAAGCATCTGCCCCTGCTCCAAAACAACCTAGCAACCCCTGCTCCACTTAACCTAGCTACCCCCTTTCCTCACCCCTTCCCTATCTTCCTCTCTATTAACTCTTCTATACTACCTCCTTCACCACTCCTCCCCGTTTTTTTTTGGTTCTACTTTACCCTACCTTCCTCTCAGTCCTTCTTCACTGCCCAAAGACACAGCACCCTGATTTATTGAGTCGTAACCTCAAATATTAAGCTCCCCCCTTCTCTCTTCAAATTAGCTACTAGTCTTACTAATGCACATTAGCTAACCTTTACTTTCTTTTAATCTCTTTTTCCAAAGGTCTACCTGCAGTCTACCAAAAAAAAAATCCTTGTAGACCTACTTTTCAAATGTGTTCACTAAGTCTACATAAAAGGATTGCATTTCGATAATATAACTGTATTAACCCATATCTCTAATCCTTGCAAAATTCCTGTCATAAATGATTATCAACTGCCTATATGTCAATAGGAGTGCCTTTGTGACTTGTAAGCTACACTACCACATGTAAATGTAAAGATCACTATACTTTATTATGTCAAATCATTTTACTTTTTGGAGATTGTATCCCTCAGCCTCCGCTGAAAATGTGTTCCTGACCCAGTTGGACATTCCCAGTCAACAAATGTCAAATAAATAAATAAACAGATCTCAGCCTACTTAGCTCAGTATTTCTGTACTCTTGCTTGTATAAAATTATTTCCTGTGTAGCTTCTGTGGATGTTTTTTCCCTTCTCCCACCTGGATCCAGTTATATCATGTTCTACAGCAGAGAAATACAAAGAAATATATGCAACGGTACTAGAACACTTCATAGGAAACACCCCTCTGTGCTCAGAGCTGCCGTTATTTCTAACACTATGTATGCTTTGGCAAGAAAAGAAGCTTTCAGGCACACTTCTTGCTTACTAATCATAGCTCTGCTGTTTTCCTTTTTTTGACCTCAGCTTTGCTCTGCTAACCGCCATGTGTGTTGACTTAGTGCTGTAAAGATGGCTAAAAGCAGACCTAAAAATGCAGTTGTGGTAACAGAAATAAACATTTGACAATTTCTAGCACCCCTACTGATTCTTGCAGCTACCTAGTCTGTTTCTGTATTGCTGTTAATATTGTGGTTTTATGGTATGAATCCTTATTAAACAATGAAAAACACTTTGAGTTTAAGTCAAAGGGGTATTGTTTCTTTTAAGATGAATATAATATATTCAGCTATCCTGTTATCTGAATTCTTATGTGATTATAGAACTGACCCTGGAAGAATATCCCACAGCCTTTTTTTCATAATTTCATCGCAGCTACACATCCCTAACTGCTACTGTAAATATGGAGTCTGCCTTTCTTCACATAAATGATGTTAGTATGTTCATACAAAAAACTTTTTTTTTAAATAAAACAAAAGTATCTGCTGTTTATACTTTTTTAATAGATGATATACTGAAATCCAGTCATGTTAAATTTATATTTGATACATATTGCATGCGGCTTCTTTTTGTAGTGGCATTGGCATATCTGCACAACTCCGGCTTCTATCACAAACATGCCTCCTGACTCTAAAATGAATTATGCAATGAAACAACATTAGTATTCAGAAGCATGAAGAGTGATTGGTTGTTTACCAGTACGTGCTCATTGTACATTGAACATTATCCATGGCAACCAATCTGGCACCAGAATCATACAGAATAACTAAAATCACTGAGAATGTAATTTGGGAAAAAAGTGAAAAAAATAAAGTCAGCAACTTATAAAAACAAATCTACCCTATAGCACATACTAGTGTCCCATATGAAAAATATAGCTACTGTATCTATATATATATATATATATATATATATATATATATATATATCTATATATATATATATATATATATATATATATATATATATAAAATGTTTAAAAGAATCATTAAAATCACTTCTGTGACATTAAGATGGTATTGAAGTAGCCTCACCAAAAGAACAAGGTACATGTGCATTCATGTCTCCCTAATTTAAAAGAAAGTACAGCTGGCGAAGTTGAGCTTATCCTAACAGTAGATGTTTGAATGATCACAGCTGCAGTAGCCTTAGCTACATGAGTTATATTCTGCCAAAGATATAACAGCTGACCAGCTTCCAAGGCTTCAAGGCACATTTCATATGTCCAAACGTTCAATCAGTTTAAGAAGAGCAGACTAAAATACAAGTTTGGATGAAAAGTCCTTCAGAGCATTCTTGCCAGCAGAGAGATGGCAGCTGAACTCTGAAAAGACATTGCTATGAATAACAAAAAATAAATGCCCAAACCATGGCGTAAAAAGACACATCAAAAGGGGGGGGTGGAAGGTGATGGGAGGGAGCAGCTACTGCAGCAATGATCATTCAAACGTCTACCGTTATGGTGAGTTAATCTTACACAACAGCACTATGTTCATAATACTGATTGTTGCTGCAGTAGCCTTAGTTATATGGGTAGAGTACCATCACTAACTATATTTGGGAGGAGGAAGGAAAGGGGTCTGGGTGCCCCTGGATTATGGTCTTAGCAAAGCATGATCTAGACCCAGAGATGGAATCAAGCTTATAGTGTTCTTTTTTTAAAAAGTGTAATTGAATCATTTCAAAAAATAATAATCAGGTCTTGTAATGCAGGTACACTTACATCTGTTTTTTTGGTCACTCAGGCTTCACTCTCATTACCAAACCACATCAGCCTTGGGTAAACCATGCACTACAGAGGTCCCAATACATATAATTATGCTCAGGGCAATACAGTATAAGAATGGTGGCTATGAGTGCAGCATCTTATCCCAAGTACACTTTATTTTGGAAGCTATGGAAGGAGTCTCCCTTTTTTCACAGAAAAACCTTCAGTATGGGCATAAAAAAGATAGCTCTTTAAATTAAAATAATGTTTATGTTCTTTTTGTTATATGTCAAAATGAAATATTAAAGCCTAGATATTCAGTTTATGGTACTTCTTGCACCTGATGGTCCCCTATCATAACTTCTTAAAAAAACATTTGGGAGGAATTCATAAAGGTATCAAAAAACTTTTCTGAATTCAGAAACAGCCTTAATACAGTGCACTAACACAAAGACATGCCACACCATGTAGGACTGGCTATGTAGCCTTGCAGTATGCCAGTGAGGCAGTCCGAGGGAGAGGCATATGCTATTAGCCATGTGCTTTCCCTCTTTCTCTCTCTGTCTCCCAGGACCATGTCTGGAAGTCATCTACATGTTGAGTGATAAAGGAAATTACTCAGATGTGTAGATCAGCGTGGCTGTCCCCACCACAATAGTATGGGAATCAGGATTGGTGAGGAGCCTCTAGTTACCAGGGGGAAATTACAATTGTGCCATACTGGCACGAACATCAGTAAAGGAATGGGGGGCACTAGCCTTCAGGGATACCACACTGGTGCCTTAATGGCACTATAACTACAACAGGGATCAAGGGACAACTCTGTGATAGGAACAGGGACTGTGGTGTGTGTTTGTGTTTGAATGTGTAATTGTGACTTTTGGGGAGATGTCTATGGTTACCCTATGTAGCTGCTGCAGTTACATACCATGACATGAAGAATAGCAATGATTTGTATGTCTTGGTAGTAACAGTGATTCAGAAATATGCAAATTAGCCAATGATGGGGTCCTTTCTCATTGCAACTAACATGTCTGTGAATCACAAAATACCGTATTGTGGGAGCATGGCCTTTTTAGCTCAAGATGTATTGCTTACACTAGGCCTTTCCATGAATTCCTACATCTGGTTCCATTTAATCTTTCACTTTCTGCCTCTGTGAAGCTGTATACAGGTTGGTAGTAGAGCAAAAGGCAAAATAGTTCTAAGGCTACATAGGTAACAACCACTACTTGCTTTGAATACAAACCTCCAAAAATATTAGTGTTTTTTTGAGTAGTGTAACTATTAATATCTTTATATACTTTCATCAAATTTTCATAAACTGTATCCTACCTAGAAGCAGATGCATATTTTGTTGGGTAACTAAGTTTCAGTTCTTTTTGACTGGTGGTTGACTTTCGATATGCAGAAAGTAAAATTGATAATCCAAAAGCATATCCATGAGTGATTTTTTCCAGGATTATAATTAACTTGGCTGTCAATGTAGCTTAGTGAGTTAAAAACAATGAGCTGTATTTTGTAAGTCTGAGTCTGAATCTTATAGCTTAAACTCATATCTAGATGCAGTATGCCTAAGTCAATGCTGAAAAAAAGATGCTTATATTTAGTGAGGTCTAGGTTGGCTGACAGAATAAAGGATATTCATAGGATACAGAAGATCTTAAATTTTTCATATTGTTAAAAATTTCTTATAGCTGCAACAGCAAATAGAAATGTAAAAACAGTGATTTCACAAGAAAACATCAGCAAAATCCTACTGCACAGTTTAACAAGAGTTAGGACTAAGGAAGAACATACACTTGGGTAAAAGTCCACAAATAAACCATTCTTTTAGTGAATCATTTCATTGTGGTTGGCTGTCTGTGTTATGGTCTGTTATATAATTTCTGAGGTTAATACAGTTGAAAAGAAATGACACAAGACAAAGGCTCATGCTTAAGCAATTTATTTAAAATTATCAAAATTATCTTTTACTTGCATCAAAATGATCTTCATTGTCACTGATAGAGGGACTCCAAATTTTAACAGTGCATCTATCTGTTCAAATCAATACAGTGCAGGCACTAGCATTTTTTTAACTCCCAGTCCATGCCAGAGATCCATGCTGGTCAAATCAATATAATGCAGGCACTAGCATTAAGATGCCCAGTCCATGCCGTGCTGATGAGTCCAATCCAATTACTGACTAACCAGCATTTTATTGTCTGGTATAAACAGCAAGTTCAGCAGGTCCATGACAGTTTTCAACTGATGGAAAATTTATATGTTACAAATCCTCTGGGCGGACCGCGCGGACCCCACCCATTTACCTCTGAATGGTTTCACGCCCTCTTGAACTCTCTCTTCAAAGTTCTTTTCAACTTTCCCTTATGGTACTTGTCCACTGTCAGTCTCGTGCCGGTGTTTAGCCTTAGATGGAGTTTACCACCCACTTTGGGCTGCATTCACAAACAACCCGACTCCGGAAGACCTGATCCCGACACGCTGGGGGCCGCCACAGGCCTCACACCATCTGCAGGCTGAGCCTCAGTCACAAGGACTTGGGCCCCCTGGGCGGTGCCAGGGAAACGGACTTCCAAACGCCACATTTCCCCATGCCCGTCGCCCAGGCAGGGATTCGGCGCTGGTCTCTTCCCTCTTCACTCGCCGTTACTGAGAAAATCATGGTTAGTTTCTTTTCCTCTGCTTAGTAATATGCTTAAATTCAGCGGGTCACCACGTCTGATCTGAGGTCGCATTCCGAGCAAGGTCGTGGAGGGCAGCGAGATGGTGGGGGCTTCGAGGGGGCGGATGACTGGCCATCCTCTTCCCCTTCCCAGAACCTCCACGGACTTCTGGGCGGCGGAGGACAGCCGATGTGGCCCCGGCGCATGGGAACCAGGCAGGTGGGTGCCGGGCTCCACCCCGGGAGGGCAGCCCAGTGGCGGTACCACCGACAGCCTCTGGGGGGTGGGCCGGACATGTGCCTGCTCCCTCCCGTCCTCAGCTCAGGACTGCGGGGGAGTCGTCTCCTCCATCTGCGTCTCTCCCGTCGGGCTCCCTTGACTCCCCGGCTGTGCCCTCTGCAGGGGCCGGACACCCCCTGGGGTGATGTAAGGCACAACAACCCTCAGACAGGCATAGCCCTGGGAGTAACCCAGGGCCACAAAGTGTGTTCAAAGTGTCAATGTTCAATGTGTCCTGCAATCCACATTAGTTCTCGCAGCTAGCTGCGTTCTTCATCGACGCATAAGCTGACTGATCCACCACTCAGATTCTTACTGGTTCTCGTTCACCAGGGCACCACTGCCTGTGCAGCGTCGCACCTCAAGACGAGCACGTGAGGTTTCATGGGTGCCATTGCAGCTGCCCAGACTGGGGTTACTGGCCCCACACCATGGGATAGCAGGGAGTCCACCGGTTGCCAGTGAGCGGCCACACAGCCGAAGCCCTGCATGGGGCATCCTTGGCAGGTACCCACAACCAACATTGAGGGGAGAGGACTCTGGTGTGCCACTCCCGGGGGTGGCCCCACATGGCCAGAGGGGAGGCCACCACCCTTCTGCCAGGACGGCACCCTCCCCCAAATGCACGGGGAGCCAGACACCTCCGGTGCACGTGGTGGACCGCACCGCCGGGCGCACCCTCCACCACCACCCCCTCATAGCAGTGGAGGAGCTCCCGTGCCTCCCACCGCATGGACAGACTGCCTCCCTCCTGCTGCCAGGAGGCGAGGACGGATGCCACCCCTTGCTCTCACTCTCCCTCTCCCTCCCTCCCCCCGGGAGCTGTGGACTCGGTTGCACTGGCCTCTACCCAGGCACGCGGAGAGACGGGAGTCAGAGAGAGAGGCATGGAGGGTCGGGGCAGCAGAGCGAGGAGAAGCCCTGGTACCTGGGGACGACGCCATTTCGGGACCCTCGGCGTTAATGATCCTTCCGCAGGTTTACCTACGGAAACCTTGTTACGACTTTTACTTCCTCTAGTTAGTTAAGTTTGATTGTCTTCTTGGCGCACCACCAGGGCCATGACCAACTCCAGCGGGGCCGATCCGAGGACTTCACTAAACCATCCAATCAGTGGTAAACAAGGCTTATATTATGTCTGTTTTTATGTTTATTACCTGTGTCATATAATCATGTTTATTTTTTTTTACTTTTGGTACCTTTGCATACTTTCTTCCTAAAAGAACAGTTAGCCCTTAGCTGATGATAGACTTGTGATAGTTCATCTTATTCAACTCTTTGGGCTGGTAAACATTTTATCAAGTTAATCAAAGTTCAGTGCACTTAAGTTCGTTAAACAAGCTCTACCTTACAGCATGTTTGTAGCATATTACACATTTTTCATAAGCTATTTGTAAAATTTAATATAGTTGCTGTTATTTAACCATGCAGACATCAGGTGGTCAAGGCACCTAAAAAATCAAGGCAAGTTGTGTGGGCCCTTCACAGTCCCACTGCAAGGTCTAGAAATGCAGTCTGTCCTATCATTTGCATCATGAGAGTTTTGTTAATGTTTTGTTTTTTTCGTTTACTTTTCCAGTTTTTGTTACATTTCATTCTGACTGTTAGTAGTAGCAATTCGCTGAGTGGTTTAAGTGTGAGATTGGCATCCAAATGAGTTGCACATAAAAGCTGCATTCTGTGTCTCCTGAATGATCTACTTGTGGAAGGTCCAGACCTTTGCCATTTGGTGTTTATCTTACTGTGGGCTGGTTTAGTCATCTTTAGAGCCTCTGTTTATGTAGGGAAAGTACATTTTGGTGTTCAGTAAGTGTTCTGCAAATAACAGATCTGGATTTTTGCTTCCTGCTTTCATTTTTTAAGTCATTGCAGAGCATGTTTTAGCTTCTCCGGTCAACCTCCTGTCTGATTTCTGAATCTGTTGTCTAGAATATATGCTTTTTTGGTGATAACTTCCTAGAAATACATCCTGGAACTTTTGACTTTTTGTACTGCTCTTTCAATGAGTTGTCCTGAGACACCTCTAGATGTTTGTTTTTGCAAGAAGTTCTACTTGGGAGAACCTAATTCAGCATTAAATTATGTATATGGCCTCTTTCTCCACATAGGGCATAACCATCATTGGCTTTTACTCTGAGGGGAGTGCTCTTTTTTTCTTACCATATATATGTCTTTATTTTCCATTATTACAGAAGTTTATCAGGCATTGTGTTGCATATTACACTATATTATTTTCACTGTTAAACAGATTAACTATTCAAAAGATGATTCTTCTCACTTATGTTGCCCATTACAAAACATAACATGACCCCTCCTCAAACATTCCATCAACTTTATTGCAACCTGTAATTACCTAATATGAAAGGATGCTCATGTTACATCTTCTCTTCATTTCATATAAAAACTTCCTCACTTAAAATAGTTGTGTATATATGAGTGCCAGTCAATGCCATTTTTATTAAACTAAGTATAGAGCAGATTTGTAACATTGTTTTTTTTTTCCATTATACAGAGATTCCATTTTTTGTAAATACATCCTCTTATTCCATAGCTGCTTCCATACAGAATTCTGCATGAGAACTACATTGTCACTCTTTGAGCATTCCAGATGTATTTTTAGAGAATAGAAAAATATATAAAATCAGCAAAATAAGTAAAGATATTTATTTTAAAAAGAAAAATAAACAATATGAAAATGTAAAGAATAATGTTAATATTCTACATCTCCAGCAACTCCAAGACCCTAATCAGGAAAAGGAACAACAAATAACATCTTTACAACATGACGCTGTTTTACTCACAACTCTTTGCATATGAAAATAAGGTTCTCACTTCATATTCTGATTGGATCTGAGTCCCTTCAAAATGTTTGGCAAAAATCCTAAACATTTATAATACCTCGATCTATATAAAATAAATAGTTGTTAATAATAACCACTACAAGTTATATGTGGACATTCTAAATATATTCTTCAGTTCAGTCTCTCAACTTTGTAATAATTCTTAACTACAAAAACTTTTAAATGAAACCAAATTATATTTAGACCAAATAGAATTCCCTAAGCTGAAACAAGAACTCAAAGAATTATTAGAATCCCTGAGTAAATTAAAGTAAATACAAGAATGTATTAAGCTCTCTGTCCTGATGGTTACACAATAGACAAGGTAGATCATAGCCCTGCTAACATTAAAAAGACAAGTACGTTTATATCACCTTTGAACTTTATAGGTTCATAGGTTCATAGGTTTGTACTAGGCTATCTGCCCTAAGGCATTTATAAGCCTAGCCAGAGTGTATGTGGCTTACACCACCCCTTAGGATGAGAATACTACACCCTTTTAGGGTTTAGTTTACTATGCCTCTGTCTAGTAGTGACACAGAGATGACCCCCGGGGTAAACCTACGATCTCCCATCCACTCGTCGAGATTTCTCTTGAATAGAGTCAGTGAGGGGCTCTGCCTAACATGGACTGGGATTCTGTTCCAGAGTGTAGGGAGCCTCTGGGTTATGAATCTGCCTCTCCAGCACGTCCTATTTATTTCTGTGTTGAGGTTTAAGTCACTTGTTCTTGTGGCTCTGATGGATTTGGATTTTCTGAGGTGGAGCATGTCCATTAATTCAGGATTGGACATGGCCTTGTACGTCAGGCACAGATCACCTCTGAGTAGGCGGTATGCGACTGAATAGAGCTGGAGTTTTTTCAGTCGGGCAGCATATGACATATGTTTAAGACCCTTTAACCTCTTGGTGAGGAACTTTTGGGGTCTTTCCAACTGCTGCAGGTGTCAGGTGAGATACATCCCAAATGGGGCATTGTACTCAATCATTGGCCTGATAAGAGAAGAGTACAGGGGCACAATGACCTCTCTTGATCTAGATGTGAAACCCTTCATGATAAGGTGGGCAATATAGAAGGTCTTCCTAACCACTTTGGCAATGTGAGTGTCAAATGAGAGGTTACTGTCAACCTGGGTCCCTAGGTCCCTGATTACCTCTTCCGTACTTAATGGATTACCGCATATGTGGTAATTTGTCGGTACCTTGTTTTTCCCAAAGGGTATGACTATACATTTTTTGAATGTTGATTGAATGTTTTGAAAAATGTGTAATAAAACAAATTATGTCAGGCCTACTTAAACATTTTAACAACAAATTGCATAACCTTAATAAAAAAATGGAAGCTTTGATTAAACTTTCTAAGGTTAATAAGTCAAAGCTATGGTGCCCATGGACACCAAAGACTAAAATGATAAAATGTATGAATTGAGTGATATCCCTTTGACAAGCTGATTGTCAAAGAGACCAGCAATATTGGGTTTAAGGAGACAGATGATTTTTTTTGTCATGACGTCAAGCAGAAGGACACATCAAAGGGGTGGTAAAAGATTTTTCTGACTGTGTCTTGCCCTACAATTGGTGTCATCTTTAGGATACCCAAATCTCATACAGACAGTGGCAAGTCCTCCCTTAAGACCTATTTTGTAATCTCCCAATTCAACAACAGAACCATTGTCATTTCATGTTGAACATAAGCGGAAACCTGAGGTTAGTTCAGTTGAAACCTTTATTTTGGTCTAAGCGAGCTATTAAGATACTTAGGAATATTATAGGCATTAGTCAACATATTTTATTGATGGCTAACATTCATGCTCTGTACACTGTCATTCCTATTGATACTTGATGCTTTTTTGTTATGGTTTAAAGAGTATCTTTTGGGCACCAGTTATTTCCTGTTAAAGAAGTAGACTTTATTCTTTCATGTTTGGAGATTGTTAAAAAATAAAATAGTTTTGCCTAAACACTTTTATCAACTGATACAAGGAATGACAATGAGGGCTGCCCCCCCACCTTTGCAAAGATTATACTTTCTTATTGGGAAGACCTGTTTATCTGTGACAGTTTGTTTTTTGAAGAAGTGTGTCTGTTATGTTTATGATTTGCTTTTAATTTGGGCAAGATCACAAGAATTGTTGAATTAATTTCAGGAATATTTAAACAAGACCACTAGGCTTTTCAAGTTTACTTTTACTGAGAGCAATACAAGTGTGATATTTCTTGATATTAAGTTAGAAAACTGTCTTCAAAACAATAGACTGTTTAGCACATTTGCAAGAAAATCTCTAGCTAGTAACTATTTGCGCTACAGCTGTATTTATCTGGCCATTCGGAAAGACAACATACTGAGGTCAAATTTTGGGAATCAGTAGACTTACCACAAAGACTTAGATTTTACAGCAGGATTATGTAGAATGATAAATAAAATATGTTGAAAGAGAGGGGTCACCCTTCAGTTCTAATTAAAGAACTACAAAATGAGATTATGGTTAGGCAATAGCACTTACACAAAACCCTCACTGAAGTGGATGGTGAAAACAGGAGGGCTAGTGTCTCTGACTTAAAAGGAAAAAAGTACACTCTAGGTTTAGTTTTATCCTGTATCCTTGATACGCCAGTATTTAAAGAGATAGTAAAAATAACTTATGAATTTTGGCTGGTATCAAAGTTGTAGAAAAGGTTGCATGGGGAGTCTTTATATGTTATTAACAAGCTATGTTATAATATCAAGAACATAGAGAGATTGAAGGTGTGGGACAGAGTCGAGATTGAAGGTGTGGGACAGAGTCAAGGGATTTTAATCATTTAACACATATATGCAGTATAAAGCAGTTCCCAATGGTCTTTTTTTCTGTGTAAATACTGGTATAGGTTATGTTGCCCCAAAATATTGTAATTGTAATGCAACTTTTGTGGTACATGTTGCTGAGTGTCTAACATGCCAAGCATTTTATGCAGGCAAGACCACCAGAAAACTCAATTCAAGAATGTATGGCCATTATAAAGCCATCAAGTACCATGTACTAGTTTTAAATGTTTTATTTTTGTGTGTAAGATTTTGTTGAATCTGACAGTGTTGATATTAAAGAGCTTGCTGTATAATTAGAATGTAAGTGACAGGTGAGATTGACTACCACAAAGATGATCTAGTTTAAATGATCATATTAATTTTAAATGTGTACTGAATAAAAGAAGTAAAGTGTAAGTTTTTAAATGCACTCAGCTTACACTGAGATCTCTTCTTTTAATTGGTTGATCTTTGATGATATCATATCATTTTTTACTATTTAATGAAGTATAGGTAACTGATAACTCAGAGACTGAGACAGTCTGTTAATAAACTTGACAAAGAGCCTGCTCTTTTTTTTTTTTTTTTAATTAAAAAAATATCTTGGTGTTCCAAGTTGTTTTTACATTTTTTGCCCTTCTTTTTAAAATTTTTTCACTTAAATTAGTTCATTTTTAATAATCATAGTTTAGCCAGAAATAAAAAATAACACACAAAATATCCTATAGATTGCTGAGGGATGCTTTATGCTTGTCTTACAAGCCATTCACAAACTGCACACTTATGAAACTTCTATATTTGTTAGTCTAGGCACCTGAATTTTGAGTGTGACTTAAACTGAACTTGCTGGAGAGACAGATACATGTCACAGAAACTGCCCCTCCTATTGAACAGGCTTCCAATCCATGTGAAGCTGAGTTTGTCTATTAACCAATTTAAGTGCAAGGCCTGGCACCTATGTCCCTTATGGGCAGGGGCAGCTTATAAATGCCTGGTCCTCAGTGTCCTATTTGAATACAGGATGCCATTATTATTTCCAGAAAACTTGGCTAGGCTTAGAAAGGCCCCTTGGCTTATAACAAAATTTGAATCTATGAATCTTTAAATACGGTTAAAGCCTATATTAGTAGCATACTGTTATAAACAAGGCTTCATATTATCTCCAGATTACATCAGATCGGATTTTGCCACTGAAGCCAAGAACACCTAGCTAATTGACTTTTGCTTGATTTTGTTTAATATTGAGTTTACTAATACAGCCTGCAATGTTTATTGCTGATTTCAGTGACCTTATTTGAATTTAAATTATTTTTTTTCTGGTCACAGAAAAGACAAACAGACTAGTTTTTGGCTTGTGTTTGCTATTGGAGCATAATTCTAGTAGGTTGCTATTGGCTGTTGTTCATAGATTCATTGGAAGTAACAAGACTGTTGCTCTGTGATGGCTTTAAAAAGCTTTACATTGCCATAGTTGTTTCCTGTCTTATATTTGCATATGAATAATGCAGAGATGGGCCAAACAAGGATATGCTTGAACATTTATATGTTTCCCCTGTGAATGAGGGACAAAGATGGTAAATATGGTTACATTGGTAGTTACCTATCCATCCATCCCAATTACATTTAAATAGAGGAACAAGGCTCAGAAAAGGTCTGCATCATTTTTATTATTTAGGGCCTTAGTTTTCTTGATGAGAAAGCATTGTAGTCATTCAAGTTGCATGAAATATTTGACAGGTACATATTGAAGGGCACACTGCACTCAATGATCAGCCTGTTAAGTGTCGAATATAGTGGAATGATAGCATCCCTGGTCCTAGATGACATACTCAAAGTAATAAGCTGCACAGAAGAAATGGACTTTCTCACAATGGTAGATACATAATGATCAAGGGACAGTTCGTTGTCTAAACAGTTTCCCAAGTCCATAATTACTGGATCAATTTTCAGGTGTGTTTTGTCAATGTGGTAGTTGTAAGAGACATCATGCTTACCAGAGAATACTGTTATACACTACTTGGCATTTAGTTGTATTTCATTATTTTGACCCCAGCTATTTGTTTAGTAAAGGCCCTCTTGGAAGATATCGGTGTCCTCGGGGGGGGGGGGGTGAGTATATGTTGGCACCAAGTTTGCAGTCATCTGCAAACTTAGTCAGCCATAAACTCTTAACAGTAGCTTTGACATGTGATAAGTAAATGTCAAAGAGATTGCCTGACAAGGTTTCAAAATTCACTTGTGGCAGTATCACCTCACATAATGGCACAGGAAGCAGCTTCACAAATGAAATCTATACCCATTTAGGTAAATTAATAGAAATAGCAGTCCAAACAGAACAATATGTAATGGGAACTTCAAAAACAGACCTGCTTGGCTGTCTCCAATGTAAATGCAATTTACAGTAAAAGAAAAAGAACTTGTTAAATTATACAGCAGATCCACAGTCCCTCTTATCAAGTATCATATTAGAAAAATTACAAAAATCTGAAAAATGCTATTAGGCAAACTAAATCAGATCATGATTGTAGGTTAGTGTATGAAGACAAGGACAATCTTTGATCTTTCTTAAGTTATGTCAAGTAACTAAGGAATAACACCCAACATTAGTCTGAACTTATTCAAGCTGGTAGCGCCTGTATGGACCAAACAGACATTACCAGTATATAAGCAAATAAGTTCAGTTCTAATTTTACCCCAGAGATTTCTTTCCAAAGTCTACATATTCCTTAATACCACTATTATCACAAAAGAACATGTACTGAGGTGATGTTTAAGACAAAAATACTCTTCCTTGGTGCCTGAAATTATACCTGAATGGTTAATAAATAATACTTCTTCCCTAGGACCTGATAGTGTGCCCAAATGGTTAATAAATAATACTTCTTCCATGAGGCCTGACAGTATACCTGAATGGTTAATAAATAATGCTTCTTGCATAGGGCCTGATAGTATGCCCAAATGGTTAATAAACAATGTTTCATCCATGAGGCCTGACAGTATACCTTAATGGTTAATAAATAATACTTCTTCCATGGCACCTGACAGTATACCTGAATGGTTAGTAAATAATATTTCTTCCATGGGCCCTGAAAAAATACCTGAATGGTTAATAAATAATACTAAGCATGTCCTGGCAGGTCGACTCACTCTTCAAACTGTTAATCCTAAGGCTAGCTTCAGTTTTGTACACTGCAGTGGTGAAACCATTCCACAAGGGAGGCCCTCTAAGTGAGCCCAGAAACTATAGACCCATCAGCCTAATGTGTCTAATCTACAACTTTATTCACAGTGTTGTCAAAAATCTCATTTGACTTGAACCGTAGAAGTTTTTTTTTTGTAGCATTTAACATTTCTGATCTCCAAATAGAAAAGCAAGTTCTCAGGATAACAAAATTTGCAGACAACTATAAACAGGGAATTATTTGTCAAGTTCCCTTCTAATACCCTAACCCTTCATCAAGAATTTGCACATGTAAATAACTGATGTACTGAAAATGAGCTCAAATTAAATGCAAAAAAAAAAAAGTGCTATATTGTCACAGCCCCTGCTCTGTATATACAAAATGGGCAATACCCCAATTTAAAATGAAAATGTTCTCAGGGACCTTGGATTATGGGATTATGGGTTGATAATTCCCTCTCTTTTGATCCACAGGTGGGAGGTTGGCATAATGGTTAAGGTATTTGCCTTACAGGCAAAAGGCGCAGGGTTCGATTCTCACATGGGGTAATTGGCTAGGCTTATAATGGCCCACAAGGACAGTTCACCTAGTAGCCTATAAACCATTTGGCAGCAGTGGTCAGAAAATTCTTCTGCTTAGTGCAGCTGATTACAAAGGGAATGTCATCCAGATCTAAAAAGCAATTATTTCCTTATATTCAGCATTGTTTAGGCCAATTACTGGGTGTACCCCCTTTTGGGATGCACCTCACTAGACACATCAAATAGCTAGACAAACCCTAGAGGTTTTTAATTAAGATGATTACAAGCTTAAAGACCTTGTGCTACCAAGAGAGAGACTGTAAGCACTGTCCCATTATTCAGTATTTTATAGACTCTTGAATGCAGATCCATGCCCTGCCTTCTATTCCATTAGAGACCCAGTTGTCCTAGATCTCTTGTAAATCCACAAGTCTAATAATAGGTTCATAGGTAGGTACCAGGCTAACAGCTCTGGAGCCATTGCAAGCCTAGCCCAATAGTGTTTCCAGTCATATGGCTTAGAAGACGTTAGTTCCCTGTGCCCCTATCTAGCAGTTCAATTGAAGTGATCCCTGGGGTGAATTTCCTATTTCTCATCCACTCATCAAGATTTCTCTTGGAAAGGGCCAGTGAAGTGTTCTGCTTGATGTGAATGGGGAGTTTATTCCATAGAATTTGGAGTCTCTGGGTTAAGAACCTGTCCCTCCAGCAGGTTCTGTTTAATGTGGTGATAAGGTTGAGGTCTTTGAAGCGAGTAGCGTGGAGGGATTGGGATTTTTTCAGATGAAGCACGTCAAGCCAAACTGGGTTGTACATGGCTCTGTATATCAAGCAGAGATCGCCTCTAAGAAGGCAATAAGAGATGAAGTATAGTTTAAGTTTTTTAAGTCTGTCTGCATAAGGCACTTGTTTGAGTCCTAAGATCTTCTTAGTGAGGAATTTCTGTGGCCTCTCCAGCTGTTGGAGGTGTCTAGTGAGGTACATGCAAAATGGGGCATAGTACTCTATAATGGGTCTGACAAGGGATGAGTAGAGAGAGTTAATGACTTCTTTTTTCCTGAATGAGAAACCTTTTGTAATGAGATATGCCACATAGAAGGACTTCCTAACTACAGAGGTTGCTATGTACCTATGTCCCTAGATCCCTTATAACTCCTTCAGAGTTAAGTGGGTTCCCTTCAATATGGTAGTTTGTGGACACCATGTTTTTCCCAAAGGAAATTACTATACATTTTTGGTGTTTAGCCTAAGGCCATGGCTTTGGCACCAGTCGTTGGTCTCCATAAGACCTTTTTGTAGGATGTCCACATCAGCTTGAGAATCATCTGCAAATCTGGTTAACCAGAGTCCTCTGGTGTTGGCTTGGACTTCAGAGAAGTAGACACCAAAGAGGAGAGTCCCCAGAACTGATCCCTGGGGGACTCCACTTGTAAATGCCCAGTAGTCAGATTTGGAGTCAGCTACTTTCACCATGTGGGTTCTGTCAGTGAGCCAGTTTGCAACCCATCTAGTGATGTAATGGTCGATGCCCAGATTAGTGAGCCTATCAATGATTCCAGAGTGTTGAATGGTATCAAAGTCTTTGGCTAGATCGAGGTAGGCTGAGTGAGCAGCCTTATCTTCGTACACTGCTCTGATGATGGCTTTGAAGAAGTCTGTCAGATTTAGCAGACATGATCTGCCTTACACAAACCCAAACTGCATGGAGTCCAGGGTCTGAAGGTCTCCTATATCCTTATTTATAAGATCCATAATAATACGTTCCATAACCTTACATATCAGGCGTGTCAAGCTGATAGGGCCGTAGTTCCTAGGGTCAGTAGTCATACTCCAATTGTGTAGTGGGATGACTGTAGCAGTATTCCATTCAGTGGAAACAAAGCCTGAACTGAGGCAGTAGTTGAACGGAGCACTCAGGTGTGGTGCCAGTTCCTTTTGCAGTTTGTACAGGACACAACCTGGTATGTTATCTGGTCCCATGGAAGCTGTGTTCTTAGCTTTGGTCAGTGTGGTTTTTACTTGTGCAATCATGATAATAGGGATGTGGTATTCCTCAGGTATGTGGATGGGCCCTTTAGGGAGTGAGCGAGGAGTGTACCAAGATATTGGCAATGTCAGTTGGTTCAGTATAATTGGTGCCGTTGTGTTGTAGCTCCAAGCAAATCTGCATATTATTATTCAGATTCTTGACATAGGTAAAGAAAGCCTTGTGGTTGTCCTTAGTATCTGTAGCAAGTTTGTTTTTGTAACTAGATTTGGTGGATTTGATGAAGGATCTCAGTTTTTTACTGAGATTTCAGAGGGAATTTTTCCAGTCTTCAGACTTTACCTTTCTCTGCAACAGTTTATTCCTTCTGTTGTAGAGTTTGTTAATGGTAAGGGGTCCACCAGAAATAAGAACCTATGTCTTCACCAGCAGATAAATAAAGTGTTAATGTCAGGCATCCACCAGAAACAAGGACCTGTGTCTTCAGGAGATAAAGGTGGGATGAAGAGACAGATTCAACACACAGAGCCCTCCCCTACCTCTGCAGCAGTCTGCCTCTGCAAGATTAAGTAAGGTGATACACTATCTTCCTTCAGATGAGACCTTGATGATCAGATTGGAAGCTGCAAATTCACTTCAGGCTTGACAGTCTGAGCCCACCCAGAGACTCTGGTTACAGCTTAAGTGTGAGTACTCATAAGGGGTAAATGGTTATGAGACTCACTTGCCACAAAAATGCCCCCGAATCTCCTGAGGAATATGAGCAACATTGGCATTAAAAATAAAAACAGATAGGAACAAATATTTGAAGTCTAATGAATGTTACAGTAAAGCAAATGATCATGGAATGCCATCCAGTCATAATTGTACCATTCTTAATCATTAATTTAATACAGAAACGGTAAGTCATACACCCATCAGGTGACAACATAACAGAAAATAATGAGAACATTCAACTCTCAGAGTGGCAAATCCTATTTAGGTTGCATCATAAGTCAGGCAATGTTAAGATTGCTTGGAAGTTCTGTAAATATTTCCATGAAGAGAGTGCTTGTTTTATGAATATATACCATAGCTTTAAAGAAGTTGCATTTCTCTCTGTCCAGTGTTTCACCACATAAACTTTATGCCAGACTAATATTGCACAAACTAAATATGTTTCTACTGTGTGACAAGAAATGGATGGGTCTAGCTCAGTTGCTCAGTGGATTTAATTGTTGAAACTAACATGGCCAAGGCCACATGACTCGCAATTTAGTGTCTTGATCAACTTTAACATCCCAAATAACACCAGCAAACAGACACACACCCACTGCTAATTTTATATGCCAACTCCACGACCGCACTGCTAATGGGAAAAGGGCCCATTCCCCGATTCCCACAGTACTGTGATCTCAGTCAAAGATGTTGAACAAAGTTGTCTATCGTGTAATTTCAACGGTGTCGATTTCCTCAACTGAAGTATACCCAAAAATGGATATACCAAGTAAAGGTTTTACCATTCTCATTCCTCGCTGTTTACGTAATTAATGCACCTGCAGTGCTGTTTATCCTAATTACTAAATAGTTACATAAGTGTTTTCTGTTTGTTTGTGTCTTTCGGCTTTTCCCGGTTATCCTGTTAATGTGTGGAGGATTAGTTGTATAGATTACTATTTCATATACCTGTCTGTCCAGCTACCTGTGTCTTACCCTGTTAATGTGTGGAGGATTAGTTGTATAGATTACTATTTCATATACCTGTCTGTCCAGCTACCTGTGCCTTACCCTGTTAATGTGTGGAGGATTAGTTGCATAGATCACTATTTCATATACCTGTCTGTACAGGTTCCTGTGCCTTACCCTGTTAATGTGTGGAGAATGGGATGTACACATTACTATTTCATATGCCTGTCTGTACATGTTCATATGACTTACCCCATATATGTGTGAAGGATCAGATGTGCAGATTACTCTATCATATACCTGTCTTTACAAGTTCCTGTGACTTGCTCTGTTGATGTACTATTTCATATACCTTCCTGTACAAGTTCCTGTTCCTTACCCTGCTAATGTGCGGAGGATTAGATGTACAGATTACTATTCCATCTATCTGTCTGCACATGTTCATATGCCTTACCTGTTAATGTGACAGGATCAGATGTACAGATTACTCTATCATATACCTGTCTTTACAAGTTCCTGTGACTTACTCTGTTAATGTACTATTTCATATACCTTTCTGTACAAGTTTCTGTTCCTTACCTTGCTAATGTGTGGAGGATTAGATATACAGATTACTATTCCATCTACCTGTCTGCACACATTCATGTGCCTTACCTGTTAATGTGACAGGATCAGATGTACAGATTACTCTATCATATACCTGTCTTTACAAGTTCCTACAACTAACCCTGTTAATGTATGCAGGATGAGATATGGAACTGCAAAAATGCCAGGTTTCAAACTGTAGCTGAAAGAGGAAATAAATTAATTTTCGAAATTCACTGACAGGAAGCTAAACATATACTGTACAAAGACCTTAACTTTTATTTGCTTCTCCTGCTAAAATGTTGAACATGTCTAAACAACAATGTGAATATTAGTAGTTAAAAACTTGAGCTTAAAATCCAATGATGAAAAACAAAGCTATAAAAAATAATATTTGGATTTATAAATAGATGTCCACTAGATAACCTGGACTTCTGATAAAATGCATATTTGTTATATTAAGGTTTACCATGAATGTGTCTAAACCATAGTCAGAGTATATTATTAATTATAAACTTGAGCTTTAACAGCAATGGTGAAAAAAAAGCTGTAAACCTGCTATTCCATTTAAAAACATATATTCACTATTTAACCTTAACTTCTGGCAAAACATATACTTGTTGATCATGCTAATTATAGAATATAACTCCTTATGCCACTTATATTTATTTATTTATTTATTTTATTTTATATTTGTTGACCGGGCTAGTCTAGCTGGATACATATCCATTTTCAGTAGAGGCCCGGGGGAGAAAAGCTCCAAGTATGGCAAGATTACTCCATGCAATAGTTAGAATAAAAAAAAACAAGCTTAAAATACATTATAAAGCAACAAATTTTGTAAAGAGAGTACAAGTAATTTGTGTGATCCAAGTTACAGAGTCATGGTATAGGTTTAAGCAGCAATCAAGCCATGAGTTTTCTGGTACAATCAGCACAAGTTTATACAATATTCGAAAAAAAAAATAACAAATTGACATTCACTTAGTCAAAGAGAGTAGGCTGGAAAATATAAATAGTAGTAAAGAGTTAGCTTGTAATAATTAAAAGTGTGGTGGGGCAGTAGCCCAGGAGGCAGGGGAAAAGGGGAAGTGAAAGGAGGATAAGTAATGTTTAGTCAGGCATTGAGCAGGGACAAAGCCAATGTATTTTTAGATGATCTTTGAGGTGTTGGAGTAGATGAGAGAGAGGTTAGTGTTTTAGGAAGGTTGTTCCAGATTCTGCCCATGACATTGGTAAAGAGTGAGTCACCAGCTTTGTTGTTGGATTTATTGTTGGCAATTAGTAACTTGCTAGATGAGCGTAGTGTTGTAAGATTTTTATATGGGGAGATTAGGTTAGAGAGGATAGGAGTATTAGTAGGGTGGTACAGAATTTTTTGTGTGATCACAAGTAGATTGTATCGTAGTTGGTTTTGTAGTTCTAACCATTTGAGTTGTTTGAGGTTGAGACAGTGGTGGGTTCTATAGGGAGAGCCAGTGGCAAATCTGACTATATTATTATAGCTAGTTTCAAGCTTGGTAAGATTGTTCTTAGATAGATTAGTATACATGGCAGAATCATAGAATAGGGTAGAAGTAAGATGAGCCTGGGCAATGGTGGTTCTAGCCAGTTGTGTAAGGAATGGTTTGATTCTATACAGAGAGTCTAGTTTTTTATTGATAGTTTGAATAGTATTATTGATATGGTCATCAAAGCTGAGGTTATGATCAATGGTTATGCCCAGAAGATGTGCAGTAGGATCATGGGAAATACAAGTTCCATTATAGGAGGAAATGGTGAAGTGGATCTGTGGAGATTTTTGGGTGGGAGTGAAGAGTAATAATTTGTTTTTTTTGGGGTTGAGGAGGAGACATTGATCAGTAAACCACTTTTCAACAGAGTTAAATGCAGTTTGAGTAAGGGTTTGGAGAGAGGATGAGGACTTAGCAGTACAGATTAGAGTAGAGTCATCAGCCTATTGTATGCAAGTGGCTTGTGGAACAACAGTGTAGAGATTGTTAATAAAAATAGAAAAAAGAAGAGGGCCTAGGATAGAGCCTTGAGGGACTCCAGTGTTCACATGGAGGGGTGTGGAAAGATTATTGTCCCAGAGCACTGCTTGATGTCTGTTATCTAGATAGGATTTAAACCAAAGAATAGTTTGTGGGTCAAGAGATTGGGCTTTTAGAGTACTGATAAGTAAGCTATGGTTGACCATATCAAAAGCTTTTGATAGGTCTATAAATAGAGCAGATAAGAGAGAGTTATTGTTTTGATTCCTGTTAATACAGTCAGTAAAGCTTAGTAGGGCAGTAGTGGTGCTATGAAAGGGTCTAAAGCCATGCTGACAGTTAGCAAGTAAGTTGTTATGGAGCAGGTGTTGAAGTAGTTGATGGTGGATACATTTTTCCATTAGTTTGGCTAATGGAGAGAGTAGAGCAATTGGTCAGTAGTTGGAAATGTCAGTGGATTTACCTCCTTTATGTAAAGGGATTATATGGGATACTTCTATATGGAAGGGATGGTACCTTCTATGATTGTTCTGTTTATAAGGATGGATATTGGATAAGCTAAGGCTTTGGTAGCTACTTGAAGGTATTCTGCTGGGAGGGTGGGTGTTAGTGTTTTTGTTAAAGTTTGAATAGCTTCAGTGAAGTAGTTGTTAAAGGTATTGGCTATTTGCAAAGGACTATCATGGGGAATAGAGTTTGGGGCTGGATTTCTAGCCTGCCCTGGTTTGAGAAGTTTATTAATGCCTGACCAAAACTTTTGATGGTTGTTAGAGTGTGATTGTTGAAGTTTGGAATAGTAGTTTTTTTTTGTCTAACAAAATGTCTTTTTTGGTAGCGTTTCTTAATTGCTTAAAGTATAAGTGATCAGCAGAGTTCTTTGAGGCTCTCCATTTAGCCCATATTTTGTTCCATAGGAACATTTTTTGTCTGGTTTGTTTTTTGAGCCAGGGGGCTATTTTAGTCCTTACACGGGAGGAGTGGATGGGGGCGTGGCTATTTAGGATTTGAAGGAATGAAGTATTAAAGTAAGAGACTGCTTCATCCAGTTTGAGTTGCTTTAGAGGTGACCAATTACAGGCTTTTAGCTCGATTTGAAAGTTTTCTGCTTGGAAGTATTTTTAGACCAAAAGGTGACCATATTGTTATTATTAGAGCTGTATTTCTTTTGTTTTATTATGAAGGTTAGTACATGATCACTATTGTCGTCTGGGAGTGTTCCGACTTTATAAGAATCAGAATGACTGTTTATAAGGATCCAATCGAGAGTAGTCTCCTTTTTACTAGGTTTATGGAATCTTGTAGAGGAGTTTATAATTTGAGTGAAGCCAAATAGGTTTATGTGGGTGTTTGGATTAGGGGAGTTACATGTGGTCCAGTCTATGTTAAAATCGCCAAGTACTATAGTTTCTTGAAGTAGGAGAGTAGATAAGCTGCTAAGAATGTTTTCAAGAGTGGTAATATTATTACCTGGAGGGATGTAGGAGCAGATTATATAGATAGATTTAGCACTATTAATTTGAAGTTTGACAGTAAGAGTTTCAGCATTGGTATTTGAGGGTAATAACACATCAACGGGTGAAACTAGAAGTTCAGATTTATGCAAGATGGCTACACCTCCACCTTTTTTGGATGTACGGTCGGATCTTAGGATGTTATATCCAGGTGGGGTTATTTCTAGGTCATGAGTAGAGGGTTTTAACCAAGTTTCAGTTAAGCAAAGGATATCAAATGCATGAGCTTGTAAAAGAGCATGCAGTTGGCTAATTTTGTTATTAATGCTAAGGATATTGAGTTGAGCTATTCTGAGTGAGTTTCCTGATGTTATAGAGGAGGAAGCGTTGTTAAATGATTGTTTTTGTAGATTGTCAGTTTGTGGAATTGGGCCAGGATTAGGATGAATGTCTCCGCCTATTAGAAGGTTTAAAGAATGTGTCATTGCAGTTTTTATAATTTTATAGTACTTGGGTAGACTTATCTTGTTGGGAAAGTAAGTAATGTGGGTATATCTGTGAAACCTAGGAAGTAGGTATGTTGAAGTAAAGGTAATGTTGCTGTGAGAGAGAGTTGTGGTGTGTAGTTGGTATTGTTTGCTGTTGCGGGGGTACTTTACAGACCAGAGAGTAGTGTTTATAGTAGGTAAGGGTATAAGTTAAGATAAGGAATATTAATGAAGAAGAAAAGAGAAGAGAGTTTTTGAGGATAGGTGTATGTACATAGGCCATATTGTAAAAGTATGGTAGAAAGGTTAAGTAAGTTATAAGGTAGGCTAAAGTAAATAATTATGTAGGGAAGAAAGATATATAGTATGATAGGTTAGTTAGAGGAGGTTTGAGAGAGAGTAGGTATGAGGCTGAAGATAAAGAGGAGTGATCTAGTAATATGCAGTAGTGTGCAGATGATTGAGGAGGGGGATTAGGGGAGAAATTGATACGTTTATATTTTAGGTGATAGGTTGAGAGGAACAGTGGGTGTGGCTAGATAGGTATAAGTTAAACAGCACTGAGGGTGTGTGGGAATTGGGGGTAGGGTAGGGGAGCGGAATAAGCCTGCAGGGCGAATGGAGCGGGTCAGAGCAAGTAGAGAAGGAGACGATCAGTAAGCAGTAACATCTAAGTAAAATATTCCTTATTAAGTTTTATTCACATTTATTTGTGTTTTATTGTTGATCTTTCATCAGTTCCCAAATATGTATACACTCCCTCCTGCTCAAATTTTTTTTGTGTCAAGTTTCTGCCCCAGTTTGATATTTTCTTGGAGCTGCAGTTTTCCTGCTTTAAATGTTGCTTTTACACATTTATCAAGACCAAATTACATTTTTATGTGAGAAGGTTTTGACCACTTGCAGTTGTGCTTTCAGTGGCTCATCTAATGAACCACACAGTTTATGTCTGCAGTATGGGGTACTAGATACCACTCAGGGAATGTCAACCTCTGAATGAACTTTGGAACAGTTTAATTAACTGTATTGTTTAGGGGTTTTGAATCAGTTATAAGTGTGATCACTTGCTATTTACAGACTCCAGAAAAGCCATAGAAATAAATGCTAACATCTGTGTAAGTACTGTGTAATGACAACATTATTTACTTGCGGGTGGTGGTGTTGGTGTTGCTGCTGTACTCATGATGCTTGCTGTAGTTGTTGTTTTTCTCCTTTTTGGTGCTGCTGCTGCTGTTTTTGTTCCATGGGATGATATTCCTGCTTTAGTTATAGCAGAACTGGTGCGTGTCCACCTCTATCTAGCCGTATAACACAAACATTTGAACAAAGTCTCATCTGGAAGATTAGGGACAGTAAACGAAACTTCCCCTGTAGGAGTTGTATTATATTCTGTACCAGTATCATTTATGTGCTGATCATTTTGATACAGAATACATAATCTGTATTTATAGTCCCTGGATTTGCTGGCACAATTTATTGTATTCTTCTTCCTGATCTGTATGTCCGGTGCCTCCACCTGAGCACTTAGGATTAAGGGAATACTGAAACTTGTTTCTGTAAACATGTTAGCCTCGGTGAGACAATCACAATCATAGAACCCTTCATCCTGTGCTGTAGCTCTCTCAATGACATACTGAACACCACCATTAGGTGCATGAAGTCCTAGTTCTTTAAAATTTCTGTAGAGTGTGTATGCTGTGAGTTTGTACTTGCTGCTGCTGCATTCAAACATCACTCTGCTGCCAATACGTGCCGAACCCTCAGTTATAATATGGATGTCTGGCTTTTCAATGTTGTCACTTGCAGATGTGGACATGGCATAGAGCAAGCTGAGGGAACACAGTGAATGAGTCAGCAGCAATGAAGAAAATGGTTTGAAAATATATATACCAAGGAGATGTAATTTATTTTAAAAGTTTCCAAAGAAATGTTAAGAAAAAAATTCAGTCCTGCACAGGTATGTCTTGCTGTGTTCATTTACAGTCTTTGGGCATATATGCAAAAGCTTATCATTATAATAGAGAAGGAGTGTTGGGCTTAAATCCTTTGCTAATGATGGTTTCAGTACATTAGTAGGTCTTGTCATTATAGACGGTGACAGACTCCTTTGATACAAACCTTTATTCTAAACTCAAGATGACATGAATATCTAAAAGGAATAGTTACATTATCCATCCTGGAATAACCTTCCATTATTCATAACACATTTTAGTCCATGTACCCTTTTCTAAAAGAGCTGTTTATGTATTTATGGGTAGGTCTCTACTCTTTTTTTCCCCATGCAATGACATCTGTGTTCTAAAATGGCCTTTGGACTACTCCCAGATGCTATGAAACTACAAAACTATGAAGTAAGGAATTAGTCTAAATGAATGAATGTTTTAGAAAATGTATCCATAAAGAGATAAGAGTTACTAACCTGCACTTGATAACCATGAAGTAGTTGTCAGATATGTAGATTCTGCCTCTTGTCAATCTAATCTCCAGAGTATCTAGCTAAATTGACTTAAACTTTGTTCTTCACGCAATTATTTATGAGGCATAAGGAGCCCTGATACAACTGCTTCCAACTTGTCCCCTTAATACAATCCTTAGTAGCTTTCAGCCTTACTAAACAGACTCTTTTTATTTCTGGAAGAATTTTCTTATGTAGTCCCTTACACTTATATTGCCCCAATTAAAAAAAATGCAAGAAGAAGAAGACAAGGACAATAAAGAGAAATAAAAACAAATGTTTTATATGCAAAACCAAGAACATTTATTCTATTAATTGGATTAGCACTCAATAAAATAATTTCTAAGTTAAAAATTGCCAAAGTCCCCAATCTCAACTGAACTTTTTACAGGTTCATAGGCCTTTACTAGGCTAACAGCAATAAGGGCCTTTTTAAGCCTAGCCATGCATCCCAAATCTCTGACAAGTTCTGCTACCCTTGATAAGTGTAAGCAGAAGCTTGGGAGATGAAACATTTAAAAGCAGGGGCCTGGGAGATGAATCATTTACAGGTTGCCTGTGTCCATTAGAGATATAGGTGCCAGGCCAGGGATGAATTTCCTATTCCCCATCCAGCTGTCCAAGTTACACTTGAATTGGTTTAAGGAGGAACTCTACTTCACATGGATTGCAGAGCCTGTTCCAGAGACGAGGCAGTCTCCTGGATACCTACCTGTCTCTCCAGCAGGTCCTGTTTATATCACAGGCAAGTTTAAGCCTATGAACGGGTCATTCTGGTGCTGTTTGTTTTGGAAATATGCAGGAGGTCCGGAACTTTAGGAATATCTCCCCATTCTTTTCAAGCCTCTGTCTTAATACTGCAGTGATACTGCAACAAAAGCAACACTTCTTCTTATGGAATCTTTTTTAATAACACAAAAGTCATTTGCATCACATATTAATACTCTTGCATATGCTGAGCATTTAACAAGTATTCATTACATTAACTTCGTTGTCCAACTTGTAGAATATAAATTGAGTAAATAACATTATTTTAAATATCTCCTCGCTGACTTTGCAACAGTCATATTAATACTGCTAATATTAATAATGCAACTAGTTCTTTCTCTCGCTGATCAATCCCTACAGTTTCTATTACCATTGCAAGTGAGGATAACCTTCACTTTGTCCAAGACAATTTCCCATCTCTGTAGCATATACACATTCTGTATTCGTTTTATATATTAATTTATATACTGTTTTAAGATAGCTATAGAAATATACAAACGAGAGCTCTGACTATACCTATGAGGCCATTTTTCTTCCTGATGAAGTACTAAAACTTTGCCAGGTATGCAAGAAATATGTTTTTCAATGTGTTACTACTTTCTTCCAAAACTTAAAGATGTTGCCAGTAATACAGATAATGCAACTTTTATCTATGTGACAATCATCACATTCAGTTTGATACCCTCAGGCAGAATCTGCAATAACCAAAAAATGTACATCCCTTTCATATGACAAATGTATCCTGGTTGCTCATTTGATTTTGCCCAGTATCCACTCCCACATCTGTCTTATTTCACTGCATTCCTATTCAGTGTGAATATAAAATGGCATGAGCAGCACCACATCACCAACACCTTAAGTTGTAAGTTTTTTTTCATTCCTCTATCTGCCTTGTAGAGATAGTGTTCCTGTAAAGTAATCTGTATAAGATAAGAGACATTATTATTTGTATAAGAATGCAGTACCTGTCCCTAATCTGTGTCCAGAAAAGTCTTCTTCTTCTTCTTCTCTTTTGGCTGTTCCCGTTAGGGTTCACAACAGCGGATCATCTGTTTCCATTTCTTCCTGTCCTCTGCATATTGCTCTGTCACACCAACCACCTGCATATCCTCTCTCACCATGTCCATAAACCTTATCTTAGGCCTTCCTCTTTTCCTCTTACCTGGCAGCTCCACCCCTAGCATCCTTTTCCCATTATACCCATCATCCCTCCTCAGCACATGTCCAAACCAATGCAATCTTGCCTCTCTGACTTTGTCTCCAAACCGTCCAACCTGAGCTGACCCTCTAATATACTGATTCCTAATCCTGTCCATCCTTGTCACACCCAGTGCAAATCTTAACATCTTTAACTCTTCCATTTCCAGCTCTGACCCCTGCCTTTTTGTCAATGCCACCGTCTCCAACCGATACAACATAGCTGGTCTCACTACTGGTACCCATCTGTCACAAATCACTCCTGACACTCTTCTCCACCCATTCCACCCAGCCTGTACTCTCTTCTTCACCTCTCTTCCGCACTCGCTATTACTCTAAACTGTTGATCCCAAGTACTTAAACTCATCCACCTTTGCCAACTCTACTCCCTGCATCCTCACCATTTCTCTATCCTCCCTCTCATTCACACACACATATTCTGTCTTAGTTCTGCTAACCTTCATTCCTCTCCTCTCTAGAGCATATCTCCACCTCTCTAAGGTAAAAGTACAGAGCAGAAAATTTTCCAAGCTTAATCTAACATTTGAAATAGGACTTTGTGACATGTGCATGATTATCTTGTATATTTGTCTAATTTTTAGACATTAAAAAAACATCCTCAATTGGTATCTGTCCTCTGTTCTATTTTGAATTGATGTGGTCCCTGGTCCATATAGTATATAAAATTTGAATATTTTTCCTACAGTTGATCTAACTTGCTAGTATTGCCACAAGGCAATATTCTGTACAGAAGTATTCCTATGTTATATCACATGAAGAGGGGCAGATGCCAGCTACTTTTTCATCCCCTAAATCCATACCCCTTCTTATCCAGTTTTGCCAAACAACTGATTCCCAGCTTACTGCAGTTTTGGGGTTAGTCCAAATTTTTACTACCAAACATATTTTTTCTTTGTCTTTTCATCTGATTCAGTTCTGATTCAGTCAGAAACTTTGCTTGGACCAATCCTCTAGTCCTCATGTGTCCCATTGAATATTACATTAGAGCAACACCTGAAACTCCACATTGAGTCATAAAAGCTTTTCCTGTCACCTGGCCTGCAAATGTTTTCCTATCACAACTACCTTAAATTCCCATAGACTTCAGAAATCCACATTCTCCTTGCAGAAATGTCTTAATGCATCTTATTCCCAGGCACCCTTGTTTTTTGTCACTGCAAAAGACAATCAGGATTGTTTTTCTGTATAGTCACTATTATTAAATGCAGGAGATGTTTCATGAAAAACAGAATTTTTGGAAGAACGAGCATCTTAGCCATATGCATCCTTGACAAAAATGGAAGATGTTTCTAAGGGTTAGTTTTTTGAGTGATACTCTGCATTAAAGGTTTCATATTCAAGTCTGTCATTTTTGTCTGTATCCAAGGATAAATGAATTCCCATCTAAGTACATTGGTGCGTCGCTCTGAACTGACATTGTTGCCACCTACCTAGTTATGATTGTATATAGGATATTAATGGAACTATAACCAAATTAGCATCATTACCATTATCTGATGATTTTAAAAACTGTTTAATTTTCTCCAGGACAGGAATAAGTGTATTTTATGAGTTTTCTAACCAAATAACTTTCTTCTGCAAACCATGATGTAAATATAAATATTTGTTTTCTGAAACACATTAGCTATATTTAGAATAATTTTATGCAAATCTCTATTCAGTGCATTTATCGGTAAAATAAACAAGTATCCCTATACAATTGTATCAACACTGACAGAAGACCATTGTTATCCACTCTGGAAACCAGATAAGAATAAAGTAATCTACGTTTTCTAATAAACTAATTTGGGAAGCCTTGATATGAGAAGACTTCCCACATAAAATTCCAGAAAGATTTATAAAAGTCTATTAAAACCATGAATGATAATTTTGACAATTTTGAGCCCGTTTTTGTATATTTAACCATAACATGACCAATCCTGGACCACCTTCTCTGCTTTTAATGAAACCTTTAGAAGGTATAAAGCCCCTCAGTGTCATTTCCAATTGATTTGATTACCTAAAGCTTTTGCACACATTCCCATCTCTGTATTCAACTGTGATGTAGGTCTATAGTTTGTGGTCAGTAACAAGTCCCACAGAGGTTTGTATGATAGAATAACTTTGGCCACTAAACACTTGCTGTCAAATCACCCCACTTTTTCAACCTCTATAAATAAATGAATGAGCATGTCAATCCACTCCTCTTGGTGCAACTTGTAAAATTCAGTATTTAACCTATCTAGCCCCAGAGCTTTGCCCATGGCTAGAGATTGGATTGTTCTTTTAATTTCATCTCTATCATTGGATTTGGTTAGCTGATTTGTATCTGTTGCTGAAATATAGTTCAGTTTTAAAGACTGAATATATTGAGATTGATGTCATGCACCCTTCTTTTGCTGAGATGTTAAGGGGGATACGACTCTGCATCACATAACATATTAATTTCCACTAGATCCAATGTGCGATCCCTTTTCAGAGTATCCAAATGCAGATTACTCAGTTCCCCTTACTCTTTCATGACATCTGGCAGTGACTTTGGGTGATTAAATATCTTTAGCCAAATAACATAATCTATAGTGTTAATTATTATCATGATTGTGATATTATGATACATGATGTTTTAATTGCTTTCTATATATAAAAATGTTTTATTAAATGGTTTTATTATTATAGTTTTATAATTAAAGTGGAGGATAAATTGTGTAAGTTAGAGTACGTCTAACATGCCAGCCTTGAATTAACATCTACGATTTGTCAGAAAGGCATAGATTATTTAGATAGCCTTTCACTTTAAGTATTGAGAATTGCATTTTGAGTTTTGGCGGGCTTTTTAATCAAGATACTTTATATATACAGGTTGGAAACAGATTGTTAATGTTTGTTTTTCATTTCTGAAGAAGTTCAACCATTAGGTTGGACGAAAAGAGTTGTTTAAAGTTTTAAAACGTTTAAAAAGTATTAAAGCGTGTTGACCGGAGTTCAAGTCTCAGCAGTTTTCGTGTTTTAGTTGTGGTTTCGGAATCAGTAATAATCTATAGTGTTCCCATTTGTCATCAATATGGTTTATCTGTAAATATTTGCACTCATTTTTCAGTGCTGTTAAGGTTTGCAATGTTAACTTATCCTGATAAATACTTAGTTTAAATTGTTACTCCATTACTTTAATTCTCTCTTCTATTCCTTCATGATGAAACCACACCAACTGTGGGTAAATGCAGCATTACCCACACCCAGTCAATGATTATTGCTTAAAGGAGTAATCATGATAAATTATTTAAGGATTGCAGTAACTGAATTACAGTGAGTGTATCCTGTGATGTATATGTGTGCTTAACTGGAAACAGTCCTTTCTGAGCAGAATTTAGATTTCTCGCTAGGCTTTTTAGTAAACAGGAATAGATATCTGCAGTTTTGAAGAAGGTTATGAGAATTACAGGAATTTAAGCACATCAACATTTTCTATCCTCTTCCACTGGGCCACATTAAAAATTTGAACATGATCCTATCTGTCAGTATTAGAAAGACTGAATTTCATTTGCTGCTCAGTTATATCACACTAGTATTTCAAAACCAGGATGAAAAAGCTACTAGCAAGTGACTGTTGATTTCTGCCACTGCCATCTCATTCTGCTGTCAGTAGCCCAATCGAAGTGTAATCAATGCCCCCAGATCCTTTTCCTTCTCTGTCACTGTCATTTCTATTTTAGCTTTTACTTCATGTCAGGGCTGTTGTAAATCAAGTACAGCACTTTGCATTTATTTGTTCTGAAGTTCAAGTGACATTTTTATACCCATTTGTTTGATCTTTCCAAATCCTTCACCATCTCTGTCCCTCATCACTGACAGTCAGTGTGTCATCAGCAGAGGGCCTGATAATGTTGTTATATTTCTTTAGGGGTCCACTACCAAATTTCAAAATTTCAAAACCTCAAACCTCTGATTACTGAAACCCAGAGGATCGAGGTTTTGAAATATCGAAAGTAAAAAAATATATATCCAAAACATTAAAAGTTATAATTTCACATTTTTGCAGAGAGGGCAAGACCCCCTCATCCTGCACTCCCCATGTGTCGGGCTGCACCCCTACACTTCCTTATACTTAGATATGCCCACTCTGAGATCACACTACAATGAAGAGAATGGTAACGCTTGCATTCCGCATTATATGGCGATCTCCATTGACAAGTTTTGATATTTCAAAAACTCGATTCTCTAGGCTTTGGTAATCAGATATTCAATGTTTTGAAATTTTGAAATTTGGTAATGGACCCTTCTTTGGATATATCTATGATAAACACATCAAATAATACTAGAGCTGCAACAGGCATCTGCATTACACGACCATTTATATCCCTGTCTTGACACTGTACTTCTCATTGCAACCTTCTGTACCCTACTATTCAACCATGCAGCTGTGTAGTTCTTTAATTTAGGCCCTACCCTCCAAAACCATACAATTTTCCTGTCAGCCTCCTCTGTGAGGCAGAGTCAGAAATTTTGTTGAAGTCCAGGTAAAAGGTATCCACTAATATATGCCTAACAATGTCTTGTATTTCCCAGTCATAAAAGTGGATCAGGTTTTCACTGACAATGCCTTCTGGCCATAAACTCATATACTGTCCTGAAAATTGTCTGCTAGAATTATTGTCTGAAATGTTATCATCCTTTCCATCAGAATTCTGTCTATGATCTTCCCCACCACTATTATTAAGGTATCAGGCCTGTAGTTCCCAAGATTCATTTCTGCTCTTCCTTGTAAAACAGCACCACTGTTTTTGTCCTGTAGTCCCCTGGTACTTCTTGACTAATTAGTGATCTGTTGAAGATCTCTTGCACATTATCTGACAGTAAACTGACCAAATTTCTGAGGACTCTGGGAGGCAGCCCATCTGGTCCTTTTGCTTTTTTCTCTTTAATAACAGGGTCAAAGAGAACTTGCTGCTGACAGTCCTGGTGTCTTCTCACTCTTCAATCATTCTGCCCTGCCTCCCTCCCTTTACATTTGTTTGTGGTAACTGAAACAGAGTATGAATTTGGTCAGAAGCGGCCTTATGTCAACTGGTGCCCTAGGCAAAAGGTCCCCACCACACCACTCAGTGCTCCCATCCTGATCTACCTACACCAAATAAATAGTGGAAAAGTGCCCCTGCTACAGCGGTACCCTAGGTGGCCGCCTAGTTGGCTTATGCCTAAGGCCAGGTATGCATTTGGTACCTCTGCCTTTATCTTGTGATCTATGATCTCCCTCCTGTCTTTGCTTAGTGAAGCAAATTCTGTTTCTCCTTTCCTCCTTCCTGTTATGTACCTAAAAAAAATCATGCTACCCATCTTGATTCCATCTGCTTCATCTCTTTCACCTTTAGCCTTAACTACCCTCACTACATTTGCTGCCATTTTGCTCACCTCATTATTCTCTGCTTCCTCCACCCTCCAACCTCACCTTTCCATCTCTTGTAAATTCTGTCTTTTGTCCTCATTACCTCACATTCTTATGGCAACACATTTTGTTCTCTTTTTCTGGAATACTCCATCCCTGGCTCATTTCCACACATTGTTGACTCTGTCATTTCATACTGTGTCTTATTATTTCTCTTTAGCTATCTCCCCAAGCACTGCATAATCCCGTTTTCTAAAACACCACTCTGCTGTCAATCCTCCCTTGCTGTCAATCCTCCCTTCTCTAAGCTACTCTATGGCATGACCACTGTTGGCAAACAGTCCTTTAATCTAAATGTCCATGTCACTTTTAGCATTGTGTAGGACAGTGTCCACTTTCTGATGCAGTTCTGATATCCAATATGTTTCATCTAATATTCTGCATCAAAGGAAGGTACTGATCTGCAGATAACTTTATTTCTTGGGTAGTCCTTTATAGTACCAAGCAGCAGTACGGGAGTGTGATCATAAGATGGCAGAATAACTGACAAATGCAAAAAGAAAGAGTCCCTTCCTGTGCACTGTTCCAAGGAAAATAGGCAAAAATTGCATTAATAGTCAAAATGGCAGCAGAGAGTAGCTGTGTAGAACCAGCACAGAGTTTAGAAAAGACTGGGGAAGTTCAAAAGGTTCTCCCTTCTAGAAAGTGAAATGCTTTTGCAAAGTGTACAAAACCAGATAAACAAAGGGTAGATTTAGTTTTATTTGCAACCAACACATTACATAGTAGATGAGATAAGTGCTAGGCCTATACTAGAATGAATTAGCTAAATTCTTAAACTAGGTCCTTGGCATAAGCATTACTACTTACTGAAATCAGAGAGCAAGTCCACAGTTCAATGGTAGAATGGGAGATGTATTTGATTTAGGGATCATTGTTATTGAGAACATAACTATCTGAGGGGAGACGGAGAGAAAAGCATTAAGGAATGTGGTTGACTGAGCACCTATGAAAAGTCATATAGAAGCATGTTTTGATAAAAGGATTTCATAATGAAGCTGATGCTTTCACAGTCCAACTAGTATATCCCTGTTTGTCAAGTAATGTTTGGTTTTCCATTCAGACTATCTTTTCCTTAGCATGCATGCTAAAATCCTGCTCTGACTCTGCACATAGGCTTTAGTGGTCATATTAGCACTGTGTAAGTCTGCAGCTAGAGTGCTATTTGTAATCACATAAGAGTTGCTTGTTCTTAAAGCCCATCTTTTTTTATTCATTGCAGGCTTCGATGAGCAAAATTTCTCGGTCTTGTAAAGTATGAGCTCTTCATCTTTACTGTCAGGATCAGGGGCATGTTTGATACATCAATAACTCCTTAGTTGTATAAACAAAACCATACCAAATCAGACATGGGTTTGGGTAGAAAAGGAATTAATCCTTCTTCAGTGAAATAATGGAATTTGGGGCAAGGGTTAGTATGCCTACCACAAGGCTTGAAAGTAATAATGAATGAACGAGTGTACCAAAAAATAATTGCCTGATGGATGGTTAGTGCATACATTCATCGTGTAATTGATTGCTTAAGGAAAAGAATGTGGGTGACAGAATAAAATCTGCCTGACTAGCATGTGTTTCTAAAGCTGAAAATATTTATCTTAAGGACCCTTTCCTAGTGCTGCACTACTGTGCTGTCAGTAATGGGAAAAGGATTAATATACTGCTGCAAATATATTGCTTTGTAGCTGCCAGAACTGATGTGAACATAAGGTGTTAAGATGGCAGACTTGCTCTGGAATTTGTGCCTGTACTTGGTCATCCTCTTCTTACATATGAACATCCCCAGTACTATTGAAGCTGTTCTGATACAAAAAAAATACAGAGTTCCTGCATGAAGCCGCACTGGTAGTAGGTGAGAGCTACAAGGTCAAAATGAGTTGCAAAAGAAGCTCAGAAGGTAATTTCTTTCTTAGCATCTCTCCTGTTAGCATCTTTAATCAGTTGTGCCATCTTTCATATTCGACGACTAAAGAAAACAGCACTAACAATGGGACTTGGAATATCTCCCATTAGAGGAACTCCTGCCTAGGGAGAGGAGAGTGTGGAAGTGCATTGCTGTTGATCTGCCTGCTTGGATCCAGTATTAGCTTTTAGGTGATGTCTGTATTCAAAATAGCCCTGGTGAGGGATTGGAGTGAACAGGTGGTAGGCCCCATTTAGACACTGGTTTAGGTATGAGTCATTATAGTACTTGCAGTGTAGAGTAGGCAGTCTCCTTAGAGGCAGTGGAAATGAGGGATATTTGTGGCAAATGTTGAGTCTGTGCTTATTTAGCATCTGCTGCATGTCATCAGATTACTTTGTCTTATCTGTATGCAACATTCTGTGTTTGCATATGGTGTGAGATAAGGCAGACAAAATGTTACTGGCTGCAGCCAGATGCTACTTTGTGTCTTACAAAGTCTGAAAATGATCGATGTCTGCGTAATCCTTCAGCTAAGGGTACAAAGAAGTATGTGATGATTTTATTGATATATGGGAAGTGATAAACATGCCCTGTGATTTAACATGAGGACCAGTTCTTCGTGTCATCAGTCCTTTGTAAGGTCCACTGAATATCTTACCCATCAACATAGTCTGTAGCAATCAGACTGCCCCGGCTAAGGTTTCCAGAAATGTTAGCTTAGAGATTAAATTATTGCTCTTTCTCTTATTGGACTCAGTGAAACTGTGAATTTCTTCTTGTCCTTGAATACTGTGGTAACTGTTTTGTTTAGGTTGTCTTTATCCAGTTACCACTAAGCCACTTTCTGGCATCACTGGCATCAGTACATTTTCAGGTAAGATGTCTTAAACTTCTAGATTATCTGCTGATGGTTTTTAAGCATTAGCTTACATTGCATAGGGATCAGTAACATCTGAACAACCAGAACTGCAAAACTGCAATAGGCACTGTGGTTAAATTCCTACTATGTCATTTTCAGGGTTGATGGCTACTCAGTGAGTTATAATAGCCAATGTCAATTCTGATGGAAATGACAATGCTGCTACAAGAATACATTAAAATGCCAAAATGTTGCAACACTAGTTCACAAGTATGAAGGTACATCTATGTAGTTCACAAAATTTTGCATTAAACATATTATATCTTCACAGTGTCAGGAGCTATAGGGTTACCCTACAGTCTTTATTCAAAGTAATCCACTATGCTGACTTACAAAGCCATGTCTGACCCAGCTCTGTTAGAAATGCTACATCTAAAGAAATCCCAATCCCTCTGCACCACACATTCCAGAGACCTCAACCTCATTACCCCAATTAACAGAACATGCTGGAGGGACAGGTTCATAACCCAGAGACTGCCCATGGTATGGAATAGACTTCCCATACATGTCAAGCCAGAGCACCTCACTGACCTTCTTCAAGAGAAATCTTGATGAGTGGATGGGAAATAGAAAGTTCACCCTGGAGATCACTCCAGTGGCTCTACTTGACAGAGGCACTGGGAACTAAGGTCAGGTGGCACAATGCCAGGGTAATCCTATGGGTTGGGCTTGTAAAGGCTCCAGGGCCATTAGCCTAGTACACACCTATAAACTTATGCTATGCTTATATCAAGGCACATGAAATGCATGCCATTTATTCCTTACTGTCATGTGCCATTCTTGTTCAGTACAGCTGTGATTCTTAAAAATACAAATAGCTTGGTAAGTTATGAAAGCAGCTGCAGAAAACCAAATGTGTTAGTACATTCTAAAGTCTGCTTCCATAATCATATCCTTAATTTGTTGTATGATTTTATGATCTGCATTTCATTTAGATCATTCTGCTTTTTGAAAAAAAAGTGTTATGTCTGCATGACGTAAGAGACAGATGCACCCTTGACAAATATCTGAAAATTAATACATGGAGTGATTTTAGGTGATGTATAAATGTTTTTTTTTTCCTGACTCCTGCAGTCTGATCCTTTACTTATTCTTTCACACCACGTTCACTTTGCATAGTTAGTGACAAATGTTCACATCAGTAGAGTAAGTAGAGTTTGTTGTATATTGAATGGTGAGATTTCTTTATTAAGTTATTTTCAGGTCAACATTTCAGCCTTTAGTCAGCAGCAACACTAAACATGGATACAGAATTTCATGTATACTTCCTGGCTTTCATGTAATGCACACTAAAAGTAATTCCAACAGATACTTATGAATGTTAAAATCAACAGAGGAATAATAATTTATGCACAGATACCAAATGGAGTGGTTAATATGCAGTTTTAATTTTTGAGGTTTGTGCTCAGACAAGCTTAAATATATAATTTGTTATATCTTATAAATGCTTTAATCTAACCAAAGCAGTAAACATTTTCTGCATCAAATAAACTCTCCTATATGGTCTAATTTAATTTCTTAATAAAATTCCATTTATTTATCTCTGTGTAAAATAGATGTATGCAAATAACTATATTAATTGAATATAGTTGTTTTGGTCCAGATTTAAATAATATATTAACATGAGAATTTATTTTGCTGTCAGACAGTTGTTGATATAAACATTTCAGCATATTATGCTGTTTATTGTGATACTACTAAAAGTGTTTTTCATAGGAGCAAGACACCCTGCACCACCATTCCACCACTACACACATGTATATATTTGTATATGTATATATTTGTATATGTATATATATATATATATATATATATATATATATATATATATATATATATATATACACACACATAAGTTTACTTTTGAAATCTGGAAAATGCAATGCTCTACCAATTAAAATTTAACACCCACCGTAGTTCAATCTGTTCAACATAGCCTTAGGTGATGACAGTCTCCCAAGCTATGCACTGTAACTTACCATTAGACTATCAAGTCAACAGCAAATGGTGTGTAGTATTATGCAGGAGGGCAAGCCCCCTTGCACCCCCATGTAGGGGTTTGTACCCCCACACCTCCTGCAAATAATATATTCTAACTCCGAGATCACACTACAGTGAGGAAATGAATAAATTCCCTGTACCTCATTGTATTGTGATCTCCACTCACAATATTGAACTCAGACTACCGAATTACACTGCACTTTCGGTATTGTGTATTCATTGTAGTCTGGTCCGGCATTGTGCTCTTTTGAAAAGTGCCTTTCAAACGTATGCCATTTGATTACTGGAACTTCGGGATTTCAGTAGTAAACTATATATATATATATATATATATATATATATATATATATATATATATTTATTTATTTACAGTTGATTTACCAGGATTGTCCATTGAGCCCGAAGTACCCATTTTCAATGGAGTCCTGGGGAGAAAAGCTCCTGAATAAAGATACAAAACATTACAGAAGTTTACACATTAACACATTCAGTCAAATTAATACAAATTGACAAAAACAGTGGTAAAAAACTTAACAGTGGTTGACAAAATAGAGAAATGTGTGTTCAAGACAAAAAACAGAGGAACAGGTGATTACGAGCAAAGAATCTTTGGTTATGCTATATAAGACTAGCATTGCATTGTTGTAGAAAAATATGTAGTATTTAGAATGGAATACTAGAGTTTAAGAATTATTAGGGTGTTATTGCTTAAGCTGATTTATAGTTTTTGGTATATATGATGTGGTGCCTGTAGGAAGCAGGCTAGACTAGGAGGGATGAGAGCAGGAGCATTCCCAGGAAGATGTTAAGTGTGTGTGTAGAGATTTTTTAAAAGCTGGAAGGTTAGCAGTGGTACGAATGGATGGGGGAAGGGAGTTCCAATTGCGTGCCAGGGAAAAGGACAGCAGATTTTTCCCTGGCAAGTGAAGAGGTTTGTACAGTTCTATCAGATTTTGGTTATTAGATCTTAGGGCTTTTTGTGGCATGTGCATTTTAAAGGTGGAGCTGAGTGAGGGACAGCGGGATGGATGGAATATGAGTTTGTGGGCAAAGCAGAGCTGAGTAAAGGTGAGATAGTTAGGAAGCTCAAGCCAGTTTAGTTTGTGGAGAAATAGACAGTGGTGGGTAGATGCTTTGTGGCCAGTGGAAATTTGGCAATTTTATTATAACATGAGGACAGTTTTGTTTTAAGGGATGATTGAAGGTTTGTTAGAAGAGGAGCCCCATATAGAAGTGAAGGAATGAGGAATGTTGTAGCAAGAGTATGTTTAGCAGATGTGGAGAGGAATTTATTATGTCGATAAAGCATGCCAAGTTTATAATGTTTTTTTTTATGTTTAGTAGTAGTTGGCTATTGAATTTGAGCTGGTCATCTATCAGGACCCCTAACAGTTTGCTTTCAGACACTAGTTCAAGAGGGGTGTTGTTTTGGCTGATGATAGAGAGTAGATTTTTGTTAATGGTTGTGTTTTTAGAGGGGGTGAATACCATAAGCTTGGTTTTAGATGCATTGAGTGCTAGATGATTGTTTTTCATCCATTGTTCTGTGGTAGAGAAGGCCTCTTGGGTTAATTTTAAGAGAGTGGGAATGGATGTGGCTGTGCAGATGATTGTAGAGTCATCTGCATATTGAACAAGTTTGGCGTCGGGAATTGAGTGGGAGAAGTCATTTATGAATATATTGAAGAGGAGAGGACCCAAGATGGAACCTTGGGGGACACCAGTGGGTGTATTTAGAAAGGAGGAGATGGCCGTTTTCCATTTGACAGCTTGTTGCCTATGCGAGAGATAGTTGGTGAACCAATTGATAGTGGCAGGGGATAGGTTAAGGTTAGATAGCTTAGTAAGGAGAAGGCTGTGAGATATGGTGTCAAAGGCTATAGAAAGGTCGAGAAGGAGAGTGGATACAACAGAGCCAGAGTCTCAGGCAGTATTTACTGTTTCCAGGAAGGAAAGGAGGGCAGTCATGGTGCTGTGGCTGGGTCTGAAACCATGTTGTGTGGGGGTTAGTAAGTTATTGTCTAGGAGATAGGGAAGGAGTTGGAGATGGATGCACTTTTCTAAGAGTTTTGATATAGGAGAAAGGATGGCAATGGGATGGTAGTTAGTGATATCATTGTTCTTGCCTCCTTTATGTAAGGGCATGATGAAAGCTCTTTTCCCGAGTGTGGGAATAAGACCTTCTTGGATAGAGCGATTTATTAGGCTGCTGATGGGGAAGGCAATGGCATCAGCAGCAATGTTAAGGAAGTATGAGGGTATGTTATCAGGCGCATTAGTACATGGTTTTAGCTTTTGCAGAAGCTTTTTTATGGTAGATGTAGGGATGGGTTTTAGGGAAAAAGGTGTGAGTTGAGAGGTAGGAGATTAGGGGGGAGGAAGGAGGTGGGATGTAGGTGTAGAGGGTGTGTTGTTATTGGAGAAGGATGTGGTAAGTTTAGAGATAGAGTCTAAGAAGAAAGAGTTGAATTGGGGAGCGAGATTGATATCTGGAGCACTTGGGTCTGGGCTTGGGTTTTCTGCAGTGCCAGGTTTTAGGAGTTTATTGATACCTTTTCAGAATTTTTGAGGGTTGGTTTTATGGTTGTTTTGAAGTATGGAGTAGTAGTTTTGACGATCTATTGTGATAAGCTTTTTGACTTTGTTATGAAGAGTTTTGAATTCATTTAGGGTAGAGGAAGTTTTGTTTCTTTGGTAGTGTGCCCAGGCTTTGTCTCTCAGTCGCATGATAGTTAGTGTATTTTTTGTAAGCCAGGGGGCGGTATTGTTTCAAATTCGTTTGTTTTTTATGGGGGCTAGACTATCCAGGAGTTTCAGGAAATTTGTATTGAAGTATGCAACAGCATTATCCAGGGGTAGAGTTTTTAGTGGGTTCCAATTTGTTGATTTTAGGGAGTCCGAGAATGTTACTGGGTCAAAATTTCTTAGGTTTCGAGTGCTGATGTAATTATGTGTTGCTTGTAGTGGACATGGAAGTTGTTTGGTGAATATGGGAAGATGGTCACTGAGGGAGTCAGGGAGAGTTTCACTGTCGGTGTAGTAGTGGGGGTGAGATACTAAAATCCAATCTAGAGTACTGCCAGTGGAGAAATCTTTAGAGTGTCTGGTAGTCTGGTTGATGAGCTGAGAGTATTTATAGAGGTTAATGTTTATGGGGTGTGTGGGGGAATTAATGCAGGACCAATTAATGTTTGTGTCACCCATGATAATAGTTTCATTACTGATATTGGTAGAAAGCCAGGATAGGATGTCTTCTAAAACAGAGACTTTGGCACCAGGGGGGATGTAAAGTGAAACTATGCAGGTTTGTTTGTGTTTGTTTAATTGAAATAAAGCTAATGTTAATTCTGCGTTGGAGAAATTTGGAATGGGTTTGTTATAGGGAGTAATGGATAGGGTGGACCAATAGAGTAAAGCTACCCCACCACTCTTTTTATGGATTCTGTCTTTTCTGATTATTGAGTAGTTTGTAGGTAGAACTTCAGTGTCTTTTATATGAGGTTTTAGCCAGGTTTCGGAAATAGCTAAGATGTCGGGTTTGTTATGTAGAAGCCATGCTTGTAGATTAGGGATTTTGTTTGCTATGCTTTGAGCATTTAGAGAAGCAAGTAGGATGGATTTGGATATGGAGGAAGTGGTGATTGGGCCTGGGTTAGGGTGTATATCTCCAGATAGGAGTATGGTTGTAATATGTTCAATTAAATTTCTAAGATGATTGGATTGCCTTGTTTGAATGTTGTAGGTTTTCAGATATTTGTGAATATTGAAGCTTGAGAGGGGACTAAAGAGTTTGTAAGAAGTGTTTAGTTTATAGTGAAAAAGTAGATGGGGGTTAATGGGATAGAGTTCAGGGGCTATTGAGATAAAAGACTTTAAGTCAGAAAAGGGGAGTGTGCTGGTAGAGTGAGTGGGTGGAAGATAATATGTGGTGTTGGGTGAGATAGTGGATGTATGTAAGGTTGAGAAGTAATAGTAGATGAATTAAGAGGGATTTGTATGTTGTAGTCATGTTGTGGTTTTGATAAGGTGTTATATGTAGTGTAGAGAATAAGTGTGTGAAGTAGATGTGAAATTATAGGATATGAGGAGGGGTGTGAAGAGGAGTTTTATGAGGGCGGCGTTGGTGAAAAAGGGAGGGGTGTAGTTGGTGGAAAGTAAGTAGGATAGGATTAAGGGGGATGGAGGAGGTGGGAGGAATGTTGTGATTAAGAGGAAGTGGTGAAATTGCTAGAGAGGAAGTGGGTGTTGTCAGTGATTAAGAGGAAGTGGTGAAATTGCTAGAGAGGAAGTGGGTGTTGTCAGTGAAGTGTGGGAAGAAGTGGGAGTGGTTAGAATGGTATAAGTGTAGATGCACTGGGGGTGGGTGGAATTTGGGGGTAGGGTAGGGGAGCAGAGTGAGCCCAAAGGGCGAACGGAGTGGGATATACCTAAGGAAGGTAGGCAGCAGGACAGTGTGAGAAACAATCAGTGAGGTGGAGGTAAGAACAGAAGAAGGTAAGCAAGATGGTACGTGTGACTCTTGGAGTGCACTATAACTGAGAAAGGAGAGGACAAATAGTAGAGATAGAATGGATAGAGCTATAATTTAGCAGTTGGTATAGGGAAAGATGTTAAAAAGTGGTATTGAAGTGTATGGGAAGTAGTGAGGAAAAATTATTAGGTAGGTGGGCAGGCACTACCCCCTAGTGGACAGAGGCTAATTGTATAAGAGAGAGCCAGACTGAATGGTGAAAGAAGGAAGGCAGGTCAGGTATAGGGACAAGCACCAGGGGTGAGATTGATATTAGGGGAGCACCAGTAATAAGGGCAAGGCTGCTGGCGTCTCTGGTTGGAACCCTTCACTAGCACCAAGTAAGTGATAGAACAATAGAGCAATATTCTCAGACCAAGTGGAGTAATGTTTGTAGTATGTTATATACTTTATATTCATCCTCTAGCTCTCTCTACTGAGAGAAAGAGTAGGAGTATCCCTGTAGGGAGACAGACAGTCAAGGTGGATCTTGCTATCCAGAGGATGATCTTGGGAAATTCAGGAGTGTTAGGCCTGTAGGCAGAGCAAGCTTTAGGAGAAGAGGCTGAAGAGCTGGGGAAAAAGAGAGGTACGTGTTTATAAAATCTAGTAGTAGTTTAGGCACTAGTTAAGTGATAATACTATAGGGTGAAGAATGTGAAGTATATACATATATGTATATACAAGTATATATATATATATATATATATATATATATATATATATATATATATATATATATATATATAAACTCTGAGATCACACTACAGTGTGGAAAAGGCAAATCCTCCCAATCCCCACTGTAATGTGATCTTAGCATAAGAAAGTCAGTACTGTTCAACAAGCTGATTTCTGATCAGCTGTGCTGGCTGGCTTTCTCATTCATCAATGAAAGGAAACAGCAATAACAGTGCCTAAGAATGTAGAGATGGGATGCAGTTCACAAGTTGTTACAGTTGCAATTATCTGGAATCTGGTTAACAGCCATAATTCAAGGCCATTGTGCAAATGAAAGAATCAAATCCTTGATTATTTGTATGATGACCCAGTTACTTTGATGCAATAACTGCTATAGGGGCAGGGGAATGCTTTCAAAAAAAATAACTAAATTTTAGTGGAGATTTTTGAAGCTTCCATGATGAAACATTAACAATAGACTGCCCTTGTCTCCACCTTCACCCCTAGACTTATACCTTATATATATATATATATATATATATATATATATATATATATATATACACACACACAAGATATTAATGTGAAACACAAGAAATAAGTGTGCATAGAAACACAGAACAGTCTGCAGAAGATTGAAACAGTTTATCAGGAAGAAAGAGACAGTAATGCATTTTAGTGAAGTAGTGCTTATCTTAGCAAATCTTCATTTTAAGTTAGAAGAGAAGTTCCAAATGACTGACAATACAGTCAGGATTGAAGTAGCAGTTATATAACACATAGAAACAGTATAATATAAACATGGTTTTGTGTAAACGTAGATGTCCATCACCTGCTCCACCTCTGCACACACAAAGACCATTTTGCAAACCTTGACCAAGGTTTTGCAGCAACCACAAGACACTGCATTTATATCACATTATCGAAAGATGAAAATAGCGAACGCTATTTCATCGGCCCCAAAACATCTAAACATGAAAATATCGAACATTCAGAACAGCGAATTTTATCCCATGGAAAAAATTTGCTGCTCCAAAACACATACACACAACACAAGCACATCAAACAAACAGCAATCACACACATACACTTAAATTCCTACATCTAACGCTACACTAAATTAAACATACACTACTATCTACCCACTTCCCTTAACCCAAACCCTTACCCTAAGGTCCGTCACTATCGCACAGTCACCTAACCCGCACCCTAACCCTAACTCACTTAAACCGCCCCCAACCCTAAAGTCTGTCACTATTGCACACACACCTAACCACGCCCTAACCCTAACTCACTTAACCCACCCCTAACCCTAATATACAAACAATCACACACTTACCTGAACCCATCCTGTAACTTTCCACCACAGCGCTAAGAATAGCGAAGCCACAGAAATGGCCAACCAAATTCTTTCCCGAGGAAAGAATTTGCTGCTCTGCAGCTTCGCTATTCTTAGCGTTCGCTGAATAGTGTTCGATATCAGAACATTCAAAGTTTTAATACTTCGATGTACTGATATAGACCCAAGACACTCGCTACCAATGTTTACATATACATAAATAAGATTATTAGTAACTCACAATGCTTTTTTTCTGGCTCAAATTAAATTAATTTCAGTGTTGTTAACTTTAATGATTGTTGATGTTCTTGTCTTATATATTTGTCTATGCTGCTACCCTATTGTGCTGGTAAACTTGCCTTGAACTCTAATACTGGAATTGATTTGAAAAACAGTCTCAAAACATAATGGAAGTGCTGTGCTTAGAGTAGCAGGGCTGTGAAGTATATAACACAGTACTGGAGTAAAAATGACAGTGCCATTTATTCATTTTAGTTGCATTCCTGTTCTTCTGTGGATTAGAACATTGTTCTGCTTCCTTGCACTTGGTTGTATGTGAAGAGACTTTGCATCACCTTTTGCTAACAATGTTTGATTTAGCATTGCTAATTATTGCTTATGATATGTATTTCCAACTAGGGTTGATTGTTTACTCCCATGTTATTGTGATTACTTGCTATGGCTGTTTGTTTAATGTCCTGCTATATTGTATCCTTGTGGTGGCTAATTGTATACTGCTCTGCTATGTTGTATCCTTGCAGTGGCTGATTGCAGGGATACAGTATAGCAGGCCAGTAAACAATCAGCCACAGCAATGATGCAATATAGCAGGACAGTATACAGTGGATGATTGTTTTCTACCCTGCTGTGCTGCATCCATACTGTAGCTGATAGTTTACTGCCTTGCTATATTGTATGCTTCCTGTAGCTGATTGTTTACTGTCCTGCTTATTGTATCCTTACTGTGGCTGATTGTTTACTGTTTTGCTATCTTATATCTCACACATTGCTGCATCACTTCTATTTTTCTGACCTTTATATGTTACTGCGGCATCCTGGTGTACTGCAGACATCTCAAGTACTGTGTTTTGTCACCTTTGCCTCATGTAGCGAATATGTCGTGATTTCATCCTTGCAGAATCTTGTGGCATTTTACCCATTTTATTCACCAATATCACATGAAGTTTAGCAGTAGCGGCATTATTGTGCTGTGGCACACAAGCTTGCTGCTCAATTTTTCACTAATAAGTTTGTACTACATTTATCCCTGCATTATAAACATTCCTGATTGCTATTCAAGACCTCACAAACTTTAGCAATAATCCACTTCTGTGTGTGTATGTCAGGATTTACCCACGGTTAGTGTGGTTTGACTATGGTGGTGTATCCCAAGTGATTAAAGCAAGGCAACCATGATTAAATTTTGGTATACCCACACACAGGAATGAGCTATTACTAATATACAATGACATTATTTAAAAAAGAAATTGTTTGCCTTTTTTTAAATGCCATTGTATAAATGCACTTTAAAGATCTTCTGCAGATTCTTCCTTATAGCAGATTGTAAAGCATGAACATCAGATGCGGTCAGTGTATATGTGCTGATGCTTGCATAGTGAGTGCATGTTTCTTGTAGCTGTTAATTAAAAAATGTAAAATATAACAGGAAAAAAGCTGAGCTCTCAAGGAAACTTTTAAATTTAAGAACTTTGATTCTTATTCACAAGAAATTCTTAAGAATGGAAGCACTTAAGTTTAAACGTTTCCCAAAGTGTTCAGCTTTTTTCCCCTTTGCTTGTCAGTGCTTAATGTTTTTTCAGGCCTGGACAGTTTTATTTTTGTTGTAACAGAAGAGTATGTCAGTAGAGTGTTTTGCTGCCTGGACTTTTGTTTGGCAGCTAGCAGTCATTAGGACATAAAAACAAAGAAAATGACCATCTCTGATCTGCGAGTTCAGTAGCCTTGTTGAAAATATTCTGGTGGCATGGCTGCTGAAGTATTTTTCTGTAAGTAATAATAGATTTACAGTAAGCACTCTGACTGGGCTGTCCAATCAGTGTGCACATTTTTGAATAACAAAGTACATTTATCATATCATTGTACTTTGCTAACATACTTTGTTAAACATCTCTTGGTTTATTGTACTGCAACATCTACACCTGTAGTTTGGCTGATTTCTCTAGTATTGTACTGCATTGTGCAGTTCTGTACGTAGTTGTGCTGGGCAGCATTATACTCTACTGAGCTTTATTCAGTACTGTATTGCATAGTATCATATTATACAAAATTTTGCAATGTTATAAGGGTTTGCAGTATTTTGCAATGTCAAGTAACTGGTTTCACTGGCTCATTATATACCACTGTGCCTTCATATATTATACAGCTCACCTACAATTCTGTACAGATCAAGGTTCATCAAATTACACAATATAACATAAAGTATGACACCCTGTATTTCTGGGTGAGCCATGCATCCCCATCTTTATAGAACAAGACGATCTGATACAGAGGAAGTTTATTGCAGTGGTTTGGGAGGTGTCTGGTTATAAACCTGTCCCTCCTTTGTGTTTTGTTTATCTGCTTTTGAAGATTTAGGTCCTTGGCTCTAGTGTTGATGAAGTCATTGAACTTATAGAGATACAGGATGTCAAGGACAACCAAGTCTCTATGGCATTTTAAGTGAGGCTGAGATCTCCCCTCAAAAATTTGTAAGATATGGGATAAAGGGATACAGATTCCAGCCTCTCTTGATAGCTCAGTGGCTTTAGGTCTGTAATATTTTTGTTAAGGAACCTTTGGGTCTTTCTAATTGTTTTGATATGTTTCATGTCATACATCCCAAAGGGTTTATTGTACTAGATAATTGGTCTCATCAATGCTGAGTATAAAAAAATCATTATCTCTTTATAACTTAATGAATGTCCTTTACCAATAAAATGTGCCAAATTCCTAAAAATATTGACACATTATATTCAAAAGAGAGTTCCCAGGTCCCTGAATATATTTGAAGTGATGGATTACCTATGCAGTATGATGAGAAGAGGGGTCACCTCCATATGTCTCATCTTCTTAGAGCAAGAAATCTGGACAAAGCCACAAATAATGGGGGGATGGAGGCCCAAACATAGGTACACCTTCCAGATATTGCTCTTACAAACTTAGAAAGTTGATAGAATAACAGGTTTTGTATTATCATGAATTTTATGAAGGATATGAAGTCTAAAATGTAAATGTCTGCCATTATTTTCTGACATCAATCCTCAATGATTTGCCAGTGATTTGCCAGAAAGCTACAGTTTTATGAGAAACTGAAGAAAAATATGAGGCAAAAATCTGGACATTCTGTGAAAAATCTGTAGAGTTGAGAGGTATAGTCACCTCACAAAAGTGATTGCACTTCACTTTTTATCATTTAGTTTGAGCCCATTTTTAGCACACCAACAGTTTACGAAGAGAGAGAGTTTATTCTGGATAGGTTTGCTTGTCAAAGGATAACGCAGTATCAGTAGCACAGCAGGTAGCATACTCACCTTTAGTACAGAAGGCTTTGGGTTTTGCTTCCACTTCAGGTAGATTAAGTGCTGCATTCCTAAGTGTGCTGTCCTTTGGATGAGGCATTAAACCAAGACACCAACTGCTTGAGTTGGGGGAGGTTAAATATGGATGTAAAAGATCCTTTGGTGCCTATTAAAAAGAGTAGGGGTCATTTATTTACATGCTATTTACATGACACATTATTTATGCATTTATATTTTTACATACCGTACATTTATACATATTTACAAATTTACATAATTATTCAATTTTCATATACTTTTCTCCTTATATATTCTATTTTTTATTTGTATACATTTTTCTTTGAACTAGACCCCCACATGTTTTTCCATAACCACCATCTGATTTTTCTTACTACTACTACTGATAATATTAATTTCCCATTAAACATAAGGTTCATAGGTTGGTACTAGGCTATCGGCCCTAGGGCCTATACAAGTCTAGCCATAACAATTCCCTGGCCATTTCTTCCCACACTATTTATATCCCTTGACCCTTGTCTAGCAGGGCGACTGACATGATCTCCGGGGTGAATTTCCTTTCTCCCATCCAATCATCAAGGTTACTTTTGAAGAGGGCCAAAGAGGTGTTCTGCTTGACATATAAGGGCAGTCAATTCCTGAGTCTGGGGAGTCTTTGGGACAGGAACCATGTTTTGTTTATTGTGATGAAAAGGTTTAGATCCCTGGAGTGTGTGGCTCTGAGGGATTGGGATTTCTTTAAGTGTAGCATGTCCAACAGCTCTGGGTTTGGCATGGCCTTGTATGTGAAGCAGAGATCACCTATGAGTAGACGATATGTGACAGAGTATAGCTGGAATTTTTTAAGGCAGTCAGCATAGTGCATCTGCTTTAGGCCTGTGATTCTTTCATTGAGGTATTTCTGCGGCCTTTCCAGTTGTTGCAGATGTCTTCAGAGGTACATACCAAATGGGGCATTGTATTCTATAATGGGTCTAATGAGGGATGAGTACAGTGGGACAATGACCTCCTTTTTTCTGGATGAAAAGCCCTTAGTGATGAGGTGTGCCACATAGAAGAATTTTCTGACTGTTGTGGCAATGTGGTTATTGAAGGTGACTCTCCATTGAAGGTAATCTCATTTAATCTGTCACTCCAAATCATCCACACTACATAAAACGATGTTTTTTCCATTCATATTTTATATTCTTCCTAATATTCTTATAATATTCATATTGACCATATCCATATTTGTATTACTATTTTTCAATTTCTGCAAAGACATTTTCTTCACATATTTTTCCAATATTTTTTTCACCATTTTACATTTAAAAAGCATGTTCTGTGGTTTCTTCTTCACCACAATATAAATATATTCTCTCACTTTTCTTTTTATAAGCCATATTTATTTTCGCTGGTAATTTCTTTATTCCCAGTCTCCATAGAAAATCTTGTCCATCTACTTTATTACCACACCCTAATTTCTTTCTTTCATAGCTTTAATCTTTTCTTTTGGTAAATTTTCCTGTGGGTTAACATAATATTGTATTATTATATTATTATACCATGTTTTCAGTTCTGCTATGTTATTAGTCTTTATCTTCCATATTTCTATTTTTTATGCTTTTCTATTTCTTCATTAATGCATTATTTTCTGTCTTATTTCTTTTCATTATCTCCCCAAATTTTTCATAATTGTACTTACTGTTAATTTCTCATTTTTCTCACTTATCCATCTCAACACTTTATACAAATTTAATGAAGCAAGTACCACTGGATTTAATAATACCAGTCCCCTTTCATCTTTATTCATATGTAACACTCCTCTGTTTACTGGGATTAATCTAGATTCCCATATAAACGTAAAAAATTACTTTCAAATTGTTTTTCATACATTCTTGGAATCATAACAAAACTTGATAAATATGATGTCTTTCCCACTAATACTGAATTTATCAAATTAACTTTTTTCTTATAAGATAGTCTATATGTTTTCCATAAACAACACATTTCTTTCAGTTCCTTGAACGGGGTTTTCCCATTGTGTTCCACTTACTATTTTATTACCAAAAGTTGTTCTCAATACAGAAATTTCTTACATTGTAAATTGTGTTCCTCCTCTCTTTATCCTATCTCCAAAACTTGTACTTTTATCTTATTTAGTGTCATACCTATTTATTTTAAACAATCTGATACTTAACACATGGCTTCTTTCATCCATAAACTATTTTAGTTATTATAATAATTGCACGTCATCAAAACTGGAACATCTACAACTGTTTGCATTTGGAATTTGGATTTTCCATTATACAATTCACCTTACTTAGATATATCAATAATATACCATTCATTGTTCAACCTTATCTTATCCCAGTACTCATCCCTATTTCTTTACTTAACCAAGCTTTTCTTAGAATTTTTATCTTATTAATATAAGCTGTCATACAAAATGTGTTTAATTTTACCACTAAAATTATATATCTCCATTAATTTCCATAACATCTTATATTCTATTGAACTAAAAGTTTTATTAATATTACCTATTTAAAGTTTTACATAATTTCTTCTATCTAAAATATCATCCACAATTTCTCTTGTTTATCATTAGCAATTCTTGGCATCCCTTTCTTTTCATACCACATACATTTTCTTCTATTATATTTTCCCTCTTATTTTATTTTTTTTTAATTATCTTCATAAAAAATTATAATCTCTATTATTTAGCTCTATTGGTCTCCATTTTTTATGTTTTCTTTTTCACCTTTTTTCAATGTGAATTTTAGTATTCTACTACACAGTTTCTTGTAACAAAAACCTTTGTTTAACCATCAGTTAAAACATGTAACAAGTATTCTTTTTGCCATTCCAATAATTTTTTCTACATTTAATATCCTATTCCATCCAGACCTGCTACCAAATCTATATCTACCTTTCTAAGCACTTTATCTAATTCATACATAGTAAGCATTTTCGTAATTTTCTTATTTTCTGTATCTGAAATTTTTTTTCACTTTCAATATTTGAACACTACATCTCCACCTGACTCTCCTTCCAGGCTTGTAATTCTTGGACAAGGTGAGGCACCTATGCAGCCCCCTTCACTTTCAGAAGTGATGGCTCAGGCCTCTATCGAGTCCCTTACGTAGTCCAACATGCTATTTCTTCCATTCACTTCTATGCAAACCTTTGACAATGACTCATTCATTGTGTCTATGTCCACTTACCAGGCCTTGGCTTCCAAAGAGCATGCACCTCCCAGAGACTCATCAGTGAGGCCTCAGCCGGCTACAACTCCGGTGCATTTTCAACATCCTTGAGAGATAGGCATGAGGGCACCAGACACTCCCAAGGCCTAAGACCTTAGCCACTCCTGGGAGGCCTTCTGCACCTAGGACTTCAGTTGGATCTTCTGGCTCAGCTCCATAGGGTTCTCAGCAGGACCTCATCAGACTTGCAGAAGATCTTTCTCTTGTCATGTCTAGACAACTATTGACACTGGGAAAAGGGATGAATCTTCAGAAATTTATCAGGACCCCCCCCCCCCATGTCTGGGAAAGACTCAGACTCAGAAGACCCTGGATCTGAAGATGGCCCTTCATGCACTTCCTATGAGGACTCTGACTCTGAAGAGATCATCTATTTTGCATCCGCACCAGAGAATTTCACTTCTGCGGAGACGCTCCATTTCATGAAACATCATTTCCAATGGGAGGCTCAGGATTAACCACAGGCTAAGAAGAGGATTAGGGAGTTCCCTCCATTTCTGAAAGTGGTGGATGATGTCTTTCAGGAATCTTCTCTTAAGCTTGACTCTCTACCCCCTGCCACTCAAAAAACAGATGGGTTTTACTGTGTTCAGGACTCCCACAAATTTCTCTACAAAAACTCCTCTGCTGACCCTGAAGTGATCACAGCAGGACTTAAGGGAGGCACAGCCAGTTCTTCCAGAAATCTTCTTCCTACAGATAAAGAGAGCAGGGCCCTTGGCAGGTCTGGCAAGAAGATCTATACCTCTGCCACCCTCACTATGAGGGCCCTCAACTGCCAATTTCATAAGGTTAACTACCAGCAGACTATCCTTGACCAACTTAAAATTAAGGTGTCTGCCTCGAGTACAAAAACCTTTCCAAGGAACTATCAGAAGTCTGTCATACTAATGCACAGGTCACTAAGCATTCTCTACACTGTGGAAATGATGCCATGGAAGAATCTTGCAGAGCTGCCACTACTGGGTAAGTTATTAGAAGACATGCTTGGCTACGAGAACAAGCCCTTCTGGGCCATGTTAAATGTAATCTGTTAGATGCCCCCTTGACAAGAATCTTCTTTTAAGCCCAAAAGCAGAAGTAGTATTGAAAAAGATGAAGGGCAAAGTGAAGTATATGCAAATGGTGAAAGATTTCTTCCAGCTGCAGCTTCCCATGTTCAGTAGAAACGTTCTTGCTAGACACTGGTCCTTTCCCTCCATTCCTAGAAGTAACCAGAGGAAACCTCAAAGGAAAAAGCCACATAGGCAGAGGCAACTCCTTCAAAAAGGCCAACAGTTGACCTTGGAAACCTCAAGACAAGGGGTTCTAGTCCCCAAACCACTTTCAGAGACACACAGTGACTCAGCCACCCTACTGTCACCCCCCTCACCCTAAAGCTAGGAAGAAGGTTGTCTTTTTTCTCTCATAGCTGGACCCTGATTGCCTTGGACAAGTGGGTTCTAGACATTATTGCAAATGACTACAAGCTCACCTTCAGAGAGCAATTAAAATCCTCAGGTTTTCCAGACGTCCCCCTAAATAAAATGACTGAAGCCATGGTTCAAATTCAAAATCTTTGTGTGCAAGGAGCAGTAGACCCAGTTCCTCCTCCTCAGCAGGGAATAGGATTCCATTCCAGACTATACCTGGTCCCCAGAAAAGAAGGTTCTTGGTGCCCTATCCTAGACCTGTCAAAACTCAACCAGTTTCTGTTGGTTCCCAAATTCAAAATGTTAACTCTTCCAAAGCTCCTTCCCATGCTGTCCCTGCAGGCCTTCATGGTCTCTCTAGTCCAAAAGGATGCCTATCTTCACATTCCTGTACAGGAATTCCACAGAAAGTTCCTTCCCTTCAGGGCAGGATCCAGTCATTATCAATTTTCTGGTCTGCCCTTTGGCTTATCTACTGCACCAAGAGTGTTCACAGAGTAAACTTTGCTTTCTGTAGGACCAAGTGGATACAAATCTATCCCTACCTGGACAACTGCCTTATACAGTCAACAGATCCCACCAAACTACTCCAGGATCTCAAATTCACTCAGAACCTCCTATCTTCTCTAAGGGTCACATTGAACCCCCAGAAGTCTGTCACCTCACCAACACAAAGGATTGTTTTCCTGGAGAGTCTCCTGGAGACCACTGTCCAGAAGGCTTTCATCCCCCCTGAAAAAGTATCCTTCCTAACAGATTTCTTCCACAGGATCCAGATGAATGATCAGATTTAAGTAAGAAAATTCGTAAGAGCCCTGGGGGACATGGCTTCATGCATCATCATGATCCCCCTTGCGAAACTGTACATGAGGAAGCTGCAGCAGTATCTCAGGAACATATGGTGACAGAACTCCCAACCTCTAGAGACAGAGATTCCCCTCATCTCTTCCCTCAAACTGGAGTTTGCGTGGTGGACACAGACTTGCACTCACAATCTAGACCACCATTTTATATTCAGTCCTCAGGGACAGACCCTTACAACAGATACCTCAGAGACAGCCTGGGAGGGCTCCCTGATATAATCTATAAACCTAGGGGGAGTGGGAAATCAACTTTGGAAACAAAAATATCAGCAGGCAGGAACTTCGAAGGAACTCATGGCTGTACAAAAAAGGCTAATAGCATACAAAGAAAAATGGACACCCTGCATTGTACAAGTATTGCAACTGTATCCTACAAGAACCCTCATCCTGTCTGTCCACTTCCAATTTAGTCTCCTTCTATAACCCCACCACCACCACCACCTATTTACCGCCAGTAAACACCTCCTTCAGATATACAAACCCAACAAAAACATTGGTAAGACCCTATACAAAAACTCTGTAGCCCATGCTTGGAACTCACTTCCTCTCAACATAAGAAGCATTCAGCATAAATACCTGTTTAAGAAAGAACTTAAACCTTTTCTCCTGAAGACTTGGTCATGCCCTTGTCACACCCCCACTTGAACTAGTCTACTCTCTCCTCATCTTGACTGCTTTTCCCTACCAGCTTGTTTTTCCTCCTTGTACTTGCTCTAGCAAACTGTGTTCATATTGTGCTCCACTGTGTAATAATTCACTAAACCCTTTCATTGTTATTTGGCCTTACTATATACTCATGTTCTCACTTTTGGAAATTGTACTTGTTAACTGTTATTTTACCTGTACAGTGTACTGCTGTGCACACATTTTTGACTTGTACTACATTTCTGTGATGTTACTTTAATAATTTGTAAATATCATAATTACTTGTAATATTTCTGGAGCTTTTCTCCTCAGGTCTCCACTGTAAATGGGCCCCTGGCTCAGTTGGACTAACCCAGTTAACAAATGTCAATAAATAGATAAAGACATACAACACCACAGTAATGTGGTACATCCTACCCCCTGTGCCATCTGGCAATGTCTATCTGTGAAACAGCATTCTCTCTAGTACTGCATCTCATGGCACAGTACTTTCCAGGAGTTCAGAATGTCTTAGCAGTCCTGGAGGGATGTCTCCCAAGTGGATCTCTTTGCATCCAAATAGAACACACAATTGCAAAGATTTTGCACCAGGATAAAACAATAGCCACCCTGGAAAATATATGCTTTCTCCTTTCCATGGACCCAACTAATCATCACCCCCCCATACCTCTAATTCCTTGAGTCCTGCTCAAGATAAAGGAGGAGGGCCAAAATCAATACTGACAGCCCCAGACTGGCCCAGACAACAATGGTAACCTCTCGAACTCCAGCTCTCCAACCAGGCACATTGGATTCTGCCTTAGAGGTTAGACCTCCTCACTCTGAATGAGGGAAGGACTGTTCACCCCAACCTGTCGACCATCAGTTTGGCAGCACGAGTGATTCCACAATGGCTACTTACGTGTCATCCTAAGTAAACAGGTGCTAGACATCCTCAGGGAGTCCAGAAGATCTAGCACTAAGAAATCTTACAAAGCCAAATAGAAAAGGTTCTCTATTTGGTGCAAAGACCACCACCTAGAGCCGCATTCAGTTCACATTACCAACTTCCTGGAATACCGGACTTCACTCTAAATCCATGCTTCTGTCATTTCTGCTTATGTGCCTTCACACAGTCTTATCTTTTTCCACCCACTGACTACAATTTCTCAGGGGATTCATTCACATTAGGCCTCCCGGAAGGAAGCGTCTGTCTCCATGGTAACTGAATTTTGTTTTAGAAAAATTAACTTTCCCTCCCTGTGAGCCAGCAGCTTCTGCTATCCACAAATTTCTGACTTAGAAAACAGCTATACTACTTAGCTACCACCTCACCTAGGAGGGTTTCTGAACTGCAGGCCCTCATAGCAGTTGAACCCTTTCTTATTTTTCACAAGGACAGGGTTTCTCTTAGGACCAACCCATCCTTCATGCCCAAGATGATCTCTGACACCGCCCTGAATCAGGCCATCCCTCTTCCAACCTTCTTCTCCAACCCTCAAAATAAAGAGGAGAGAATTCTGCATTCTTTGGATGTTCACAGGCAGCTACATTTTTATCTGGCTAGAGCAAAAGCTTTGAGAAAAACTGAACACCTTTTCATTACCTTTGCCCCTTGTGCAGAAGGCAAACCAGCTTCCAAGCAAACTTTCCAAATGGACCTGTCATTTTATCTCATTTTTCTATAACTTTGATGGCAAGGTAGCCCTGGTTGTGATTAGATCTCACTCCATGAGGGCTACTGCTACTTTTGCTGCCTTTGTCAAGGGGGTTCTCACCAAGGATATTTTAGAAGCAGCCACCTGGCGCTCAGTGCATACCTTCTCCAAACACATTATTTTCCAAATCTAGAGCAGGGTTTGCCACTGCTATCCTACAGAGCATCCTCTCTTCACCCTAGCATACTTCCACCCCCTTTTCTGCTTTGGGAATCTTCCCTATAGTTAGGACTGCAGCTGTAAAACATGAAGAACATAGTACAGTTGCATACACTTACCATAAATGTAAATGTTTGTGTTCACTGCTGCAGTTTTCTTTCCCACCCTCCTACCCCCTTAGCCTGCTTATAGGCATCTTCTGACTGTACATCTCAGCCAAGGGAACCCTTCCTTGGCCTCTATTCCTCTGCCAGGCTATCCTTTGGGATACCTCCAGTCTTCTCAGGACTACTCTTATTTGGGGAGGCAATAAAACACTGGTGTTCTGATACAGGCTGGCTACCTTACCTGAGTATACTGATATCATCCTGACCATCTGTCAGCCGGAGAGCTGTAAAGTTTTTCTCTGGTAGTTGGGCCAACCGAGGGATTTCACGGCAGGAAATCCCAACAGTCAGGACTGCCACAGTGAATACACTCGAACATCTACATTTATGGAAAGTGTACACAGCTGTACTTTTCCATAATCTGTGTTTGCTTTCTTTCTACCTCAGCTTTCTTATTTTTCATTTTTCTCATGACACTTCTTCCTTTTTTCCTACTCATTAGTATCCTTGTTAACAAGTTCATGATCTTTTCATAATTTCTTTTATGTAATAAAATCCACCATGTCGACCAATTAACATAAAATGTCTTTATAGTATGATCTCTCCATAATTGTATGATTTCTTTTTTTCCTTTTTCGTTTATTCTTTTTATTCCCTTTCTTATATTTTATATGTTCTTTATTTTCATTTATATCCATCCATATTGCTAAATGAACTTTCAATCCTGTTACACCTGCTTGCCATTATGCTGTACTTATTTGTTCAGATATTATAAAATAATCTTTTTCTGATTTAAGAATGCCCCTTCTATACATCCAAAATGTTCCATTCCATATAACCACTTTACCACATTTCATAACTTCTACCAGTTTTCTTATCTTTTCATTTCCTCTTTGTATCTTAAATCACAGATAAATACCATTATTATTATGCTGATATTCAGTACTACATAGTACAATTGTTGAAGTAAATTCTCCCTTTTTTTACAAATAATGTAAGCATATAAAGCTGTAATTCTATACATTTTTTCTTGCCATCTCACATCAATAATAGTTAATCTTCCTATTGTTTCTGGAGTTACATTTAATACTTCGCTGCTCTTTTACATAATACAGTTACTCCTGAACAATGCTCATTTCCCAAATTCCATCTTGTATTTCGATCCCATATTTCTTCTGTTTGCAATCTCTCTTCATTTAAGCACCTTATGTCTTCTAATGCATTTATGTCTACACCACATGTATTGCACCATTCTAAAATTCTTATCCTTCTTACAATATTTTTTACTGTTTACATTTACCCAAAAAAAAAATCTTAAATTATTGCTTTCTCTTTTCCTTAATTTAAAGGAAATCATTCACCCTTCCAAATTTATATTACTTATTACCCATTTCCTTTCTTTTTTAAATTTATTCCTTTAAATGTCCTTTTCCTAGATTTAACTCTTCTTCCAATCAAATTCTTTCTTCTTTCACTACTTTCCAGTTTATATATTCTTCATCACTGATTTACTAATATATCTCTAGTCCTCTCTCTTTTCCATGTGTTTTTTTTTTGCATTTTGTTTTATATCCTCCCCTTTTCCACTATAATTAAGCTTTTTTATAGTTCATCCATAAATGTCCAGCTTGTTGACATTTATAGCATTCTAGTTCATATTTCTTTGTGTCATGTCCTGTTTTCCCACATATGTAGCATTTCTTTTTATCACAGGTGTTCACAAGATGTCCTCCTTTCCCAGAAATAAAAATATTTTTGGCTGTCTCCAATATTTTGAAACACCCTAGTACTATCAACATTTCTGACCCTTGAAAATTGCACAATTATTTTCATTTTCAGAACATCATTGTAATCCCATTCCCCAATCCATAAACTCCTATTGTCATAAATCTATGAAATGTCCATCACTTCTTTACAAATACTTTCTAAATGTCTTTTCAAATCTATCTTCTTCTGTTTGAAATGGTATATGTATTTTTTTGTTTCTCGAAAAAAAGCTTTTATGACATAACTGTTCCAAGGATTATCATTTTGTATCTTTTCATACTTATAAAAATGTTTCCATTCTACCGACAGTCTCAAAAAATGTCCCTTTATTTATTAAAGTAAAAGTTCTTAACTCTTAGACTTCCACATCTAAAGGTAAAATTCCAGTGTCCCATACCTCATATCTGTTCAATTCATTATTCTTTTTACTTGGAATTGTCACCACAAACTTATTTTTCTTGCTGTCATTCTTTTTTTTTTCTTTTTTGTTCAGTACTGATTCTGACTGCCTCAGCATACTTTTTTTCTGTGAAGCATCCCCTTTTTGGATTACCTGCAACTCTTCTTCTTGAATTTTTTCCATTATCTCACCTAGAAAATGTCTTCCCCATTCTCCAAGTCACTCTGGTTTAGGATATCTTGTATATCATCCCACAATCCTCCCAACTGGAGAGTTGTAACAACAATTCTGCCCTTGCCACAGCCTATGAATCCACAAACAGATTTTCTTGAAAAATAACCTGTGAGTCACTGCAAACATTTTCTTGAGAGCTGGCATTTGTCTCTGCTCCTTTTGTCTCTCTCTCTCTTTCCATGCTGCACATTATTCTCCCAGCTACCACTGCACCAGAAACAGGGCATCTGCACATATTCGCGGCTAGTACTTCCACGAATACCATTCTGTAATGATTAGGGGAAGTTCCCGATGCACTGGCCAAGTTTTCCGTAGTAGTATAAATACCACCTAAGGTCTCCCCTGAAAAGAGACTACCACCCTAGTGGGACTAACCTGGTCAACAAGGGATAAGTAAAAATAAATACAATAAAATAAAATAAAATAAATGACTTAACAATCTCCAGTTTACAGTCATCTGCAGACTTTGTTAGCCATAGGCCTTGGCTGTCTGATTGCAGGTTTCTATTTATTGTTTATTTATTGTTGTTGTTTATGGGGAAAGTCAACTGGGCTGGGGCATCAGCACTCATCAGGGATGAAAACAATAGCTAAACATATTAAATAGTGACTTCATAGTTTGGCCCATTAACAGGTAATGGCCAGCTGACTATTAGGAGCTAGAATTTACCATATCTCTAGGGTATACATGTCCCTTCACCCAAAGTATGAACATAACATGATCATTGTTCACGTAGGCATGACTGACCTGTAGTGTACCCCCTAAAACTGTATGTAGAGGGACATGATGGAGGTTTCTAAGAATCTCTAAAATGGTAAAGAAACTACTCTTAAGCAGTATCCATCTGTTTCTAAAAATGATGATACACAGTGTAAGCAAAAAGATGACTAGCTTTAATAATTGGATTTTCCAATAGTGCCATTAAGTCTGGATATAATGTGTGTCAGCCTGGAAGGAGTAGGAAGACATCCCTCCCTGTTTCACCTCGCATGGCCCGTATCTATCTTTTCAGGGCTTTCAGATACTGCCAAAAACGTTCTCTGCCATCATAGTGCCATTTTTAGGCAACAAGCGTCTACTCAACCAAATTAGCAAATACAAGTTATAATCTGGTAAGTGTCAATATAACAATGTTCAGTGCTAGGATCTGAAATAAGAAAGCACATCTCCAAAGGCCTTCTTAACTTTGGAAAACATAGATATTTATGCTGTCACTGAAATTTGGTTCCAAAAACAGTGACATTATTCCATCTTTATCTTCCTTTTCTGTCTAGTACTTATGTATGCCCAGAAGCGTTGACATCATTATCTCTGTTGGTGGTATCTCTGTCTTTATTTGAAACATCATAACCTCCAGTCTAAATGCCCACACCAATTATCCTTAATTCCTTCATTTCCTAATACCAGTAAAAATACCTCATATCACTTCCTGGCCAACTAGTGAACCATGTCCATGATGCCTCAAATAACCAAAATATCTTTTAATTAACCAGAGTCCATCTCCATAATCCCAAACATTATCTGGGACTTTACCACTTTATATCTTGGCACATCTATTGTTCAACAAATAAAAATGACTAGCGCTTCCTTAACTTTATTTTTGCAAACTTCCTCAGTCAAATAATATGTTTGCCTCAGAGAAGCCAACATATTGAGACACATCCTTATGCTCACCCAGTCTCATATCCTTGCTGGTCAGATCATACCACACCATTGCCTTATTCACCATACAGTCCTACTGCAGGTTAATGACAAACACAACCATCTTTAGAGATTTCCCCACAGCCATTTTCCTTGCACTTGGTGATAAGTGTACATGGTTCAGTAGTCCTGCCCCTTGATGATCTCCAAAAGTAGTAATCGCCATAATGACCCAAAGTTTATACTCTAATCTTAGCATTTGCATAGAGGATCATGTTCCATTTTACCAGAAATGCAACTTTAGTTTTAGAAACAAATAAGTATGGGTAGCTCAGCTATAAACAAAATCTACAATAAAAGGAAAAGGATCATAACCCTAAAGAATAAACAAAAAGTCAAGATTGCTATAATTAACCTCAAAAGTGTTAACAAATGACTCATGCAAGATCAAATCCTGTAAAGGTAATTATAAACATAAAAGGCTTATTGGTAAAGGATAACCAGAATATGTTCTTTAATTATTCAAAGAACATCAGAAATAATACCCTTCTTGGTTGTGATCTTATATCTAGTGGCATCATCCTGTCAAACTCTGAGCATATGACTAACATCCTTGCTTATAAGTTCATGTCCAACTTCTCTCCACTGTCACCTCCAGACTTCCCATTACAAAGTATCCTGTTCATACCCCCTCACTCATTAATAACTTCTGAAGAGATACTAAAAGAACGTTCCAGCACCAAACATACCAGATGTATGGGTCCAGATAACATACAGGGCTGTTTCCTGTTTGGTATGAAACATCCTACATCAGACCACATCCTTAAACTGTTTATCCACTATCTGTCCAATGCTTACATAACAGACATTTGGAGAACAGCTGTAGCAGCTCCCTTTAATGAAGGAGACCCTGATATATATCCTGGTAACTATAGACCTGTCACCCTTACCTGCATTATTTGTAGGGTGATAGAAAGCATCATCATGGATCTCATAGACAGGGATATTGAGAACCTACAAACCTTAAATGGAAACCAGATTTGCATTTCAAAAGATAGACCATGCCTATTAAATCCTCATGACTTCTTTGAAAGAATCACAGAAGCATTAGATGAAGGTAACTTGATGCACACAGTTTACCTCAGTTACATAATGTTTTTTGACACACTAGCAGTGTCAACAAAATGATCTAACTGACTGTAAATCCATACACAATGCATTTGATTTTCAGCTGGCACAATAATGGATGTCACTTTATTACGATCACTAGCACAGTATGTTTGAAGAGACATGTCACCAAGGCTGAACAAGTCTGGAGCCATTCTCAAGTCCCCCTAAAGACACTTTGTTCCCTCAAGTGCGCATAATGTGGGGAAACTTGTGGTATCAGGATCATGGCTTAAAACTGAAAGCCAGTAAATGTCATATGATACAGTTGTCAAAGCAAGAACTGTTGCTCATCTTCCACATGAATGTCATCCACAACCCCCTACCCATCCCCCCTATGTCAGAACAAATCCAGAAATCTTCATGGAAAATGAACTGTCATTAGGTAAGCTTTTTACCTCCCTTAATCAGTTATTATAGGCATCATCTCTTGTAGAAAAGATGTCAACATTCTCCTTTACACATCTCTAATCAGGAATAAGGCCTATACTAGAATACAGAACACCTTTTATTATGTACCAGTCCCAACACCTAAGCCAACTTTAAAAACGCCAGCAATTCTTCACTAAAAAAAAATAATAAAATAAAGTCTCTCAGGTGTGAGCTTGCCATGTTACCTAGAATGTCTAAAAGCCCCACCTGTATTTTCTGTCTCCTACAGATTCCTACAGGGTGATCTGTACTTGGTCTACAAAACTGTAAATGATCCAGTTCTGCTTGACTTTTTTTTATTTTATATATGTTTTATTTATTTATTCTTTATTGTCCGCATTAGTCACACTAGAGTAGTGGCCTATTTTCAGGGGAGACCAGAGGCGGTATTTATAATACTATGTAAATGTGGGTAGGACATCGGAGAACTTCCCTACTCTTTCTTAATAGGTCCCATAGGATCTTTTCATCCACCTGAGCTACCACAAACTGAATAGGACCATGTTTTAATGTCTCATCCAAAGGATGGCACACTCAAGAGTATCCTACAATACAGTGCCAGCAATCCATCTAATTCATGTAGGAATAGAACACACAGCTTTGTGCACCAAAGGTGTGTGCTACCTGTTGTGCTATTAATATTGTTACTTTGAACTACTATTGCCATTAATCAGCTTGTATCTACAAAACTGATAGTTACACAAACATAAGATCAAGGACCTATCAATATTGCAGCATACATTGGACTGCTTGGGGTGACAGAGATCTCGCCAAATAAATTCTCCATCTGTGGAAAATGCTCACACTTTCTGTAAAGCAAACTATATCCCTCACTATCTTCATATCTAAGATAGATGGATGGGAAACCACAAATTTGCCTCCTAGTTTCCCATCCTTTATAGACAGGGGGCATAATTAGTTGGGTGTACCAGTGGGATTGCAGTTGTTAGGCTTCAGAAGGCTTAACTGGCTTATCACCAAGTAGTATACATTATCTGAAGGAGATGGGGTCTGAGACTTAAGAGTCGGTCATTATTTAATAACTGCATTCCTCAACGATTTGCCATAGCAGAATCATTTTATGAGGAACACAGCAAAAGCCTGAGACAAACATCTGGGCATTCTGTGAAAATCTGTGGAGTTGACAAGTGCTCTCATTTAATCTGCTAAATATGTAATAGACATCTGGTAAGTGTTTTGGAACATATTTTCATAGGTATCTTACAAAATGCATGGCAACTGAGTTTTGCACCCATTTACTCCTTGACAACACTCACCATTAACCTGTACCTCCTTTTGCAAGGATGGCTGGTCAGTCTAGCCAGGGATACATTTATGAATACCCAACTAGTTATCTAATTCCTGATTGAAGGAAGCCACTGTATCACACAGACTGATTAGCAGTAGGAGTCTATTGTACAAGTGGGGAGGGACTCAAGTTAATGGGCAAAGCTAGGTGTCAAATCCATAACAAGAAGTGAGATGTGTGACTACAGGTGAAGAAGCCTGCTGCTATCCTGAAATAAACCACTTGAGGTCCCTTGCATCTACTGATTGTCTGAAATCCTGAACTAAAGGACAGCCACTGTGTTTTATTTATTTGCTGATGAAAATGTATATCCCTTATTCTGGTATTTGTGGGATTATTTGATTTATAGAGAGACAAGAAATCCTTGACCAATGGGCCCCTAATGGCCCTAAAGGCAAGGAAGACAAGGCATAGATCTTATGTCAGAAATCTATAAAATATTGATTAAAGGAAGTTTGCTTCAAGTCTTTTCAGATAGATTAGGGTTATTATGCCAGTGATCGTAGTAAGCAACTTCTAGGATTTTTTAAGTTGTTTGAAATGTCTAATGAGGTACATCCCAAACAGGGAATTGTATTAAATAATTGGCCTAATCAATTTTGAATATAAAGGACAATAACCTCTTTAGATCTGGATGATATTCTTCTGGCAATTAGCTGTGCAAAAGGTTCTAACACCAGTCGTTACTTCAAACCAAGTTCCATGGTCATTAACAGCATTCTGATTTTGGAGTTTGGTGTTATCTGTGTTGCATGCTGTTTACCAAATGTGATAGTATTGATCTTTTTAGAATTTAAATTGAGATCAGTTTTAGTCTACCAGATTTTTACAAGTGTACGTTATTAATAATGGGTTATGGCGTCAGAGGGGGGCTTTGCAGTGGCTCTTAGTTTATAGTCTTCTGATGATCTAGTTAGCTAGACATCTTGGTTCATGGTCTCTGTATTAGAAAAGTAAATGTCAAAGAAAAGAGTCCCCATCACTGAACTCTGGAGAACATTACTGGTCATCTTCATTATCTGTGATGAGGTACTTGCTTATCCGTATCATGTGAGTTCTGTCTTTTAAACAGATTCCATCCATATTACTACATAGGAATCTATTTGTAATCTATTAAGCTTACTCATTATGCTAGCATGGGGTATGGTGACAGATGCCTTGGCCTGATCAAGGTACAGTATGTAGACAGTATGGCTGCTGTCAACTGCTGTGTTACCATTTCAAACAAGTTAACCAGATTCATTAGACTGGATGAGCCCTTGCCAAAGCCAAACTGCTATGGGTCTAACCTGATGAAATATTTAATATCATCATTTATCAGGTCAGTTATAATGCGTTCCATGGCCTTGCAAGTAAGACCTGTCAGGCTGATGAGCCTGTAATTCTCAGAGTCAGTGGTGGGGCCACCCTTGTGAAGTGGCGTCAGTATTGTTGTGTTCCATATCTCATGGACAAAGCAGGTAGATAAACTCTTGTTAAATAGTTTAAGGGGTGGCTCTGCCAGGCTTGATTGCTACTGTGTATTAAACAGTCAGGTATATTGCCAGGTCCCATGGAGCTAAGTATTTTCAGTCCTGCAGAGCACCTTCAATGCATGTGCTTTAGTGATAATATTGGTCTGAGAGATTGAGGGATAAGTAGGCTTTGGATAATCATGTCTTGGGTAAAATTCACACTGAATTTGTTTGCTAGTTTATTGGCAGTGTCTACTGGATCAGAGCAGGTGGTACCATTACAAGTAAGACCAGAGCAAAGGTGTGTTACTGCTTAGCTTCCTAATGTGACTAAATAAGAAAGGGTGATTCTCCTTACCTTTAAATACTACCTAATTTCATGGGCTGCTTTTATAGACCTAATAACATTCTTCAAGTTTTTAGTCAATTTCCTGATGTTATCTTCGATATGAAAATGTTTTTTTCTTTTATTATACAGTTTACTCATGTTGGTGGACCACCAGGGAGGAATGTCTTTAAATGTTCCATTACATTTTGATCTGGTTAGGACTCCTATTTTTTAGCATTTATCTAAGTGGGCAAAGAATTCCTTTGTGAAGTTACCTTCCATGACAACATATGTGGTAAATTTTGAAACTTCCTCATAAAATGTTGAGATATTGGTTTCAGTGGGTTTGGAATTTTGGTAGGTAAAGGTAACTAATCTGACTTAGCCAAGGAAAGAGATACCAGGGGAATACTACACAAGGAATCTATATTTGCAAGAACCATTTCAAAAATATTATACCCACCAGTGTTTTTTTTTAACAGTCTTACCAAGGAGTTTTTGTTTATTAAGTCTAAGAACTTTTGGGTATATCCTGTATTTCTGGTATGTAGAGGTGATATGATCCCTAACAACTATGGGGAAGCTACCACAGCTGCCATCAGATTTAAAAGCATGGTACATGGTACATACAAAACCCAGGTAAGGAGTGGGAACCTTCTGAACATTTAAATCAAGTTTCAGTAATTTCATAGCTATGGATGCATTCCAAATTCAGAAGACCCTCAAGGTTGGGCAGTTTGTTGCGACTTCCGTCATTGACCACCATAATATGATCATATTTTGGATTTTGTATGTTAGCTACATTAGGGAATTCCATTAACTGGAATCTGTCTTAAAAAAAAGGTGCGTGGAGGTAGAAAGACATTAACCAGTATGAGGAAGCCTTGGAATGAAAGGTACATACCATCCAATATAAAGCAAGCAGGATTGTCAAGCATCTCATGCCGCATGGACAAATACTGGACCCCCATGGAATAAGACTGACTATTTAGCTAATTACCTTTGCTTTGTACCTAGGTATCACTCCTGGGAAGGAAAGATTTCTGGCAGGACTAGTGTCTTTCCTGAATTTACGACATGCATAGTATTTTGACATGTCGCTGCATATCTTTCAGGGTTTTGCATGGACCAGTGCCATGTTGTGGCCATATTTGTTAAGTGAAAGGGTCTTAACATCCCTTAAGATGTCAGATATCCTGGCACATGAAAGAAAACTCATTGTTACTTTGTCTTGCATTTTGATTGTTTTTTTGTTTGCCTGGTTGTTTGTTTGTGTCTTGTTTTACTATCCCCTTCACAATTCCTGAAACCCTGGTATCTTGTTTCTTTATAGTGCATTTCATTCTGTGGAATGTATGTTCATGTTTCTCATTATAAATCATTATATAAGCTATTATGGATCTGATAATAATCCTCTGTATTCCCAGCTGAGGAGACTGGTCCAGACAACCTTTTTGGCAATAATCCGTGTCAGAAAGATCATTCACAGTATTTGCAGTATCTACCAATAAGATTGAGATATTCTGATTACTTTTCAAAAAAAATAATTCAGTGGTTTTAAAACAATTAATTGCTATGCATAAGGCAAATTATGTTTATATAAAACAAATTACAGACATTCTTCAGTTCAGTTGGAAAATTGAGGTCCCTCCTGTGTAGTGTCTGCATGTCTTCCCTGTGTCCATTTGGGGTTTTACTGGACACTTTGGTATCTTTTCATATCTCAAAGAAATGACATAGGCAAATTGGCACTCCAGCAAATAGTCAGTGGGAGTGTGTGACGCACATGAATGGTGGGATGGTGTGCGTGCACCCTGCATTAAACTCATACATTGTCTGTGACTGGCTTCTCTCTGCCTTATGCCCATGGAGTGCTTTGGTAGGGTTCAGCTTCCTTGTGATCCTAAACTGGATAATGTGGATGATCAGAGAATAAATAAATAAAGGAAGGAAAGAAAGAAAAAAAAGAAAAAAAAAACTGTAGCCAAATTGCAAAATACTTAAAATATCTGAGATAAATTATTGCATACACTGTCACTTTGCCCAACACAACTTACAGTGACAAAAAGGAAAAGTATTTTGATCAGAATAATATTCAGAGACCACCTGGTGAATTAAACTTGTGCTACAATACTTGGCAAGTATTATAGAGATAACTTAGGACATGGAATACATCAGGATATGGTATTTCCCTCATGGTTTATTGGAGAAGGCTGATATATGATTACCTCTGTCTACCCATAACTAGCTGTCTGATGGTTGAGTTAAGAATTAGCCATTGTATTTGCTAGCACTGTATTAAGTAATGCTCATTCAGGAATTATTTGGAATTTTTGGTTGATTCTATCGGATAAAACAGCCAGCAGGTTTTACCCTATTTATTAGTTTATGTACCAGCTAATATTATTGTGTCAATGCTATTCAGTAAGCCACATCAGCTAACTTTAACTAATCATCCATTACTAACACAGCTGCTATACTTATTCAGCAAACATGGACTCCATCCAGGTCATAAAAATAAAATTATATAGTTAAAAAAATTATTTATTATCGTACTTCATGTACAGAAGTTGATATGTGCATCAATAGATACGCAAAGACACAAACGCGCGTGCGCACACACACACACACACACACACACACACACACACACACACACACACACACAAACACCAGGAACATACAGTATTGTTTACCTTTTTATTAAACCGGCATCTTAACTTCAATCTTCTGTCTTCTGAAATGGCATGCAAGAAGGGAACACAAGCTTACTAACAACAGTATGGATTGATATAGGAGCTCTTGGGACAAAGGGCCAGGCAGGCTGAGATCACACTATAGTGGGGAAAAAGGCAAATTTCCCCATGTTGGCTAACTGCTTCCTTTCCCGGATTAAAATTCTGGTGATGTGAATGTTCTTTGAAATAAGGTTTCCGCGTTGTTGTCTCAGTTTAGTTAAGATTCGATTAAATGGAATTTCGGTTTACTGAAGTAGACTCATTTACACACACACACACACACACATATATATATATATATATATATATATATATATATATATATATATATATATATATATATATATCATAAGCTGACAGAAATACTGGAAGCATAGCTGTAAAAACAGGAGCAAAAATCAACTGCTTAATACTGTGCCTATAGTATGTAAAACGTATACAGCGGCCATTAGCTCTAAAGTCCCACAGTGAAAAAGGAAACCTAAGCACTGTCAAGTATTAACTGTAAAACAGATTTTAATATATTTTTACAGTGGTAAATTCAGTATTTTCTTAAAAGAGTAAATTTTCTAACTGTAACCGTAACTTATTGACTTTTGGCTTTAAAGTAATACGTGAATGTGAAAAATTTAAAAAGCATACTATTTGCAGCCCTAACTCTTATCTTGCTTGTCGCTCATGTTGTCTTATATTATTGTTTGCTTACTGTATACACAACTTGAAGTGCACATCAAGTCTTTTAACATTTGGTCTGTGGCAAACATCATTTTATTTGTGTTTGGAGAGAAAGACAAAAGTGCTGAGCCATGTAATGCAACAGAAATGAAATGTTTGTTTTGCTGAAGGAAAGCAGGACACATGCTCTTATGCTATTTTTCCTTACTTGAAGCATTAATGGATTTAAGACTGTCTGCAGTAGCTAATGGGAACATTTATTTTTAACTTCTGAATCACTGGCTTTCCTGACGGATTGGCCACACTTCTCAGGATGTCTGGCAGACTTACTAATGCTTTAATCCACTGCATGCTGTCAGCTGACTGTTACTCTTAAAGCACCTTCATTATGTGAGATAACACCAATTTACAATTGTGTTATTTCTGACAAGTCCTTGAATACCCTGTCTTTAGTTATACAACAATCCAGTATTGCCAAATTTAAAAACACAGTTTCAAGTATTACACTTCAACATCAAATGTTTAATATTCTTGTGCTAGCTGGACTGCAGTTCATAGTGCATTGATTATAACTGTTATGTGCATGGGATTCCATTATCTTGCATATTATGTATATGTTTGAGTGCTGAATGACAGTTCTGCCTAATAGCTAGTTTACAGAGCTAACAAAACGATCTGCAACATTTATTTACTATGTCTTAGTTTTTATTTAATTTTATGGTGCTAAACACTAACAGAATATATTAGTAAACCTGTGCCTTACAAAAATTCTCTTTTTCTCTATAGAAAAGATAAAAGAAATACAGTTCAGAAAAAAGGTAAGTGTGGCAATATTTACAAGCCAAATGTATTACACTTCAAAGGATGTAATTTTAAAATGTATTAGCCATATTGTGTTTGCCATTAATTAACCTTGTTAATCTTTTTTCATGTTTAGACTATAAAGACCGACAGTGGCAGACTATCCAGGGTCATTTCCTGAATGTCAGTATAATGAGTATTCCATGCTTATGTTCCATGGCTCCAAGAGGACTTGCACCAATGACCAGGTCAGTGATGCCTTATAGAAAACAATCTAATGCTCAGCAGTTAAATATGTATCTAGGGCTTTCTATAAAGCTAAATATATACACAGACATCCTCTTCTAAGACATTAATTATTTTCCCTGAAGTGTTTCCCTTCTTTAACCTTACTATCTGTTCAAAGTTTTTTCTTATAAGAATGCTTGGCCTTGCAGTCACATGTATTGCAACCAATTGCTGGAGAAGTCAGTTACAATTGATGTACATTAAGTGAAGTGATGATGGCTAATTGTTCTGATAAAATTAGCTGCTTGAGACATGAAATTAGCCTCGCTTTTATTTATTTAATTTTTACGAGTGAGCTGTTAATTATTCTTCTTTATAGACCATCTGTTGTTTATATATGGAAATGTTTTGAGCCTTATGATAGGCAAAACGTCTACAAAGCTGGATTCTACTCCAGACAGTCCTAACAGTGTAATATACAAAAGATGCAGAAGGTGTTTTCCCAATGTTGTGAATCCTTTTCCTAACCTGTATCACAGTTCCCTTTTTTATCAACCTTTGCTTAAAGCGTCTTGGTGGAATCAGACTAAATATTCTTTTGTTTCTGGTTTCCTTCCTCCTTTCATAATATTTTTTGATGCAATTCTTTCCATTTCATCTACAGAAAAGTACTTGACTGATTGCATAATCAACTGTTGGTGTTCAGCTAAAATTGATGATCAGAATTTCATTTTAAAGTAGTGACTGATGAGAACTATAAAGTTCACAGGATGCAACAACATGAAAAGACTGCAACTATGTTAGTGGACTGTATGCTGTGTTCATGTCCACCTGCTAAATCTCAAAGGAAAGATCATTAAGGAAGTGAGAAAACATGTTTCATCACACCTTCTTCTCTGTACTACAAATGCATCTATATCACTGTCAATGGTTATTATTATTTTGCACTGTGCTAGACCCCATCATGTGCTGATGCAGTCTGCAGAACTGAAGTGATTTAGTTTTTTACAGCAATGCCATGATCTTCTCACAGTACACTCCAGATCCCTATCATATGGCATATAACTATGGTAATGCTAGACTGTGGATATGGTCCTTGGAGCTGCTGTATCAGTGAAATAATCTGATGGTTACTGAGGGATGTGTGGTCTCACAATACACATTACTAGCATCAAACAGATTGAAGTGATAAAATATGCACATAAATAAATGACTAAGCAACTCACTAGATAAAACTTGGCATTAACAGCCAGGAAACATGCACTGTTACCCTAGCTATGGGCATATACCATCCATGGCCAGTACTAGGCTTCACACAGAATACTCACTCATTAACCAGCGTTTTGGGTGTAGACTCCCAAGTCCCTTTACCACTTACCAGTGAGTTCCATACCTTCTAGTGCTCTCTACCTCATAGTAAATCTACTTTGAATAAACTATTACACATACACACCAAAATACAGAGAAGGTTTGTAATATTTCCCAGTACTACAACTTTCTGTCCTTCCCCAAGTAGATTGTTACCACTACTCAAGATCACTTGGCAGGAGAATTCCAGTTACTGTTCTACTTTTGAGAAATAAGCCAACTAACTGTAAACCCAATGATAATGTACAGCAGGGAGTCAAGTCTATCAAAAGTGAATACCACCATCTAGTCATCTTTTACTTATCAATAAAGTTGTACATAACTCCACTACAGACTTATAAAGGTGAATGAATAAAATGCTTTACTTTATGAATAAGCTAGACAGTGCAATTAAAATTGACCTTTATAATAGCACAGGGAAAGCAGAAAAAAATAGTTTGAGCAGATGGGATGCTTAAAACTAAGAATCTGTCTAACTAGCTAAAGATTGCCTACCTATATCTAACTGGATGAGATACTGAGCCCTAGCTAAATGGTATAAAACTTCAGTCTATAAGATGTAGAAACTCAAATGCAAAATTGTACTCATTTCAGCAAAGTCGAGGTTAAACTCACTGCACATAATCAAATGATGTCTGCAGTACAACCATTTCTCTGGAGAGAAGGCCATTCATCTACCCTTTGAGGGGATGCTTTATAATGGGTCCAAAGTAGGAGGGATACCATTTGCACCATTCTTTCAAATCCTTCTCTCACCCATGAACCATGGTCCTTGATACTTTCTGTAGAATTTCCATGGGGCAGTATCTTAGAGAAACCATTTCTTTCCAATTTTATTTAATGTTTGTCTTTCTAACTCTGACATATGACCATCCCACACAGGAACAAATAATTAAGTTAAGTACATATTCCAAGCAAGCAATAAATTACTCCGCATAGCTGCTCTTCCCAGAAAGAAACTCTCAAAGTCTTTCAGTTTACTTACTTGTAAATACTTCACGTGTTTTTATGTGAATTTTTACATATCGACTGTGCATTTAATATTTTATATATAGTTGCTGTACTTGTCAGAAGAAAAAGAAAAAGATGAATAGGTTATTTAAGGAAAGGATCAGTGAATGTTTGCGATATTAGCAAACAGAATTAGAAAAATGTTCAGGCTAAACAGGTTTTAAACAGAAATACACAGCCTGCCTTTATGTTCATGGTTATAAAGTTAACAGATGTCTCTCACGGCCGTGGTAGTCTGTGAAGTTTTACAAATATTATAGAAAACAAATGGATCACTAAATTAAATACCACAACTCTACCTGGTTTAAGTGATATCTACAGCTGTAAATCTACTTTGAAATGCATTTTTTGCAACACTAATCATGTGACTTTTTTTATTGTATCTTGTCTACATGTCCTGTCTGTGTTTGACTGGGTTTTCTCCAGGTGCTCTGGGTTTTTCCCACTTACCAAAGACATACGCAGAATGTGTGAATATGAATTTCTGTGTATGGTGTGGAAGAACAACCACAGGAGGGCTAGCTACATGATGGTGTGAACATTGGCTCTAGATGATGGTCACTGTTGAGTGATACCCTGACCCTAGATGCAAAAAGAGTTGTGGATGGCTGAATGGATCTTCTTGGTATTTTTTAATATGTTTTTAGTTGTGTATTTTTAATTGCACTTGAAAAGTGTGATAGAGATGTCAGGTGTTATTGTTTTGTGACTAAGTTCCGTTTTGCTTGCTTCCCGGTGGCCATTTTTTGGCTTTTGGATTTAATTTATAATGTACACCAGGATTTAACTCAAGCCTGCTGCTGTTTTGTTTGTGTTTCTGCTTCTTAGGAAAACCTTATACAGTTTTTATACATTGTACAGAAAAGCAAGGATGCATTCTGCCAATAACATCACATTCTAAACAGTGCCAACTCATGACTTATCTACATATTGCAGATTTCATAAGGCTGATGTGCAGCTCACAGATTTTTTATAGTATAACCAAAAACAATGTCACACTTTTGCACAATTATACAATGACTCTCTAGTAATATTCAAAAATGTGCACTCTGATTGGCCCAGCCCACAATATACCAACAGAAAAAGGTCCGGTCGCCCGGACTTTTTTCCGTTGTTATAAAGTGCCTCAAAACCTTTTTTTTTTTTACAATTAAAAAAAAAAAAAAAAAGAGAGAGAAAATGGAGCAACGGAGGCTTTTTTTTCTACGTTGCTTCCCTTTCAAAGCATTGATGTACTGGGTATGCGTGGGAATGCAGTCCCATATGCATGCACAGTACATCAAAACAAAGAAGCAGTAAACCACAACCAGCAGAAGTACAGTAATCTACCATTATACAAAGACATTGTTTAAGAAAAGTATATATTTTTTTCTTAAATAATGTCATTGTATAATCACAATAACCGACTCTGCGGTTGTGGTATACTGAACATTTACCCACAATTGCCTTTGTTTAATCACTCTGGCTTCATCCTTGTGATTAAACTACACCAACCATGGGTAAATCTTCAATATACCATAACATGTCATCAGTTATTGCTTAAATATCACAAAGGTGGCTGAAGTCTTGTCACCTCACTGACTTACAATGGCAGTATGTTGAATCATGCTTTCTCTGGGTATCCGTAGAGAGTATTTTGACAGTACTCCCTCTGTATTTTATTAACTAAGAAACCAGTAAATAGGTTTTCCATCAGTGCTAAATTGTTTACAGGGAAAATGCTTCTTAAATAACTTGCTTTAGGCAAACTCCTGTTTTAAAGTCTACCCAGGAATTCATTAAAAGCCCTAGCACAAGCAGTATGGCTCATGCTAGAAAGGCCCTTCCAGTTCAGGAACATAATAAAGCTGGACCTCATTATCAGCAAATTTGCATGTTTCATGAATCACAGGTAGTATTACGATAGTCAGATCATTGCACATAATGGTAGTAGCCCCTGCTGCTCATGTTGGCAGTGAAATCCTCCTCCAGTCAGTTATACTCAAGTACTTAAGCAGAAGCGTGTGTGTGTGTGTGTGTGTGTGTGTGTGTGTGTGTGTGTGTGTGTGTGTGTGTGGGTGTGTGTGTGTGTGTGTGTGTGTGTGTGTACATCATATGTAGTATTAAAGGCATGTATCATTTTTGATCTGCTCATCTTGGGTATTGCTCGCTCAGTTTCCCATCTGACATATAAAATGAAACTCAGCCAGAAATGTTCTGGGAAATAGGCTCATCTTATGTGAAAACAGTTGAATATTTCAGTGACCTCCAAGGCTATACATAAACTGTAACAAAGAATATGTTTCTTCTACGTTCTTAGTCCTGTTCTTCCAAAACTATTATCCTAGAAGTAAATTACAATAAAATGACATGAAACTTGTTTGCTAAAAAAATTAAAAATTACAAAGGATTTATGGAAGTACATTCTGCCTGATTGTGCCCTTAATTTGAAAATGCTGCAAAAATATCAGAATCGCCTACATATAAACAATAAGAAACAATAGCTAATATGAAAGAGAAAGTTGCAGTGTGACAACAAAAATAGTAAACCGTTGATGGAACAGACACTTGGAAATACAGAGCTATTCAGTTAAATGGGAAAATCCTGATAATGGCCTTTTGTATAAACCTAAACTTTGACAGTTACGATTATAATACTTTAACCTGTAAGAGTGTTAGATGAGTAGGACAGACTTCAGGAAGAGGTGGAAGCATCATAAATATTCATAGAATTCAACAGTGCATGGGATGGGCATAAGACAGTTCTGTTGGAAGAAAAAAAGAACAAAGTTGTTGCTTAACCAAGATTTGCAGTTGGAGGGAGGGGGCAACCAGTCCTTGCCTACAATAAAACATTCTGTTACTGTCTGCCATTCCCATTCCCTTTCAGTTTATCTTCCATGGTCAAAAAAGCCAATCACTATGCAAAATATATTTCCAACATTCTTTATATGTATATATATATTTTTTTCATTTATTTATTTTTATTAGGCTCAATATCCTTTATTGACCTATGGACCTATGGTTACCACCTGTCGTTCTTTGTATAGAACAGTTACTATTTTGGTATTTGTACAGAACAGTCACTATTTTTGCATTTCTGCCTTGTGGGATGAAAAATTGAAAAATTTCAAATGTCCTGAAATTTTGTGAGAAAAAATATTCCATAAGCTTCCTTTAATAGTTGCATAGAATAATTATTTTGTTTTTGAAACACCTAAATATTATATGGAACAGCAATTAGCTTTTATTTTGTCAAAAAAGTTTAGTCCTGTGCATTGGCTGCAGGTAGAGTTTGTCCTTCAAAATCTCATGTTTCTACCACAAATGTCCTTCTTTGGGCATCTGAAAATGTGGCTACCCCATACTGATCAAAACAATTTCCATACATAAAAGCTCCCCTCCAAAAATTTGCAACATTAAATGCATCAACAGTGAGCCCCATTTAATCCTTATTATATACTATGTTATTATTTCTAAACAGAGGACTAACCCAGAACTGACGGCAACAAACATTTTCATCTTCACTTTTTTCTGCTGATCATTATTCATATGAAGTAATTATCTAGAAATGAAACTTCCCGTCATTGCACTTCTGTCATAGCAGCACTGTGGAATCCATCAAGGTATTTAACAAACGTACCTCTAAAGAGTAGGGGAAGACAAACTGTTTGTCCTGAAAGATAAGTTTCATGCATAGTGTGAACCATTACACACAACCATATATTAAGCATTGTTTTTAACTGAAAGTAGGAGTACAGGAGTCAGTAGAAAATTGTGTGACTGATCTTAAAAAACTGTAATTCATGATGAATCACAATGATTTTTTATTTTTATTAACAAAGTTATTTTATCAATACTTCCTTACTGTTATATTTATTATTTATGTAAGACTGTGAGTTTGCTAATTTGTCTGACTCCTTGTTCAGAGACTGAACTGAATTTCATATGCAATCAGATATGATCAGCTAAGAGGCATATTAGCAAGGAAAACAGATTTGTCAGTAGAAAAAACTAATGTACATAGAATGAGATAACTTTCTAATATTGCTTAAATATGGCTAAAGTCTAGGAAATTTACAAAAGAGAGGTGTTAAGTGATGAAGACAGCAAAGTGGATGTATGGAAGAGGCTAAGAAGGAACAGAGACTAAGTGACCAGTCATATTAGCAAAGAATGAGACATCAGAGGCACTCTACCACAGTCTGGAAAATGACTGAGCAGATGGCACAAAGGTACTTTATAAGCTTGCAAGGCAAACACAGAAGGATAGAGAAGATGGTGATCAGGCACCATTCATAAGGGATGACAATAACAACATGCTCATCAGTCCACAGAACATCAAAGTCAAATGGAAGCAGTATTTGCAGCAGCTTCTGAATGAGGAAACCCCCCACAGAAGTTGTGCAGCCTTATAGACCACCACAGATGAAGTAGCAACAGCACAAAAGAAAATAAAGTCAGGGAAAGCAGCAGGCTCAGATGAGGTTATAGCAGATATGATCAAGATGTTGGGTAAATTAGGGGAGAAATGACTCCTGAGGGTACTCATAGCAGTGTGAAAAAAATATTCCAGATGACTGCAGAAAAAGTATTCTAGTCTTAAAAATCAGAAGGATTTATTACTTTACAGAGACTAACTTCTTCTCCAAGTATCAGTAGAAAAGCTTTCTGTTAACATGTATGACTACCCTGCTGTCTGAAATTCCATCCTGCCTGTCATTAGATGTCTCCTTCCTTACCCTTTCACTGTTAAGACATGGTCTCTATACATCTCAATTATCCAGATTTTCAGAGTGTACAAATATTTGCCTTATATTTTGGGTCTATTCCTCATAAAATTTGTGGCTTTCTGGTAAATCAATGGGGATGGAAGTCACTAAATAATGACATACATTTGGGTTTCAGACTTCATATCCTGTAGAAAATATGTAGTATCACAAAATCAGTTATACTAACTTTCTGAGTTTAGAAGAATGATATCTAAAACCTGTTCCTATTTTTGGGATTTCATCCCCCTGTTATTTTTGGCTTTATCCAGATTTCTTGCACTAAGAGGTTGAGAGGTATTATGGTATTATAGTGAGTGTAGTATGTCAGTCAAATAATCTTGCTTCTCTGTCAAAACCCTTTTCAGATCGCTTGGACTCATAACTCTCAACGTGTCCCTTATTTTCAGGGATGGCCCTAATTTGGACAGAGAATATGCTCCATTCTTGCTAAAACTTGAATTTTATTTTTGAAAAGGTGATGGATTACGGTTACTAAATAATCTAAATACTGGTAATCAATACCATTACAGACATTTTTTTTCTTTAGAAAATAATATTAATTCATATCTTCTTTATCTATTAACATTTTAAGTTAATAGTACCAGTATTTCCTACTAATTGTTTATGCTTTTTTTAAATAGGTTAAGAGCTAAAATCTAACTTTATCTGATTCAATATTTTAGTATGTTGCTTTGCTGTAATTTATTTACCAAGTAACTGCAAAGGTAGCACTTTTTAAATAAAGTTTCTCTCTGTAAGATGTATTTCATTACTTATGTCTCTGATTATCTTGCTGCATTTCACTATACATAACTATTCTACTGATATAAGTAGTCAAAATGCTAATAGTAATCGACATGAATGTATGTTAGCATTCACCTTTGTTGTAACATCATGTCTGAAAAGGCTCTCTGACCAGCTGTGCAGTCTGGCTTGCAGATGAATAAATGTGTAAGTAAATAAAAATCTAAATAAATATACACTGCTACACTTAAGGCTTTCTTTAATGCAGTGATGGATATTGTGGTTTGTGACTTCTTTCCTTCATACTAGTAATGACACAAAATACTTGCTTTAGTTTGTAGCATCTATTACAGTAATCTATATTTACTTTAAGTATCACAAACATAGTTTCAAATACTTGCATGCCTTTTTGTGCAGTATCCTGCTTAAATATTATTGTCTGTAACTGAGCTATCTATACCTTTAAAACTACAGTGAAATCAAAAACGTGGTTAAAATACATTAAGTGCAATATTTAACCAACATAGGTAACCGAGTTCCTAGAAGCATTTTCTTTCTGAGTCATTATGTGTTCCTCATTTCATGAAAAATGACATTGAGAAATACTTTTAGCATGATGATATATTGATTGATTCAAAAATCAGAGGAAAAAAATGCTGTGATGTAACTGTAGCTGGACCGTGGATATTAGACTGTAGTTTTTCTCTGCTGTAATCAGTGAGCTACAGGTTCCTGAGGATAACTTTCTAGATTTAAAACAAATTGTCTTTCTGTGATATATCATCAACTAAAAGTGAAATTGTTCAGATTTTTTAAGTTGGATTTGCCATAACTAAATGAAACGTGTTGGTAATGATGATGTCAAAAGATGTAGATAAAAGTCCATGCTATAAATCGGGACATAAATAGGTTGGTACGGACTACTGCTGAAGTAAACGATGCAGTATCTTTCAGAAATGTTTATAAATGACAGTTGTGCAGAACCAGTGACAGGAATTGCTTGAGTGCCAGTGTTCAACTATCACAACTTGAAGCCCCTTGAATGAGGAAACTGGTAATATTTGAATATGGTCTGCTTAATTCGTGTCCTATTCTTTTTTACTACACTTAGTAACTGAAATCACTCAGTAGCTGGCTATTAATAATGCACTTAATTTCATGACATTCAGTGCAAGAGACAAGAAATGTACCCAAGTACTGCTATCTTTACCTTAAAGTCTCCATCTTAATTTTTAATGAAGCTTTGTTATATTCCATCAGTACATATGACATTTCCGGATTTGTAATTTATTTTAAAATTGTAAGGAACTCTCTACTTATGAAAGCTGAATTTTCCTTCTGGGATACAAGAATTCTGTTGTTAGTTGCAAGTGTTGAAAACTGAAGAGGCATTTTCTACCTGTAAGATGCATTTCATTCTCTTTTTTTTTAAACTAAATTATCCAGCAAAAAAACTAAGTAGTACGCCGTAACCTCATTTCAGCCTTGTATTATTTTCCTAATCTTTGTCTAATGACTGCATCCTCTTTTCAGATTGGACAATGGAAGCATGGAGCTGATTGTTGTGAAAAATACATCCCGTGCAGATTTTATAAAACACTTGAAGAGATACAACAGCTTGAAAAATCAGGTAAGCTTTAGGATGTAGAAGTGATGAACTTATTTTAGTGGAAAGCAAATCCACTAGACAAGTAATACAGTTAACATCAGCAGCTTATTAGGCAGAATTAGTCTGCTGTCAGAATACATTAGGATGCGTTTGTCTTATTTTCACAGAATAGTATTCAGACTAATACAGATTAGCCCATTTTTGTCTGTCTGTTATAGATGAGTCATGTGCCAGTGTTTTTCCCCTGTGGCTTGATAAATACAAAGGGTACTTTCACAGCCCCATGACAGACTTATTTTCATTAATTCTGAAGACTAAAGTCCTATTGACTTTAAAAGCAGATTAAGAAATGTAGTGCTCCTGTAGTGCAGTTTATCGCAGGACTGCCTTTAGCTGATACATACTGTAAAACTTATCAATTAACATATGTTCCCCCCAAGTCTATTACCGTTTTGGTGGCATATTCTTTAATTTTTAGATACTCTGAAAATATTGCTACTTAGTTGTACTTGCCTGTATTTAATATTGCAGTAAGTACAGTGTACCTACGCATTATACTTTGCTCTTGTTTACTTCAATATGCATTTTTTTTATTTTTTTTTTAGTTACAGCTCTGCAGTCTAGTCTATTTGTACATTTCTTTTCTCATTACAAACACACAGATATCTGAGGCTTATACATGTAATCCAGTGTAAAAATGTGGTGTTTGCTTTATTTAAAATGCTGCTTACTCAAAGTGTCATTATGAAGTAAAGAGTAAATAATAACCATTTTTGCTCAGATTCATATTGACCCTGTTATACATTGACACTATGGAAGAACATTTAGTTTCCTATTGTATTTCAATTGGAATCATGTCTGACTTTTAAATGTGACAGGATTCCTTGTAATATGCTTACTACGCAGTAAGAATCTTTGTTCCATACACAGCTTAACTATGGACGTAGAATTATTTTTGTATGTGCTGTTTTTAGACAAACTAAATTAATTGGGAAAGCATCTTTGTATATATTGTAATTAGGTGTACTGTATGACCTACATGTTTCTACTTTATCCACAATGTATAACCTGCAAATATGGTCATTTTTTAAATATCGCATGGTTATGGTTTTTGCAAATGTAAAACGAAAATAAAAATTATTGGAAAAAATAAAAAGAATCATTGCTCCAGTCTTTACATCAGTTCTGTTTATAAGTAGAAATGCAAGTAAAGAGAAATTATAAACATTTTAGCTAACATTTTAGTATGCCAAAGAGATTTTGAAAAGTATACAGAAGTAAAATGCATGTCAAAAGGGAATTCTTTGAAGCTGAGATACAGTCAGGAAAAATGCATTTCATTTGCTGCTGCTTTGAGTTCACTTTGAAGGGCATCTACCACAGGTGAATACTTGAGTATATACTTCTTGTGGTCCCTTCTGCAATTCTTATTAATATCCTGAGCTCATGTGCTTAGTGTGTATATACCATCTTTCTCCTGTGTTCAGCATCACTTTGCTAGGGAAAGAAACATATGTGCTGCAAGAGTTCCCATGTATTTCTCTTTCACAGTTTATATCTCTTCCTACTGCTTTACTGGAATGTTCTTGTGTTTGATACACAAACAGAATAAGCATTTCAGATGTCCTTGTATTTGCTATGTCAAGAGTCAAAACCAACATGTAGGCAGCAGTTTCTTACTGAGACTAGAACCTGAATGCAGTTAAACACTGAGACCAGGGCCAGCCTTACAGGAAATTGCACCCGAAGCAGAGGGCTACATGGTGACCCCAGCTGCCCACTATACCTACCAGTCAACCACCCCTATACATATCTCCCAGTGTTCTTGTTTCCCCATCATGGCCTTCCTCACCATCCAGATTTCTTTTGTTTTTTCCTTGTCTCACATTTTGTCGTACTATTCAGTTTTTCTGCATCCTTTCAATAAACTCTACTAGCCAGGACTGCACTGTAATAGTCGTGGTTTGAAATAATTTAATTAAGCTAGTGGTCCTTGGAAGCTTTTGGATTTCTAGATGATCTGAGGTGCATTTTTGACTATTTTCATTGTAAACAACCTTTTCATTCAATGATGACCTTACCAAAAAGTCATGACTAGGGAAAGAAATTTAGGCTTCCCTTTGACTTAACATTTTTTTGCAACTTCTCATCACACCCTAACTGTTGAAGACTGCACTCTAATAACTGTGTTGGAAACACTTGACTTAAGTTGGGGGCTTAAAGTCCAGTAAGCTCCCAGAAGCCTTGAATTTCTGGATGCTATGAGGTGCATCGTAGACCATTTTCCAAGCTTTTGATTTGCCTAAATAAAAATCACAAGTAAGAAACGAAATTCAGTTTCATTTTTTTCTTTCTTCCTTTCAACACAGTCTAACTGGCTAAAACTTCACTGTAGTAACTGTAAGGAACACCTGAATCAAGCTAGGTGTCTGAAGGCCCCCAAAAGCCACGAGGTTATAGATGCTCTCAAGAGCATTTTAGAGCATTTTTCCAACCTTTTGATCCAGTGATTTGCCTGATAAAAGTCAGATCTAAGGAAAGAAATTAAATCTTGCTTTTTAATGTTTAAGGAAGAAATAAGTTGAGTCAAAGGCTTATACAAAATCTAGACGACTTGTTGTGGAGTAGGCCCTCTTATAGGATCTCCGACCTGGGACCAACAAGTAAAAACAAAAGGAAAAGCCACTTTGTTTGAAGTAATCTACTGTTGTATTCGTGTAGGGTTTTTCCAAACAGACAGCTAACAAGAGTAGACCGTATTCATTCTTAAAATCAAGCAATGAGATTGCAAAGCAATCCTTCTTTGAGCTTTAAGTTGTCTGGTTTACTCAAGGTAATTACTACTTTTGTCTGTCTGACTTCATCAGATGCAATATTGTAAGGTAAGTCAATTTTACTCACAGATGACCTTTGTACCCAGCAGGGGCGGCTCGTGGCATCGGTCTGCCGGACTGCAGCCCCCTCAAGAAAAAAGAAAAAAGTACTTTAACTTTTTAATTTTACTTTTTTTTTTTTTTACTGTCAGTTTACATTGAGTCGCTCACCTTTTATCAGCCGTCTGCTTTACGCCGACTGACTGAACATGCGCACTTCCAAATTCCGTTTTTTTTTTTTTTTCTGTCGTTCTTAGATCCAAGTTACTCCAGTGCTGCAGTCCGGAGAGCAAATTAAGACATCAGTCTAATGCCCAGCAGTCTATGCGGTTCCAAACTGCATAGAATTGGAAGGGGTTTGGACTGCGACGTCCGCAGGCACGTACATGACGTGCATGGGCTAAGTGGCTGCTGATTGGTTCTTGCTCTCTTCCCGGGCTTTATGTGCTGGGAAAAAGAGTAAGAACCTTACAATTCTAAACCTACCACCCTAGAACATCAAAAAGGAAAAAAACTAAGGGTAATGCTGCTCAATGCCAGAAGTCTCACTCTCAAGATGCACGCACTCGAGGCCCTTCTCAATATGGAGAACATCGATGTCTGTGCTGTGACAGAAACCTGGTTCAAGGCTCCTGTGAGCACCCCAGCACTAACAGGTTTCACCTCATATCATGCGTTCCGGCCCCAAAATCCAGACAACACCAAGAAAGGAGGGGGGAGTCCATATTCATAAAGGACATCCACACCTCAAGGTTGGTGGCAACGCACGATGCATCGGAGACCATCCAGGTGCAATTAACCATAGGCAAGACTGCTCTGCAATTTGTAGCATGTTACAGGCCACCCTCTCAAACTCAGGAACCTCACATGGCCTTCCTGAAAACATTGGAGGGGATAAATGTATCTCCAAACACCATCATACTAGGTGACTTCAACTACCCTAATATAGATTGAGAACACTACTCAAGCCCGAACACTCTAACCCAAAGATTCCTGGAGTTCATAAACTCAAATGCCATGGAACAACTAGTCACCATCCCCACAAGAGGAGAAAACATACTTGATCTCATCATCACGAACATGGGATCAAAATGTTCAACACCGAAGTATACCCTCACTGGTGAGATCAGATCATAAACTAATCTCGCTGGAGGTCCTCATCCTGCCCCCACCTGAAACAAAAAAGACCACAGTGAAAAACTTCTCAAAAGTCGATTTCACACTTCTAAAAACTAGTGTGGTCTCCTTTAAGGCCCCTGAGCCAGTGGTAAACATTACTCAAACCGCTGAATCACTTACAAATGCCTTCTACCAGCACCTACAGGACTGCATGGATCAGGCAATCCCAAACAAAACTAAGACTCTCTGTACCAAAGGCAAGCATCCAGTCTGGTGGACCCCAGCCATAAACAAGCTCTACAACAAAAGGAGGAAGCTACTACAAGATAGAGCAAAATCCTTGAAAGGTAAGACACCTTTGATCATTATAAGTAAAAACTAAGAGCTCTCATAAAATCATCCAAGGCAAATTTTGAGAGAAAAATCGCCAAGGACTCTAAAGACAATCATAAGGCCTTCTTTAGCTATGTTAGAAACCTAGGAGGAAACTCCCAGATATGCTCAGAATTAGTTCAAAATGATGTGAAAATTACTGAACCTACACACATTGCTAACATACTGGCTGACAGGTTCAGTGCAAACTTCTCCCCTCCCCAAAAGGAGAGATATCTATTCCAGAGGATTGTAGCCCCCAAACATCTCCAACGCCCAGGTGAGAACTGCCCTCACTAAGGCAAAAAACACAGCATCCATGGGACCGGATGGTGTCCCCGGCTGTGTGCTTCATGAACTCAACGAGGAATTAAACCCACAGTTAGGACAGCTGTTTAATCTTAGCCTCACCTCAGGATACGCACTCCAAGGAGTGGCGCACGGCGACTGTGGTCCCACTTCATAAGGGCGGTGCCTCCACAGACCCTGGAAATTACCACCCCATTAGCTTGACAAGCCTTATCTGCAAAGCCATGGAGAGGATCATAATGGAACTCATAAATAAAGACATAGGGAACTTGCAGACTTTGGATCCAACCCAGTTTGGCTTTGTCAAAGGCAGATCCTGCCTCTTAAACTTGGTTGACTTTTTCGAGACAGTCACCAAGGCCATTGATGAGGGAAAGGCAGTCCATACAGCCTACCTCGACCTGGCAAAGGCCTTCACACAATACCCCACTCAGGTATCATCGAAAAACTCATCAGCTTGAATGTAAACCCATACATCACAAGATGGGTTGCAAACTGGCTAAGTGACAGAACCCACAGGGTCAGAGTTGCTGGAGCCATGTCAGACTCAAAGCCTGTCACAAGTGGTGTCCCACAGGGCTCAGTCCTGGGTCCACTCTTGTTCGGCATCTACTTTTCTGAAGTACAAGCAAACACAGGAGGGTTATGGCTGACAAAGTTTGCAGATGACTGCAAACTGGGCGCTATAGTCGAAAACACATCTGACACAGATATCCTCCAGAAGGGCCTCACAGAAATGGATAACTGGTGCCAGAGCCATGGCCTGAAGTTAAACGCCAAAAAATGCATAGTCATACCCTTCGGGAAAAACATGGTTACCCCTAGCTACCATATAGGTGGCAATCCACTGAGCACAGAAAAAGTCATCAGGGATCTGGGGACCCAAGTTGACAGTAGCCTTTCGTTTGACACTCATTTTGCTAAAGTAGTTAGGAAAACCTTCTATATTGCCCACCTGATCATGAAGGGATTCACATCTAGATCAAGGGAGGTCATCGTCCCCCTGTACTCATCACTCATTAGACCTATGATTGAGTACAATGCCCCGTTTGGAATGCATCTGACCAGACACCTGCTGCAGCTTGAAAGGCCCCAAAAGTTCCTCACCAAAAGGATAAAGGGTCTCAAAAATATGTCTTATGCTGCCCGACTGAAAGAACTCCAGCTCTATTCAGTCTCATACCGCTTGCTCAGAGGTGACCTGTGCCTGACATATAAGGCCATGTCAAACCCAGATTTGATGAATATGCTTCACCTCAAAAAATCTAGATCCCTCAGAACCACAAGGGCGGGAGACTTAAACCTTGACACGGTTATAAATAGAACGTGCTGGAGGGACAGATTCATCACCCAGAGACTCCCTATGCTGTGGAACAAAATCCCGGTACATGTGAGGCAGAGCACCTCGCTGGCCTTGTTCAAGAGGAATCTTGACCAATGGATGGGAGATCGCAGATATACCCCAGGGATTACTTCAGTGTCACTGCTTGACAGAGGCACAGAAAAATGATAGGCATAGTTTTTATTCAAACTAAAGGGGTGGCGAAAGCCACATAACTATGGGCTAGGCTTATAAATGCCCTTGGGCAGATAGCCTAGTATGAACCTATGAACCTATGAACCAAATAGTAGCAGCCGGGTGAGCACTGAATTAACATCTCTGCATTTTTGCATAAAGGGAAACCTGAAATGTCATCTTGTCCTGAGGCTAAGGGCTGGCTAACTAACCTAATTCATTTCCCAACTTCGTTCGATCCTCGGATGGACAGTGTGTGATTGACTTACTATTACGCTGATCTGGTGAGTCTAATTACCTGCAATATATGCAATACTCCTGACTTTTATTTATGTAATTTGAGTCGTCCAGACTCGTCCTTCTCTTGTATTGTGCCATCCTTGCATGCTCACTTACTTGGATTGCGTGTACATACAATGTGTTGTTGAACTTGTTGATAATTGTCATCCACACTTAACTAATAATACCCCAACATGAATACTTTTAAAAACAAAAATATTACAGTCATATTAGGCAATACCATCAAATGAAATAAATATGCAAACTGCTCTTTGAAGTCTGAAGTGCTTGGAACATGTGACATCCTTTCCCAAAATTGTCTCAGCTGCAAATATGTAATATTATATATAACTTGTCTCTCTTTTTTCACTAGCCTGCACAAAGTACAATGCTTCACACACTGAAATATTGTTGTTTTAATTAAAGGCCTTACAGCAATGTGTGTCATTTCCAAAGCAAGCTAGGAGTGTTTATTTCTAATATTTGGGCATCTCAGTGGTTTTGGTTCTTCTTGGGCATGCAGTATTTTGTCTATTCTCATTTGTTGCTTTTAGACAAACGTAGCACTAAAAAACTGAGTTTGTTGTTTGTGTTTGCTGTAGTACCCTCTAGCATAAATAAAGTAATGTAACTAATCTACCCAGCATTCCTGCTTTTTAGCAAATTCAGTCCATACCTACACTTTTCTTCAAAGTTGCAGGTTCATCATCCAATACAGAAAAATGTAAACCTCATTTCAAGCAGTACATGGAAATAGTAGGTTTATTGCAATCTCTATGTGACTAAAAATAAAATCGTGTCTGAGGTCGATGTTGTAAATTCAGGATTAGACATGATTCTGGAACATTTCTCGCTGGGCATCCACTGAAAATAGGCTATGTCCTAGTTGGACTTTCCCAGTTTACAAATGTTAAATAAATAAATAAAATGTATTCACAGTATGTATACACATCTTAGTGACTTCATGATAATTTGGTGAGCGCTACTTCAGTGAATGCTAAAATAGTGATAGCAAAACACTGAGGTAATGTTAAGGTGAAAAGGCAATCGGTCGAAGGCTGAAATGCTAGCATCCTGAAGAAAAAGTTAAGAATGGAAACTGTCAGCAGCAATACCAGGCAACAGAGAGTCAAAGTAGTGAAGGACCTGCATGATGGCATCATAGCCTATGAACAACAAACACTGTGGCACCGCCAAAAGCACAGGCATCAAAGCAATTGGACACTGCATGCTTCTGCGAAACCCCTCACTCCCTCAAACTCAGCATGTCCCTATACTTATGTATATGCCCCTCCTCTTGTTTCACCCTGTGTGTGTGTGTGTGTGTGTGTGTGTGTGTGTGTGTGTGTGTTAGGGAATACCTCAGGCTTGAACCCTGTACCTTGTATGCAGGTGTTAAAGACCTGAATTCCCTACCCACCACCATTTGTAAAAAAAAAAAATTGCAGATTTTTGCCTCATATTTGATCTGATCTGTTCCTCATAATATCTGTGGTCTAAATGTTGCTATGCTTGATATTTGATGGTGTAGTGGTAGCATTGTTGCCTCATAGCTGCAGGTTTGATTCTTGGCTGGGGTGCTGCCTTTATGGGGTCTGTATCTTCTCCCTGTGTTTGTGTGGGTTTGCTTTTGTGTCCTCCCATGTTACAAAGACATGTCTGCATTGTTTCTTCCTGGGCCTCTGCTGAATTTTTTTTGTTCCAAGTAAGACTGTCCTGATTAACAAATGTTAAATAAAATTGACAGGCATTTGAATTTCAGACTTCAGGTTTCTGAATGTTTAATTCCTTGCATATTTGATGGTGCAGTGGTAGTGTTGTTGCCTCACAGCTATAGGTTTTCTGGTTTGATTCTTGGCTGGGGTGCCTTCTGTGTGGAGTCTGCATCTCCTCCTTGTGTTTGTGCGGATTTGCTCTGGTGCCCTGTCATTTTACAAAGACGTGTCTGCAGTATTTTTCCCTGGGTCTCTGCTGAAAATTGTTTTTGTTCTGTCAGCAGTAAAATTGACAGGTATTTGAATTTCAGACTTCATGTTCTTCAGAAAATACATAGTAACACAACCGTAACACAACCTTTTATTCTAGCAATTTTCTAAGTTTATAAGATGAATATTTGAAATTTGTCCCTATTTTTGGGACTGCATTCCCCCATTATTGGCTTCATCCAGGTTTTTTGTGCTACGGTTGACAGCTATGGCAAGAACTGAATTCACTGAATATGTTTGAGGGCTGTATTCCCTCATTGCTGGGTTTGTCCAGGTGTTTTGTACTAAGAGGTTGACAGCTATGGTGAGAACTGAATTCACTAAATGATAGCCATTTAAGTTTCAGTCTTCCTCTCTTTTACAAAGCAGCTGATTTGGTGTAGTGGTATGTTGCTCTGACTGTTTTGCACAGGGACCTTGGCAGTAAAATGTATGATGGTAACTGCATTTTATAATAGCAACTTTCCAAGATTATACAAGCAATGTTTAATGTGTCCCTGGTTTTTGGGCTTTTGACCCCCCCCCCAATACATTTTGGCTTTTTCCAGTTTTCTTGTGCTGCGAAGTTGAGATGCGGTTGAGTATTGAGTAGATTTTACAAGGAGCTGAGAGCTGCAGGGGAAAATAAGTTTAGTGTTGCTTAAATGAAGCTGGCTTGCCTTGTTAATAGCACAGCAGGTTGTGTATTTGTTTTTAATGCAGAAGGCTGTGGGTTCTACTCCCATAGGGGGTGGATGCTGCCATACTGAGAATGTTCTCCTTGGTGAAGATACTAACTATGATTCTGTTATCAATTTGCCATCCATTTCCTCTTGCAATATTACTAGCTTATCATTTTTTTAATGTAATATAGGTAATTTATTCCTGAGGGGCAACAGACACTTTATTTTTCGATGAAACCATGAAATATAAAGGTGTTTGCTAGCAGCAACCTCTTCATTAGTTACAGATTTCTTTAATGTGAAATTATTTAGATGACTTTTACTTCTTCAGAGATTGTGCATATTTACTGATAATGGACTGTAGAATTGTGCATATTTACTGATAATGGACTGTAGAATTGTGCATATTTACTGATAATGGTGGACTGTAGAATTGTGCATATTTACTGATAATGGTGGACTGTAGAATTGTGCATATTTACTGATAATGGTGGACTGTGGAAGTCTGAGTAGACTTTTATGATAAATGTTCTGAACTGGGCAGTTTTGCCATTATGGGTACATGCATTTTGTTTCATTGCTTACTGGAAAAATGTTCAAAACAAATTTAAAACACCCTCTAACAACTGTACTGTATTGTACAAGGAATATAATTTAGTACAATGAGGAAGGTGTATCAAAGAGTACATGTATGTTTCATATGCAAGGGGCCTATGATTTGAAAACAGCCCAAAATTAATCTTTATCTGCCACTGGCAAAATGTATTTTCTTTGAATGTGGGTTTCAATGCTGTTTCAATGAATGTGAGTTTCAAGGGCAGAGAAGTTTTAATGCTAAGTTTTCATTGTGAGACTGCATTGCTTTGTTTAGCAGATGACTTAGTGTTTGTGCTGTAAAATACAAAATAAAACTTTAAAATGAAGTCCAACTCATCATAGAAGTAAAGCAGTATGCACATTAGTGTTTATGGTAAATGGAGTGAAATAGCCAAGTAATGGTTCATTGGAATGGCTGCAGAGGCTCCATTCAACCATGATTTTGTCGGGGGGAAGGGCAAACCCAGACAGGCCCAGCTGAACTATACCTCCCAACTGTGCAGATTTTCAAAGAATTAATAGATTTTTTCTTCTTATTTTTGGTTTGTTCTTCATAAAATTTGTAGATTTCTGGCAAATCATTTAGGAATTAAGTCACTAAATAATGATACACTGAGTTTCAGACTTCATAACCTTCAGAAAAATGCATGCTAAAGTAAGAACTGTTATTCTATCAACTGTCTCAATTTATACAAGAGCAATTTTTAGTACTGTTAATATGTTCCCCCAATATATTTGGCCTTGTTCAGATTTACTGCATTAACAGGTTGAGAGGTACATGCAAATATATTGCTTTATAGAATTAGGCATAGCCAACCTCTCAACTGTCCCCGATTTTGGCTCAAAATGTTGCTCTTCCCCCTAATAATCCCTCCGCAAAATAGCAATTTTGGAAGAAAACATGGAGGGTTTACAATTAAGAAATAACTGTAATAATCAAAGTTATAGATTACTTGAAATGCATGTAGATTATTTTATTTTGTCAGCTGCTCAAGTTAGCAGTACTAATATTAAAGTGTCCCTTCTTTGACAGGTTCCCAGCTGTATTGTGTGGCTATTTTATATTTTTGCATCACATTTTTGGTCCATTTTTCATAAAATTGTGTTTGTTGGCAAATTAGTGACAAATCATTAAAGACTGAAGTTAGAAAATAATGACAGACATTTGAGTTTCAGATTTTATACCCTTCAGAAAATTCATACTAATGCAAGACCTATTCTATTATCTTTCTAAGGTTATTAGAGCAATATTTAAAAATTGTCCTTATTTTTGGGCCTTTGTCCCACTTCTGTGTATGGCTTTGTCCAGATTTCTTGCTCTGAGGTTGAGAGGTATGAAAATGTGTCAGGGCCATCACAGTCAGCCAGAGACATTTCAAATTGTGACATACTTGTTGCACCCCACTCCCCCATGTAGTGACTCTGGATGTGTCCAAGCAAGGCAAGGAGTAGTTATGCAGTGTAAATGTGTAGTGTGTCCCCCCCATCCAAGGTAGACACAAGTACTACAGTGGCGTTTCATCTGTCTTTGATTTTGCAGAACGGTCTGGTTTTTGTCATATTTTTGTACTGTTGATTTATGCTTATTAGTCAGATTTATGCTTATTACTCAGAAAGTGCCTGTTGCTCTGTGTTTAAGTAGCAATGCTTTAATGACCATAAGCTAAACTTGTCTGAGATCGTAAGATGCAAGTAAGCTTTAATAAGCATACTGTTAAATAATTGCCAACATTGAAAGCCTTTCTGTTGTTGCCATGCAGAGAATACTTGACTAGATAATGTATAAGCCTTGGGTATTAAAGGACATGATTCCATTATTTTAAAAGCTCATTACACTTGTTGGAGACTTCCAGTCATCTCTACAGGCTTTACCCGTAAACTAAACAGAATGCCAATCATGTGTGGTCCATAACCTGTACAGTAATCCTTTAAGCAATGTATCTTGAGCTTGTTTCTTGTTTGCTTTTCATTTTTTACTTTGATCATGTTTTCCCCATGAAACAAGTAGATAGTTATCAGGCAGCAGGTCTTTTTTGGATAAGAAACATTTTTACAAGTGGGGGCATCACAGAGATTTCCACTTTCAGCATGTTACTTGGTACTTTAATAAAGCTGAATATAAATTATAATTAGAACTGCAGTGCAAGGAGAAGTGGTTTGAGTTGAGTGCTTCTTGTTTTTCTTATACTTGATTTTGACTGGCCTTCCAGTAATGTATTTAAAAAGTAATTTATTTTTTCATGCCTCACAACCTTCTGTTTCCATCTAGATATTAAGTAAGCTGTCACGCAGCCAATGCATTGAAGTATTTTTATTCTTCTACACTTATTTTTGTCTTGCTTGGACTCTCATAATGATGGTTTGGCTCCCAGGGCAGTGTATTTAATTAAAGTTAGTTTTTATGGTTTTGAGCATAGTTCCTCCCCTTTCTAGCTGGCCACACCCCTTCCCCTTGACCCCACCCATTCAGCTGTCTCCTGCAGCCCCCCTTTGATTTGAAGTCACCAGCCGCCACTGGTACCCAGGAATTACAGGCAGTTTACTAACTGTTTACACCTCAGATCTCTGACTGAGGTTAAAACAATAATAATAACAGTCACAGTAACTCAAAGTTGTTTCACACAAATGTGCAGTGAAGTAATACATCTTACTTCTCTAAAATGCACACCAGTCCTGCAAACTGCATGAGGGTCAGTCACTTCAGGGATCTTAACCTTGAACTGGATATGAGCAAGTCATGCTGGAGAGACAGATTTGTCTCCCAGATACTGCCCATTCTCTAGAACAAGCTTCCCATTCACATGAAACAAAGCTCCTCTCTGACTCTCTTCAAGCGCAACCTAGATCAATGGATGGGTGATCGTAAATTTACTCTTGGAGTGGCAACCATATCCCTCATGAACAGAGGCAGACTGTATTAGGCTTATACCCTTTGAACTTTGCTCGCCTAACTATTTAATAACTGTAGATTTGTAAAGGCTCTTGAACCATTAGCCTAGTAACCACATAAGAGCTTAATAAAACAATAGACCACATGTCCATTATTGTAAAAAAGTCCTTCTATATTGCACAGGTTATAAACAAAGGGATTATGTCTAAATCTCAGGATGTCATTGACCCCCTTTACTCAGCCCTCTTTACGACAATCATTGAATACATTTCCCCCTTTAGAATGTATTTGCAATAACACATGCAACAACTTGAATGCTTAGAAAGATACCTTACTAAAAGGATACAAGGCCTAAAAAAGTGTTCTACATGGACCGACTCAAAGCCCTGTCACTATACACAGTATCCTATAGACTTTGAAGAGGTGATCTGTGTCTAGCATCCTTTGACCCATCACTGATGGATTTACTGCTCATCAACAAATTAAATGGCATCCAAAATACATCGCCTATGGATCTTATACCACCTCTGCAACATAAACGGAACAGCTTGGATTGGCAGGTATATTTCACTGAGGATACTGCTGTTATGGAACAGACTCCCCATCCACATAAACAAAGATTATCCTTGTCCATTTTCAAGTGCAAATTAGATGTGTGGATGGGAAACAGAAAATTCACCCCAGGACTGCCCACTGTACTATTAATGGAGAGATGCTACTACTAAATTCTTTATCCCATGCATGGGTCCCCTCAAATTATCTATGGTATGATCCCAGTTATTCTTATTAGGGGTAATACATGATTATGGACCATGGGAAGGGTAAGGCCAATCTATATTCAAACTAGACAGGTTATTTTGCACACAAAAAAAGGAAAATTGGCTAGGCTTAAAATGTCAAGCAAGGACAGCTAGCCTAGTACTTACCTATGACCCTATGGCTGAGAGACATATATGAGGCATCCAGGTATAGATCATTTAGTCTTACATGGGAAATAATCAGCAACAATTTTGAAAAAGTGGGAAAACTTGAACTTAGATTTGCAGCAAAGAGTGCAAGTATTGCAATGTCATGTAATACTGTATATTTTCTATTTGGGACAAGCCTCCTGGAACACACCAGGAGGCTAGATTATGCATAAACTAAAAGACCGGATGACAATTTTTTTGTTTGGGGGAGAGGTTAAATTAAGGTTATGTTGAAATTAACTACATGCAGTATAATGCCAACTTTTATTTAAATAAATGTGCTGATATAGGGGACACAAGTTTGGATGATACAAGAGAAGTTGAATTGAAGATATCATGGTGACGTTTTTGAAATGCTTTGAGGAAGAAAGTCAAAATTATTTAATATATCACTCCTGAGTCAGGTTTCTATAAGGATGAGGGATTTGCTCAAGAAATTCAGTTTAAATAGCTGGAGAAAAGAAATATTACCTGTAGAGCAGGAATAAAAAGAAGCTCATGAGGGAAACAAGGCAAGAAAATGGAAGGATAGGAAAACCAAGATAAGATACTGGCATGAACTCATTGTGGGGGCGGGTATACTTAAGTGGGAGGAAGCTATGTTAAGATATAACCTGAAGGAAAAATTAAATCATTACACAAACTACTGACGCAAGAGGCTACAAATCTGCAATGGCCTAAAGTGTAGCAAGTTTAATGGCCCAGGATCATACACTGGATTATAGAGTAGAAAGAGAAGGTGATGATGGCTAATGTGTGATGATGGGTAAAGTGTTCATTTCCCATATGCACAATGCACTCAGGGATATGAGTAGGTCATAGACCGTAACAGCTATCGAACAATAACAAGGATGCTGACGGTAAAGACTGAATATAAACAATGGGTTAGGCTATGGAAAGCAGTCTGGTTGTTGATAAAACAAAGGAAATTTAGGATATTTGTCTGGAAGTGTTTGCATAAATATTTTAATCAACAGAAAGGCAGAGCAGGATGTACGCAGAGGTAAACATTGTTCTGCAGAAGATGTAAAGAGAGAGAGCACTGGGAGGCTGGATGCATACGTTTTGAGATTATTCATCACTTGTATGGTATGAGGAGGAACTGGATAATATAATAACAGTGCTAGATAGAGAGAATAAAGTACTGACTAAACATAGCTGGCTTCTGTAGATGGAGAAAAGAGAATGGGAATAATTAATTTAGGTGATGAGAAGTTGTAAAAAAGATAACTACAAGATTATGGAAACAGAAGTAATAACGTAATAGCCCAAGAAGACAGCCTTAGTGAAAGCTATAGAGGAATGCAGAAAACAGGAGGAACAAGTGAAGTATCAAAGGAAAAATCACAGAAGAAAAAAGTGGGTCATATAGCAGGAGTACTTGTCAAATGTAATGAAAATATGTCCTGAAATAGGGCACAACACGACAATCGGAGCCAACTTCTTTCTTACAAACAGCTTTATTCCAACAGTAAAGAGTATAAACGGCCAGTAAGCACTTTCACTTTGTAATCAATGATAGAGTATCTTCATGTGAGAGTGTCTAAATCTGGTGGAATGATACATACAGAACTTTTTAGGAAAGAATGTAGGAAGAATGCTATATATTACATCGAACAAGCATGCATCCCCCCCCACATCTATCAGAATATAGTGAAAGGTCAAACTCTAAGAATCTCCAGACTTACCAGTGATGATGAAGTATTTAAGTTGAAGCTGGATGAACTGCAGAATGAATTTAGAGACAGAGGTTACAAGAATCATGAAGTTTCAATCACCCAGGAAACAAGCGTGATTAGAAGAGATAGTGTAGGTAAACCTTTCATCAGAAGAATGACTAATCGAAATGAAGAAGTATCTAGTAAACCTAATGGGAAAGTTAGGAATCTCGTGCTACCATATACCAGTAACAATAAGAAAATTAAAGAGGTTATTTGTAATAACTGGCATATTCCAACTCTAGAACAAAAGGTCAGGGCAACGGTAGGAGATAAACCACAGTTCACATATAAGAACACTCAGTCCCTTAAAAGGCTACTCTGCTTTGAAAATAATAGAATAGAGAGAGTTAGATCAACTAGAGATGGTACATTCCCTTGTAGGTCCTGTAATTATTGTCAGTATGCACCCAGTTCTAATGTAGTCATACACCCCGGCACCAAACGCAAATATACTTTTATATTGTCTGCTGACTGTAAGACAAGAGACTTAGTATATTTAGCAGTATGGCAAAAACATAGTTCTTTCAATGTTGGTAAAACCAATAGGACACTAAGAAAATGCATTAGGGAACATATAGGTTCATAGGTTCATAGGTTTATACTAGGATATCTGCCCTAAGGCATTTATAAGCCTAGCCCAAAGTTTTGTGGCTTACGCCACCCCTTATATGAAAACATACTGTACCCATTAGTTTGTTGTGCCTCTGTCCAGCAGTGACACAGAGATGATTCCCAGGGTAAACCTACGATCTCCCATCCACAGGTCAAGATTTCTCTTGAACAGAGCCAGCGAGGTGCTCTGCCTCACATGGACCTGGACTTTATTCCACAGCATAGGGAGTCTCTGAGTGATAAATCTATCCCTCCAGCATGTCCTATTTATATCCGTGCTAAGGTTTAAGTCGCTTGCTCTAGTGGTTTTGTTGGATTTGGATTTTTTGAGGTGAAGCATGTCCATTAATTCCGGGTTGGACATGGCCTTGTATGTCAGGCACATGTCACCTCTGAGCAGATGGTATGCGACTGAATAGAGCTGGAGTTTCTTCAATCTGGCAGCATATGACAAATTTTGGAGTCCCTTTATCCTTTTGGTGAGGAACTTTTGGGGTCTCCCCAATTGCTGCAGATGTCAGGTGAGATACATCCCGAATGGGGCATTGTACTCGATCATTGGTCTGATAAGTGAAGAGTACAGGGGAACAATGACCTCACTAGATCTGGATGTGAATCCCTTCATAATCAGGTGGGAAATGTAGAAGGTCTTTCTAACCACTTTAGCAACGTGAGTGTCAAAAGAAAGGCCACTGTCAACCTGGGTCCCCAGGTCCCTGATAACCTCTTCTGTGCTTAGTGGATTGCCACCTATATGGTAGCTTGGGGTTACCTTGTTTTTTCCGAAGGGTATGACTATACATTTTTGGCGTTTAACTTCAGGCCATGGCTCTGGCACCAGCTATCTGTTTCCATGAGTCCATTCTGAAGGATATCCGTGTCCGATGCACTTTCCACTATGGCGCCCAGTTTTCAGTCGTCTGCAAACTTTGTCAGCCAAAGTCCTCCCATGTTGGCCTGTACTTCTGAGAAGTAGATGCCGAAAAATAGGGGGCCAAGGACCGAGCCCTGTGGGACACCACTTGTGACCGGCTTGGAGTCTGACATAGCGCCAGCAACTCTAACCCTGTGGGTTCTGTCCTTAAGCCAGTTTGCAACCCATCTTGTGACATATGGGTTTACATTTAAGCTGGTAAGTTTTTCTACAATACCCGAGTGGGGTATTGTGTCGAAAGCCTTTGCAAGGTCAAGGTAGGCTGTATGGACTGCCTTTCCCTCATCAATGGCCTTGGTGACTGTTTCGAAGAAGTCAACCAAGTTCAAAAGGCATGATCTGCCCTTGACGAAGCCAAACTGGGTCGGGTCCAATGTCTGCAAGTCCCCTATACCTTTGTTTATGAGCTCCATTATGAGCCTCTCCATAGCTTTGCAGACTAGACTTGTTAAGCTTATGGGGCGGTAATTACCAGGGTCTGTAGAGGGACCGCCTTTGTGGAGTGGGACCACAGTTGCCGTACGCCACTCCTTGGGCATGTATCCTGTGGTAAGGCTGAGATTAAACAGCTGCCTTATGTGCGGGTTTAATTCCTCATTTAGCTTGTGTAGCACACAGCCGGGGACACCATCCGGTCCCATTGATGCTGTGTTTTTAGCTTTAGAGACGAGCTTTCACCTGCACATTTGAGATGTCTGGGAGGCTACACTCCGCTGGGATAGTTATCTCTCCTTTAGGGGAGGGGGGTGAAGTTTGCACTGAACCTGTCTGCCTGTATGTTGGCAATGTCTGTGGGTTCAGTGATTTTTGTATCATTTTGGACTAATTCTGAGCATATCTGGGAGTTTCCACCCAGGTCCCTAACATAGCTGAAAAAGGCCTTATGATTGTCCTTTGAATCCATGGCAATTTTTCTCTCAAAATTGGCCTTAGTTGATTTTATGAGTGCTCATATTTTTTTACTAATAATGATCAGGGGTGACTTCCCTTTTATGGATTTTGTTCTATCATGTAATAGCTTTCTCCTTTTATTGTAAAGTTTGTTAATGGCTGGGGTCCACCAGACTGGATGTTTGCCCTTTGTGGAAAAAGTCTTGGTTTTATTTGGGATTGCCTGATCCATGCAGTCCTGGAGGTGTTCATAGTAGGCATTTGTAAGGGCTTCCGCAGCTTGGGTTGTGGTTTCCACTGGCACAGGGGCCTTGAAGGATACCACACCAGTCTTGAGTAGTGTGAAGTTTGAAGTTTGCTTTAGAGAAGTTCTTCACTGTGGTCTTTTTTGTTTGGGGTGGGGGCGGGATGTGGATTTCCAGTGAGATTAATTTATGATCAGATCTCACCAATGAGGGATATACTTCCGATGTGGAGCATTTTGTCCCCATGTTTGTGATAATAAGATCTAGTATATTTTCTCCTCTCGTGGGAACAGTGACTAGCTGTTCCATGGCATTTGAATTTATGAACTCCAGGAACCGTTGGGCTAGAAAGTTAGGGCTTGAGTAATGTTCCCAGTCTATATTCGGGTAGTTGAAGTCACCCAATATGATGGTGTTTGGAGATACATTTATACCCTCCAGTGTCTTCAGGAAGGCTGTGTGGGGTTCCTGAGTTTGAGAGGGTGGCCTGTAGCATGCTACAATTTGTAGAGCAGTTTTGCCTATGGTTAGTTGCACCTGGATGGTTTCCGAAGCTTCATGCATTGCCACCAACCTGGAGGTGTGGGTATCCTTTATGAATATGGTACACCCCCCCCCCTTTTGTGGTGTGGTACGGGTTTTGGGGCCGGAACGCATGATATGAGGTAAAACCTAATAGTGCCGGGGTGCTCTCAGGAGCCTTGAACCAGGTTTCAGTTACAGCACAGACATCGATGTTCTCCATACTGAGAAGGGCCTCGAGTGCGTGCATTTTGAGATTTAGACTTCTGGCATTGAGCAGCATTACCCTCAGTTTCTTCCCATTTTTGTTTTCTAGGGTGGTAGGTTTAGAATTTGAGCCTTGCCTAAAAAAGGCACTATGGGGTGGCAAGAGCCTTAGCCAATATCCGGAATCCCAGGGTGACAGGTGCAAGCCGTCCCTTGAAGCAGTGTGGCTTGTCAAGCATGTCATCCCAGGCAGACAGACATTGGATCCCCTTTGAATGACACCAGACATTAAGCCAATTGTTAAAGCTGATCATCTTGTCTCTATATTGTGGCATCATTCTTGGTGAAGGAAGGATACTGCTCAGGGTCAGGGTCATACCTGCCTGGGCTACATAATCAGAGAGCTCCTCTATGTCTCTTTTCATGCAGTCCAGGGAGGTATGCGTCTCAGGTCGTTCACACCAGCATGGACAATGACTGTGTCATATTTGTACTTGCCGTGGAGTGACCCGAGTGCTTGTGTTATGTGGCAGATTCTAGCGCCCGATAGGCAGCTTACTGTGACCCTCTCCTTGTTCAGCCTGGTGAGTGGGACGTCAGTGTGTCTGACTATGGAGTCACCTATGACAAGTATGTTTGGTGTTGTATTTGGCCTTAAGGGCTGTGACTGCTTTGCACACTGATTTTGTGGTTTATGTGTTGCTTGTGGGGTGTCTTGAGGTAGCAGTTGTTTGGGTGTCTGCTTTGGAGGCCTCTGCTGTTTAGGTACAATTTTACTCAGCGCCTCCGAGTATGTCTTTGTGTGTTTATGTGTTTGATTCAGTGGTGTGGTAGCATTATGTGAGGCTGGTTTTGTGGTGTGTGTAGTTGCCTTCTCCTCCTGTCTGGTCTTGCCAGTCCTGAGTTGAGAGAGCTCAGCCTCCAGTTTGGCTAAATAGCTGCATCTCGCAAGTATTTGTGTTATGTGGGAGGAGGAGGGGGTTGTCTGTGTACATGAGGCAGTTATAACATTGCCTCAAGATTGCCAGATTCACCAGCTGGACCGGAGAGGAGATTGACAACTGACCTTTGGACATGCTAGAATAATATTGGGAATTCCTTAATAATTGAAAACAAGGGCCAGTGGGGAGTGAGGGTGTAGTGCTTTTAATTTTTAGTGCTGACTTATATAATTGCTTTAGTGAGCAAGTGCCAGGTAACTTGAGTGCAATGTGTTACAAGTAACTATTTGCAAAAACGACAAACAGTAACTTTCTTTCAAGTGAAACAAGGAAATAAGTACAATAAGCAATGCAGATATCACTAGTGATCCACAGAAGCGCTGAGAAGCCGCGTATTAGGTTTAATTAGCGTTCCAGGGAAATAACAAGCAAACAAACAACAAGCATATAAACAAAGCTAGATTCTGCAGGCCTGGATCTAGTCTATGCTATATATATGCAATAAATAGAGAAGATGAGACTAATGCTCTTGCTAGGCATGTTATACATAATGACACATGAGTTTTGTTTCACAGTCATAGAATTAATGCATAACACCATTAGGCTAGGTGATAACAAGAATTATACAGTAGAACGAGAGGCTAGATTGATTTTGAGACTATAAGCTGACAGACTACATGGGCTAAATGACAGGATGTCACTGAAGCCCTTCTTGAAAGAGAGACCGCTTGTACACTGAATGAGTTTATGACGTTTCTAATATAATGTTTTTAGTATAGTTATTAGTACAGTTTTTATGTAGGTCTATTTGCGATATTGAACATCATATATGTCATTATTGCTATATTTAACTAGATGTGCTAATATATTTGATTTCATTTTTAAATGGCATTAAGCCACATAAGCATTTTTTTGTACTTTTTTGCATTGGTTATTTAAGCTATGCAGGTGACTTAGTTCATAGGGTCTGTATATTTATTTATATATCTACATGCATATATATTTTTTATATCTATATGCCTTTGTTTGTGTATACATATATATATATATATATATATATATATATATATATATATATATATATATATATACACATATATATATATATATATATATATATATATATATATATATATATATATATATATATATATATATATATATACATATATATATATATATATATATATATATATATATATATATACATACATATACATATATATATACATAGATTAACTTTTTTATCTGTTTAGATGTGTAAGCATATGCATTGCGAAGTTTAGGTATCGCATAATATACATTTTAAAAGTTTTATTGATTACAAGTGAAAGCGCTTACTGGCCGTTTATACTCTTTACTTCTGGAATAAAGCTGTTTTTAAGAAAGAAGTCGGCTCCGATTGTTGTGTTGTGCCCTTGAAGTTCTGGATATTTGGATTTTGTACTTTGCTTCACGAGGGTGCTTTATCCAGAGCAGTGTTCATATTTTCTCATATGTCCTGAAATAAATATAAGGCCATAGAGGTATATGGAGGGTGGGGAAGGAAGGAGGTGACTGTTGTACATAACTGTATATAGTTGCTAAGTATATCACATGTAAATGGGGACATAGTTAAATCACTGGTTAATAGTGGCAAAGTAAAAAATAATATCCTGAAATAATAATTGTGAATGCTAATCTTAGATGGACCCTTCTGTTTGGTACATGGAGACGGTGCTCTTCTTCTCCCTGAGATTTACATTCATCCCTAGGCCTGAAGAAATGTAAGCCATTGTGTTAGAGGCTGTATCGTGGTATTTATCTTGTGGAGAAAAAAAAATATCCTTGGAGACTGTTAGTGATGTTTGTTTGTTCTGTTTGGAAGTACACAGCTGTTTCTCCTTCAGCTCCTAAGAAGGCACACCATTTGTATTGCCTTATGTGCAGATGGATCTTTCTTCTCAGGAGAAATCACAAAATAGATTTCTGTTTTACATTTTTCAGACAAAACAGGTCTCATCAAACACAGCCCTTCTCCTGTCATCCCCCAGTCAAGAATGTCAAAGGTTATGGATAAGTTTGCCAATAGTCATTTTTCTCTAACTTTGAGTCTGTAGGTTGTCTTCATTCATCTGGTATGTCTTATTTCTTGGATTCTTTAATTAAACACATTATATTAAAAGTACTCAAATCTAGCTGACTAATTCTTATATGCAAAAGACTACAAAAAACTGCTAATAGTGCAACATCATCATTAGGGTGCCATGATATCTGATGTGCATTTGAAATTGCTTCTGCAAAAGCCACAGCTACAATCATCCGTGCCTGCCTGCACCAGCAGCAAAGATGAGAATTTCCTCATTTACTGATAACAATTTTGGAAACATCTTTGTAGGCATGATATGCTTTTCAAGATCACACTCAGGAGATCAATGAAGCCCACCAGAAGAAGAACAAAGCACTTTCCCTTGGGGTTAGAACTTTTAGTAGAAGGCTCATTAAGGAACAGTTAATTGAAAAAATACACTAACACAACAAACTCCTTTAGCAGTGTAACTAAGATGGAAACCATTTTAAAAACAAGCATGAACTCAAACACAAACATCACGCACTAACATAGACAGCATGCAAAACTCAACCATGCTTGCACATCCACCATATCTCTCAACCTCTTAGAGCAAGAAATCTGGACAAAGCTATAAATAAAAGTGGGACAAAGGCCCAAAAATAGGGACACTTTTAAATATTTATGTTACAAACTTAGAAAGTTGATAGAATAACAGGTTTTGCATTAGCAGGAATTTTCTGAAGGATATGAAGTAAACTGAAATGTCTGTCATTATTTTCTAACTTAAGTCTTTAATGATTTACCACTAATTTGCCAGAAAACCACAGTTTTATAAAACATGGACCAAAAATATGAGTCTAAAATCTGGACATACTAGGAAAATCTTTACAGTTGAGAGGTATGTGTCACCCACACAACTGTTGTTATATTTACATTAAATGTGACAGTTTGCACAGTTCTATAATCCACTACATATATCTATATAGTTATATATCTATATATCTGGTTCTAGGTCATAACAGCGACAATCAGAACACCGACACCAACTTCACCGACGTGAAAACACCGACACAGAAAACATTGACACTACAAATCACGGACATTTCACAGGTAAGGGGTTTAAATTTTGCTAATCAAGCCTACCATGTTCAGGTAAGGTGGCAGTGTTATGCATGTGTTAAATTTAAACCCCTTACCTGAACATGGTAGGTTTGATTAGCGAAATTTAAACCCCTTACCTGTGAAATGTCCGTGATTTGTAGTGTCGATGTTTTCTGTGTCGGTGTTTTCCCGTCGGTGAAGTTGGTGTCGGTGTTCTGATTGTCGCTGTTATGACCTAGAACCATATATCTATATATCTATCTATATATATATATATATATATATATATATAAATATATATATATCTATCTATATATATATATATATATATATATATATATATATATATATCTATATATATATATATATATATAGGTTCACTACTAAATATAGAAATTCCACAATCCTGAGATTATGAATACTGACACCCAGAATCTCTAGATTGCGGAATCTCGAAAACAATGAATGGAGATTGCCATATAGTACGGAATGGGAACTTTGCTGTTCTCTCCACTGTAGTGCAATCTCGAAGTTTTATATTTAAGTTGCAGGGGGTGTGGGGGTGGATGGGGGGCTTTCTATTAATTGGCATATGATTTTTTTCATGATAGAGAAAACACTTTTCTATAACATTAATTTCATTTCTAGGAGGCTGATTTTGGTAGGGTGATTTTGTGTGTGTGTGTGTGTGTGTGTGTGTGTGTGTGTGTGTGTGTGTGTGTGTGTGTGTGTGTGTGTGTGTGTGCGTGTGTGTTTGTGTGCGTGTGTGTGTGTATATAAGAAAAATGTTCATCTATGAAGCACTCTATAAAACAATTTGTTATAAAACTGATAATTATCATTTAAATTAAGAATATTTTTTGGACAAAACATGTAAGCAGTGGCATAGGCAGGTATAATAGAAGTTCACTGTGTTTTGATATGGTAACAGTACACAAATTCAGAAACAACCATGTAATAGTTTTAAGCTAACTCCATAATAACACTTTCTGACAAATGACAAAAGTACTCTAAAATACTGGGCAACAATGGCTCCTTTAAATAACAAGAACACAGGATGTTTAAGGCACAAAAAGGAGTATTAAAGATGCACTTAAAAACAGGAAGGAGTCGGTGCAAGCAAGAAAGGAATGAGTTTTTGTAGTTGCTGTACAATGTTCAGGCCAATGGCCTTGCTATCGAGTTCTTTACCAACTACAGTCAGACAAACTCAGCATCAGTAGTGCAGAAGTGAAGGATGTTACAGTAGTCCAAGCAAGAAAACCCCAGACTATGAGTCACTGATGCTAGTTCTGAAGATGAAGTTATGTGTCTGATCTGAGCAGTGTTCTTAAACTGCAAATATCATGTCAGAACAATCAATGTTTGACCCTTAAGCATCAATCTGTAGTTCGAACCATTAGTTCATAAAAGCACAATACACATTCCACCATATTACCCCTATATATATTGTAGTGAGGGAAGACAAAGGATGGCATGTTACAATATTAGCAATATTAAGTTTTTTAATGGATTGCCTGCTATCTTTGGAATTCAATCTGGCACAGACTGCTGAACAAAGGAGAGGTTAAGCTGAATATCATCAGCATAAGATTAACAATGGCGCTCTCTCCTCTTTATGACCACTTTAATCAGGAGCATGATACTGAATAAAATTTGCACCTGTGAATAAACCCAGAAGGTAAGAAGTATAGCTCTGAAGAATAATACCAGATAGTCCAAAATAGCACTTCAGGTGCTCCATCAAGTTGTTACTATTCACAGTGTCAAATGCAGCTGGGAGATCAATGAGCAAAGTACAATATTACCTTTAAGCTGTCATCTTCAGGATGTCAGTTATGACTCATCTAAAGGCTGCTTCAGTACTGCTTTTAGGTCTAAAACCAGACTAATACAGATGAAGTAGGCCACTAGATGTTAAAATTAATAATTCTCCATAGCTTGGCCTATAAGAGGAAGCCTAGAGACAGTTCTTTTCAAATGCTTGCATTAATTACATTACATCTGCCTGATAAGCTGATATAGTCCACTCTTTTAAGTGCCCTAATAGTCATCTTGTAAAGTATACCTACCTTTATCTGTACCCTTCTCTACCTGTCCCATAGCCTTTTGAATGCCTCTATGGATTCCCTCTCTGCAACCCATTCTAGTAGTCCATTCACAACCTCCCCTGTGAAAAAGTACTTTTGGACAGCCAATGAGTAATTAGTTCCTACAGTCGGATGCTTGTGCCCTCCTTCCGTATTCTTTGGCACTATCCAGTAATCAATTGAAGAGGGTCTGATAGCATATCTGAGAGGTATCCCATATTGTCATTGTTTGTTATTCTCCCTAACAGCAGCTAAAACATTCTCTCTCTATGTCCTAGTGTCTGTCCCTTGTCCTGACCATTCTTCCTGCTTCCATCACAGCATTGCACCTTTCCCATCCTTATTTCCATTGTGAGGCCTAAAACAAAGTATTAACTCAGTATGTCTGCATTTTTCAATCCTGTGCCATCTGCCTCCCATCTTTATTAGCTAATAAAGTAGCCATTGCTTCCTTTTCTAAGCAGTTCTGCTTGCTTCCTTTCAAATGTGTCTATTGCTTTTTTCTCTCAGGTTTGTCTGTCTTCAATGAGGAAAAACTGTAAAAGAGTGGTTGGGCTCACAGAATCAAAGGAATATCTCACCAGCCTCAAAGGACTATGGTCAAGTTCACTGGATGCTGGACATAGAGATAAAGCTGTATTCATGACTATAATAATGATGACATATCGAAGCTCAACCCAGTAAGGTTCCAGACTTTACGTTGAGTACATTGTCATACTCCATGAATGAATCCTAGAGGAAGGGCTGTCTTAGCTTGAGAATGTCATCCAAACTAAAGCATGATGACACTTGCTCATACAGAGATGGGGGTGGAGGGGGTTCATAGGCTCTCCAACACTTGATGATGTGCACCTGAACATTTTGATGCAGCAGATACATCAGTTGAAAAAAGATGCCTTCCTACAAATGGTGTGCATTTGGTATGCTGCACAAGGAATATTCTTATTAGGTTTGCCCTGGAGAAGGCAAGTCCTTTGCTATCTTCTCTCCGACCTTTATCTGGTCTGAGTATTTTAAGGGACTCATTTTGAAACCACTGCTCACTCTGGGCATTAGATGAAAGATGCCCAAAGACTGAGTTGATACCATCTAGAGAAAAAGCAGTGCCGTATTACAGGACACAGTTACTACCTGTACATCATGCCACTGATCCCCTTCTAAGAAGTAGGCCGTTATAATAATTAAGGTGCCTTTGCTTATATTTCACAGATCTCTACAAAATGGTAGCCCAGTAATTAGTGGCATTACTTGTGGAAGCCTTAGCCTACAGTATATTAAGTGATGGTCAGACCAAGAGGCTAGTTCTGTCATTAGGTTACTTGTTTTCATATCCAGCTAGAAGACATAGTCAAGTAAATATCCAGATCTGTCAGTAGCAGTAATGATCATGTGACTGAAGCTGATGCATTCTAGCAGAGCAAGAATTTCCATTTCATATTTATTGGTCTTGTCATCAGCCCAAGCACTAAACCTAGACTAATGATGTAGGACATTCATGCACCAGACTAATGGGGAAATAAGAGAAATATTTTAGAAAAGCTCCAGGTGACTGGTACACCAGATGAAATTTACTGTTTACCCTTCTATCAGAAAAGTATTCAAAGGTGACACTTTCCCAGCAGATTCACAGGTGACAGTTCCATCCATTCTCAATGAAAAGCATGTAGCAGCAGATCCACCACTGATGCTGATTTTTCTAGGGCTAAAACTAACACAGAGACCTTGGGGGGAATGGATGTTGATCAGTATGTTCTGATTTGTCATGCAGCCAGGTCTCCCGATAAATATGTTCTGATTTATCATGCATGCAGGTCTCCCTGATAAACGCAAGGGCATCCACACACAGCAAGTCAGAAAATATGTCTGCCTTGGTATGGAATGATCGGTCATTAAAAGAAGCACAGCACCTGTTTAGGCTGTAGGGAACAGGTCTTGCCCAAAAGGTCAAAGGTGACAGTACAGTTCTTAAAGAGCCACCACAAGGTAAAGAGAACCTGTAATCCAAATGACATTTTACCACTGGTGTGGTGCTTGGGGATCTTAACTTCGAAATTACCCCATAGATCTGGTGCTGAAAAAGAGGTATATCCTACTACCCGATCCATAACATTCATCCATATTTAGTGTTGTACATGTCAACAAGAACTGAGGCTTAACATGTAAGGATTTAAATGTATACGAGTATGTGCAACTACAAGTAATACATTGTCAGTAGACGACATATTGCTGAAATATGGTTGGATGAAAATACCTGTAGTTGTCATAATCATCCGAGCTACACACCTTCTTTACGGGTCAGCATTTTTCAAGTGTCTTTTTCTAGCCAATAAGAAAGGATGTATCGCCTTTTCTAGAAAATAGTGAATATTAAAGAATGTATCTAACATCAGTAACTTAAATATTCTCATGTAGTAATTTCCATGTCATTGCAGTATCTCCCGTTTTCCTCCTGCTTTTACAGTGTTGGATCCTACAACTATCCATTTCCTCCCTCCTGCCTGTCTTTTTTTATTTATTTTTTTTGTAACTTCCTTCCTCTTGCACTTGACCTGCTGAAGATATATAATGTCTGTCTTTATTGTCTCCAACGGTATCTGGATTCTTTACATTTTCGGGGGGGATGGTGCCATACCCTCTTTATATTTTATGACATGAGCACCCTCCCTTCATCATTGGCACTTGTTTCATCTTCCTCCCTTCCTCACCCCTGGTACCTTTTGACTGTTACCCTGTCTACCTGTTTTGCTGGGTGGTAAGAAGCTCTACTGAGGGATGCTTTTCATCCTCATCTTGATTTTCGATGAGTGAACAATCCTTTCCAGTTATGCTCACTGCTCTTCCAATTTCAAGCTGCCTGACCTGAGCTTCTGTCCACCTGCAGTTGAGTCAAGTATTTTTGTGGGCTATTACCTCCTCCAACCCCATTAGCTGACATTAACATAGCTTCTGTATAACAATGGTGTAACTCACTCTCTTTTGTTGCAAGAAAAAACATATTAAAACAAAAAATTGGTTATGGGTAAACTGATTCCATGACTTGGCAATAAACTAATGATGCCAGCTGCTAAACTATTCACTCCACCCCTACTGCTCCTAACAAACGTACAAATCTCCTTAGTACCTTCCCACATCTGCACTTTCACCTCACAAATTAGCTCATAGCAAGTATAGCTTTGCATAAAGAACAGTAGCTACATTGACAATTAAATTAAGAAATAATCATGTGAGTGACTTTCTTTTTATGTGATTGCTCATATATTTACTGCCCTATCAAGGAAAGAAAATGAAGTCAGTTCCCACCATGACATCCTAGGTGTGTATTACAGACTATGTCGTGTCACATTTTTAGGGATTTTCTCATTGGACTACACTATCACTATCCTGGAATTATGAAGGTAAAGGGTTACTTATAATCATGTGGTTGCCTAGCTCAAACTAGTGAAATATGTTCCACCCAGACCTCTTAGCTGTTTTGCAGGAACATTTCTGTTTGTAGCCCTGATTACCCGTGCACATAATGTACCTGTTATTTGAGGTATGTCCTGCTTACAGACTCTGTTTACCCTTCACACAATTTTCTGAATCCCCCTGATCACACATGACTTTTGAAGCTGTCTAGTACACAGAAAGCCATACTATATGACCGACATACTAGTCATCAGTAATTTAAATAAAGAGGACACACATTTTAATCTCTATTTTCTGAATGAAAAATAAATTAGCTAGTATGGTAGAATCTTACAATATAGATCATTAAAGTGTACAGATTTTACAGTGTTTTTTTTATAATGTGCTTACATTTTTGCATCATTTTTGTCACTTTCTGTGTTCACAGGAAGAGTTATGTGTTACCTGGTATTCACGTTTTATGCTAATTAGATATCCACATTTTTGACTAGCTGTGCTCACTTTTCAAGGGCATTTGCACTTATTTTCAATGTATGCATGTTTCTACCCTAATCTTTACAAGATGACATTTCCTTCCCTTCATACATAAAGACTGCTACCCAAGCTGCAAACAGCAACTTTGCTTATAGCTTGTAGTCACTAGATGTAGAAATAAATCTGAAAACCTAGTGTCTATTGCATATTGCAGTGGACATGACCTTGGTCCCCATCTATAAAGAAAACAAAAATAATAATTTATAAACCCCCACTTAGTAACTTTTTGCATAAGAAAATGCTGTGACATCAGTCCCACCCATCCTGCCAATGGAAGCATCAAAACATCTTTATTCAGCCCCCACTATCTTACTGGTGTACAGCCATCAGCCCCACTGGGCTATTATATAACAGACACTTAAATGTCATGGTTTGGTAATCCTCTCTAGACTCGAGCTACAATATCCACTGGCAGTTACAGTAAGCTGCTAACCTACTACCTAAGCTGTTATATACTGCAAGACACACCAAGAGTAGTTGTGTAATATCCATACTGTCTAACCTTCAGCTTCACTCCTTTTAGCAGTAAAGCTTTATATAATAGCCAGTGTTTAGCCATAAATACCTCTCAATCTGCTACTGCAAAAAATCTGGACAAAGCTTGACAAAATGGGAGTACAAATAGGGACATATTTTAAATATTGCTCTTATAGGTTCATAGGTAGGTACTAGGCTATCAGCCCTAGGGCCTAT